>NC_060181.1:4378409-4493409 GCF_021184085.1 Oncorhynchus gorbuscha
CTACATTAACTACTATGGAACACCCAGTCTGCTACATTACCTACTATGGAACACCCAGTCTGTTACATTACAACATGACCTACTATACAACACCCAGTCTGCTACATTACAACATGACCTACTATGGAACACCCAGTCTGCTACATTACAACAGTACCTACTATAGAACACCCAGTCTGCTACATTACAACATTACCTACTATGGAACACCCAGTCTGCTACATTACAACAGTAACTACTATAGAACACCCAGTCTGCTACATTACAACATTACCTACTATGGAACACCCAGTCTGCTACATTAAAACAGTAACTACTATGGAACACCCAGTCTGCTACATTACAACATTACCTACTATGGAACACCCAGTCTGCTACATTACAACAGTAACTACTATGGAACACCCAGTCTGCTACATTACAACATTACCTACTATGGAACACCCAGTCTGCTACATTACCTACTATGGAACACCCAGTCTGCTACATTACAACAGTACCTACTATAGAACACCCAGTCTGCTACATTACAACAGTACCTACTATGGAACACCCAGTCTGCTACATTACAACATTACCTACTATGGAACACCCAGTCTGCTACATTACCTACTATGGAACACCCAGTCTGCTACATTACAACATTACCTACTATGGAACACCCAGTCTGCTACATTACCTACTATGGAACACCCAGTCTGCTACATTACCTACTATGGAACACCCAGTCTGCTACATTACAACAGTAACCACTATGGAACACCCAGTCTGCTACAGTACCTACTATGGAACACCCAGTCTGTTACATTACAACAGTACCTACTATGGAACACCCAGTCTGCTACATTACAACATTACCTACTGTGGAACACCCAGTCTGCTACAGTACCTACTATAGAACACCCAGTCTGCTACATTACCTACTATGGAACACCCAGTCTGTTACATTACAACATGACCTACTATAGAACACCCAGTCTGCTACATTACAACATTACCTACTATGGAACACCCAGTCTGCTACATTACAACATTACCTACTATGGAACACCCAGTCTGCTACATTACAACAGTACCTACTATGGAACACCCAGTCTGCTACAGTACCTACTATAGAACACCCAGTCTGCTACATTAACTACTATGGAACACCCAGTCTGCTACATTAACTACTATGGAACACCCAGTCTGCTACATTACCTACTATGGAACACCCAGTCTGTTACATTACAACATGACCTACTATAGAACACCCAGTCTGCTACATTACAACATGACCTACTATGGAACACCCAGTCTGCTACATTACAACAGTACCTACTATAGAACACCCAGTCTGCTACATTACAACATTACCTACTATGGAACACCCAGTCTGCTACATTACAACAGTAACTACTATAGAACACCCAGTCTGCTACATTACAACATTACCTACTATGGAACACCCAGTCTGCTACATTAAAACAGTAACTACTATGGAACACCCAGTCTGCTACATTACAACATTACCTACTATGGAACACCCAGTCTGCTACATTACAACAGTAACTACTATGGAACACCCAGTCTGCTACATTACAACATTACCTACTATGGAACACCCAGTCTGCTACATTACCTACTATGGAACACCCAGTCTGCTACATTACAACAGTACCTACTATAGAACACCCAGTCTGCTACATTACAACAGTACCTACTATGGAACACCCAGTCTGCTACATTACAACATTACCTACTATGGAACACCCAGTCTGCTACATTACCTACTATGGAACACCCAGTCTGCTACATTACAACATTACCTACTATGGAACACCCAGTCTGCTACATTACCTACTATGGAACACCCAGTCTGCTACATTACCTACTATGGAACACCCAGTCTGCTACATTACCTACCATGGAACACCCAGTCTGCTACATTTCAACAGTACCTACTATAGAACACCCAGTCTGTTACAGTACAACATTACCTACTATGGAACACCCAGTCTGTTACATTACAACATTACCTACTATGGAACACCCAGTCTGCTACATTACAACATTACCTACTATGGAACACCCAGTCTGCTACATTTCAACAGTACCTACTATAGAACACCCAGTCTGTTACATTACAACATTACCTACTATGGAACACCCAGTCTGCAACATTACAACATTACCTACTATGGAACACCCAGTCTGCTACATTACAACATTACCTACTATGGAACACCCAGTCTGCTACATTACAACATTACCTACTATGGAACACCCAGTCTGCTACATTACCTACTATGGAACACCCAGTCTGCTACATTACAACATTACCTACTATGGAACACCCAGTCTGCTACATTACCTACTATGGAACACCCAGTCTGCTACATTACCTACTATGGAACACCCAGTCTGCTACATTTCAACAGTACCTACTATAGAACACCCAGTCTGTTACAGTACAACATTACCTACTATGGAACACCCAGTCTGTTACATTACAACATTACCTACTATGGAACACCCAGTCTGCTACATTACAACATTACCTACTATGGAACACCCAGTCTGCTACATTACAACATTACCTACTATGGAACACCCAGTCTGCTACATTACCTACTATGGAACACCCAGTCTGCTACATTACAACATTACCTACTATGGAACACCCAGTCTGCTACATTACAACATTACCTACTATGGAACACCCAGTCTGCTACATTACAACATTACCTACTATGGAACACCCAGTCTGCTACATTACCTACTATGGAACACCCAGTCTGCTACATTACAACATTACCTACTATGGAACACCCAGTCTGCTACATTACCTACTATGGAACACCCAGTCTGCTACATTACCTACTATGGAACACCCAGTCTGCTACATTACCTACTATGGAACACCCAGTCTGCTACATTTCAACAGTACCTACTATAGAACACCCAGTCTGTTACAGTACAACATTACCTACTATGGAACACCCAGTCTGTTACATTACCTACTATGGAAAACCCAGTCTGCTACATTACAACATTACCTACTATGGAACACCCAGTCTGCTACATTACCTACTATGGAACACCCAGTCTGCTACATTACAACATTACCTACTATGGAACACCCAGTCTGCTACATTACCTACTATGGAACACCCAGTCTGCTACATTACCTACTATGGAACACCCAGTCTGCTACATTTCAACAGTACCTACTATAGAACACCCAGTCTGTTACAGTACAACATTACCTACTATGGAACACCCAGTCTGTTACATTACAACATTACCTACTATGGAACACCCAGTCTGCTACATTACAACATTACCTACTATGGAACACCCAGTCTGCTACATTACAACATTACCTACTATGGAACACCCAGTCTGCTACATTACCTACTATGGAACACCCAGTCTGCTACATTACAACATTACCTACTATGGAACACCCAGTCTGCTACATTACAACATTACCTACTATGGAACACCCAGTCTGCTACATTACAACATTACCTACTATGGAACACCCAGTCTGCTACATTACCTACTATGGAACACCCAGTCTGCTACATTACAACATTACCTACTATGGAACACCCAGTCTGCTACATTACCTACTATGGAACACCCAGTCTGCTACATTACCTACTATGGAACACCCAGTCTGCTACATTACCTACTATGGAACACCCAGTCTGCTACATTTCAACAGTACCTACTATAGAACACCCAGTCTGTTACAGTACAACATTACCTACTATGGAACACCCAGTCTGTTACATTACCTAATATGGAAAACCCAGTCTGCTACATTACAACATTACCTACTATGGAACACCCAGTCTGCTACATTACCTACTATGGAAAACCCAGTCTGCTACATTACAACATTACCTACTATGGAACACCCAGTCTGCTACATTACAACATTACCTACTATGGAACACCCAGTCTGCTACAGTACCTATTACAACATTACCTACTATGGAACACCCAGTCTGTTACATTACAACAGTACCTACTATGGAACACCCAGTCTGCTACATTACCTACTATGGAACACCCAGTCTGTTACATTACAACAGTACCTACTATGGAACACCCAGTCTGCTACATTACAACATTACCTACTATGGAACACCCAGTCTGCTACATTACCCACTATGGAACACCCAGTCTTCTACATTACAACATTACCTACTATGGAACACCCAGTCTGCTACATTACAACATTACCTACTATGGAACACCCAGTCTGCTACATTACAACATTACCTACTATGGAACACCCAGTCTGCTACATTACCTACTATGGAACACCCAGTCTGCTACATTACAACATTACCTACTATGGAACACCCAGTCTGCTACATTACAACAGTACCTACTATGGAACACCCAGTCTGCTACATTACAACATTACCCACTATGGAACACCCAGTCTTCTACATTACCTACTATGGAACACCCAGTCTGCTACATTACCTACTATGGAACACCCAGTCTGCTACATTACCTACTATGGAACACCCAGTCTGCTACATTACTATGGAACACCCAGTCTGCTACATTACCTACTATGGAACACCCAGTCTGCTACATTACCTACTATGGAACACCCAGTCTGCTACATTACAACAGTAACCACTATGGAACACCCAGTCTGCTACAGTACCTACTATGGAACACCCACATTACAACAGTACCTACTATGGAACACCCAGTCTGCTACATTACAACATTACCTACTGTGGAACACCCAGTCTGCTACAGTACCTATTACAACCTATGGACCCAGTCTGCTACATTACCTACTATGGAACACCCAGTCTGTTACATTACAACATGACCTACTATAGAACACCCAGTCTGCTACATTACAACATTACCTACTATGGAACACCCAGTCTGCTACATTACAACATTACCTACTATGGAACACCCAGTCTGCTACATTACAACAGTACCTACTATGGAACACCCAGTCTGCTACAGTACCTACTATAGAACACCCAGTCTGCTACATTAACTACTATGGAACACCCAGTCTGCTACATTACCTACTATGGAACACCCAGTCTGCTACATTACAACATTACCTACTATGGAACACCCAGTCTGCTACATTACCTACTATGGAACACCCAGTCTGCTACATTACCTACTATGGAACACCCAGTCTGCTACATTTCAACAGTACCTACTATAGAACACCCAGTCTGTTACAGTACAACATTACCTACTATGGAACACCCAGTCTGTTACATTACAACAGTACCTACTATAGAACACCCAGTCTGTTACAGTACAACATTACCTACTATGGAACACCCAGTCTGTTACATTACAACATTACCTACTATGGAACACTCAGTCTGCTACATTACAACATTACCTACTATGGAACACCCAGTCTGCTACATTACAACAGTACCTACTATGGAACACCCAGTCTGTTACATTACAACAGTACCTACTATAGAACACCCAGTCTGCTACATTACCTACTATGGAACACCCAGTCTGTTACATTACAACATTACCTACTATGGAACACCCAGTCTGTTACATTACAACAGTACCTACTATAGAACACCCAGTCTGCTACATTACCTACTATAGAACACCCAGTCTGTTACAGTACAACATTACCTACTGTGGAACACCCAGTCTGCTACATTACCTACTATAGAACACCCAGTGTGTGTCCCAAACGGCAAACTATTTCCTACGTAGTGCATTACGTAGTAGTGCGCTGTGTAGGGCATAAGGTGCTGCTTGGGACAAACACACAGTTTGATGGGACTCAACCTTGGAGAGGTACGCTGGGAACAAAACAACCACAGCCAATCCTGTCGTCAGGAATGGTGTTGATCTAAATTTAGAACTCACGCCATCCCGCCACCGTCTCTGTTTACAATGACTTTCACAAACAGGACACCACTTTCACAGAGTGAAGATCGGTGTTTGTGTGTGTTTGTGTCTGTGAATGTGTGTGTGGTTTTTCTATGTGTGTGTGCTTTTCCTATGTGTTGTGTGTGTGTGTGTGTGTGTGTGTGTGTGTGTGTGTGTGTGTGTGTGTGTGTGTGTGTGTGTGTGTGTGTGTGTGTGTGTGTGTGTGTGTGTGTGTGTGTGTGTGTGTGTGTGTGTGTGTGTGTGTGTGTGTGTGTGTGTGTGAATGAGAACGAGAGACCGAAAGAAAGACAAAGATTGTAGATTGTTTCAGTCTTTCGACAGGGAGTAAATCCCTGCTAAATGTGATTCATAGCGATTCATAGTGATTCATAGGGATTCATAGGGATTCATATTATAGGATGCAAATGTATTGATGGAAGATTAAACACTGCAGAGACATACAGTGGGGCAAAAAAAGTATTTAGTCAGCCACCAATTGTGCAAGTTCTCCCACTTAAAAAGATGAGAGAGGCCTGTAATTTTCATCATAGGTACAATTTGTCTACCCGTCTGCCCAGCGCCGCCTGAGGCACCCGTCTGCCCAGCGCCGCCAGTGCCGCCAGTGCCGCCAGTCTGCCCAGTGCCGCCAGTCGGCAAGGAGCCGCCAGTGCCGCCAGTCTGCAAGGAGCCGCCAGTGCCGCCAGTGCCGCCAGTCTGCAAGGAGCCGCCAGTGCCGCCAGTCTGCAAGGAGCCGCCAGTGCTGCCAGTCTGCCCAGCGCCGCCAGTTAGCCAGTCAGCCAGGAGACACCAGTGCCGCCAGTCTGCAAGGAGCCGCCAGTGCCGCCAGTGCCGCCAGTCAGCCAGAATCCGCCAGTCAGCCAGGATCTGCCAGTCAGCCAGAATCCGCCAGTCAGCCAGGATCCGCCAGTGCCGCCAGAATCCGCCAGAGCCGCCAGTCAGCCAAGAGCCGCCAGTATGCCAGGATCCACCATTCAGCCAGGATCCGCCAGTCAGCCAGGATCTGCCAGAACCGCCAGTCAGCCAGGATCTGCCAGAACTGCCAGTCAGCCAGGATCTGCCAGAACCGCCAGTCAGCCAGGATCTGCCAGAACTGCCAGTCAGCCAGGATCTGCCAGAACCGCCAGTCAGCAGTTAATACAGGTAATGAGTGGAGAACAGGAGCGCTTCTTAAAGAATAATTAACAGGTCTGTGAGAGCCAGAATTCTTACTGGTTGGTAGGTGATCAAATACTTATGTCATGCAATAAAATTCCAATGAATTACTTAAAAATCATACAATGTGATTTCCTATGACAAAAATTGCTTGTGTAGCTATGGTTGAAAAGCATTTTTTGAAAATCTGAGATGACAGTGTTGTCAACAAAAGGCTAAGCTTGTGAGCCAATATATTTTTTTCATTTCATTTGCAATTTTCATGAATAGGTAATGTCACTAATCATGGAACTGTGATAGTCCTATAAATCTACCCTGATCCTCACTAATCATGGAACTGTAATAGGGGTTAAACAGTAATATAATAATATATAATAATATAATAATATAATAATAATATAAATCTACCCTGATCCTCACTAATCATGGAACTGTAATAGGGGTTAAACAGTAGTCCTATAAATCTACCCTGATCCTCACTAATCATGGAACTGTAATAGGGGTTAAACAGTAGTCCTATAAATCTACCCTGATCCTCACTGATCATGGAACTGTATGACAAAAGTCCAGCCGTGGTGAACCATGGGCCAGGCTCCAGGTGGTGAACCGTGGGCCAGGCTCCAGGCGGTGAACCGTGGGCCAGGCTCCAGGTGGTGAACCGTGGGCCAGGCTCCAGGCGGTGAACCGTGGGCCAGGCTCCAGGCGGTGAACCGTGGGCCAGGCTCCAGGCGGTGAACTGTGGGCCAGGCTCCAGGTGGTGAACCGTGGGCCAGGCTCCAGGTGGTGAACCGTGGGCCAGGCTCCAGGCGGGGAACTGTGGGCCAGGCTCCAGGTGGTGAACCGTGGGCCAGGCTACAGGTGGTGAACCATGGGCCAGGCTCCAGGTGGTGAACCATGGGCCAGGCTCCAGGTGGTGAACCGTGGGCCAGGCTCCAGGCGGGGAACTGTGGGCCAGGCTCCAGGTGGTGAACCGTGGGCCAGGCTACAGGTGGTGAACCGTGGGCCAGGATCGAGGGGGTGAACCGTGGGCCAGGCTCCAGGTGGTGAAACGTGGGCCAGGCTCCAGGTGGTGAACTGTGGGCCAGGCTCCAGGCGGGGAACCGTGGGCCAGGCTCCAGGTGGTGAACTGTGGGCCAGGCTCCAGGCGGGGAACTGTGGGCCAGGCTCCAGGTGGTGAACTGTGGGCCAGGCTCCAGGCGGGGAACTGTGGGCCAGGCTCCAGGCGGGGAACTGTGGGCCAGGCTCCAGGTGGTGAACCGTGGGCCAGGCTACAGGTGGTGAACCGTGGGCCAGGATCGAGGGGGTGAACCGTGGGCCAGGCTCCAGGTGGTGAAACGTGGGCCAGGCTCCAGGTGGTGAACTGTGGGCCAGGCTCCAGGCGGGGAACCGTGGGCCAGGCTCCAGGTGGTGAACTGTGGGCCAGGCTCCAGGCGGGGAACTGTGGGCCAGGCTCCAGGCGGGGAACTGTGGGCCAGGCTCCAGGTGGTGAACCGTGGTGTATGATATACATAGTCAATGATAGGCTTCGAGGGGACTGTTACGGTAGGAACATCTGCATTCAGCAAGTATTCAGACCCCTTTGACTTTTTCCAAATGTTCTTACGTTACAGCCTTATTCTGAAATGGATAAAATAGTTTTATCCCCTCATCAATCTACACACAATACCTCATAACGACAAAGCAAGAACAGGCTTTTAGACATTTAAAAAAAAAGTTATTACAAAAACAAAATGTTTGATTTGGAAAGGCACCCACCTGTCAATATAAGGTCCCACAGTTTACAACGCATGTCCGAGCAAAAACAAAACCGTGAGGTCGAAGGAATTGTCCGTATAGCTCCATGAAAGTGTCGAGGCACAGATCTGGGGAAGGGTACCAAGAAAATGCTGCAGCATTGAAAGAGAAAGAGAAAAAGAGAAAAAAACTCATTTTATTAATATTGAGTTGCACCCTTCCTTTTGCCCTCCGAACAGCCTCAATTCATCGGGTCATGGACTCTACAAGGTGTCAAAATCATTCCACAGGGATGCTGGCCCATTTGGACTCCAATGTTTCCTACAGTTGTGTCAAGTTGGCTGGATGTTATTGTGTTGTGTTTTGCACATTCACCCTCTGAATGGCACATATACACAATCCATTTCTCAATTTGCTCAAGCTTAAAAAATCTGTATTTAACCTGTCTCCTCCCCTTCATCTACACTGATTGAAGTGGATTTAACAAGTTACATCAGTAAGGGATCATAGCATTGACCTTGATTCACTTGATCGATTTTGTCATGGAAAGAGAAAGTGTTCCTAATGTTTTGTGCAATCAGTGTATATTTCAGGATGTTGTGCAAATAATCCAAATTAATTTTAACATTACAGTTTTGAAAACAGAGCTTGTCCAAATTGTTTTTCCTCTTGGCACAACTTACGGTATGAGGTTAGTTGAGCCACAGGACAAGGTAAATTAATGTTACCCACAACTTACGGTATGAGGTTAGTTGAGCCACAGGACAAGGTAAATTAATGTTACCCACAACTTACGGTATGAGGTTAGTTGAGCCACAGGACAAGGTACATTAATGTTACCCACAACTTACGCTATGAGGTAAATTAAGCTGCCTAGAAATGTCTGTTCTGCATGGAATATTACCACAACCTTTAAAAAAATATATTTTAAAATATTGTTTTTGAAAGGTTGTGGTAATATTCTTACTATTTATACTTTATCTAGATGAATAATGTTATCTGTTGTTGCTACACCTTATTTAAATAAAAGGTGTAGCAACAACAGATAACATTATTCATATAGATAAAGTATAAATAGTAAGAATAATACCACAACCTTTAAAACCATGTTTACATTTATTTCCTAAACATAATTAATCAAAATCATTTTTTTTGTCTTTTTGAAACATCTTTTAACACATCATAATGTTCTGTTATAACACATCATAATGTTCTGTTATAACACATCATAATGTTCTGTTATAACACATCATAATGTTCTGTTATAATACATCATAACACATCATAATGTTCTGTTATAACGCATCATAATGTTCTGTTATAACACATCATAATGTTCTGTTATAACACATCATAATGTTCTGTTATAACACATCATAATGTTCTGTTATAATACATCATAATGTTCTGTTATAACACATCATAATGTTCTGTTATAACACATCATAATGTTCTGTTATAACACATCATAATGTTCTGTTATAACACATCATAATGTTCTGTTTTAACACATCATAATGTTCTGTTATAACACATCATAATGTTCTGTTATAACACATCATAATGCATCATAATGTTCTGTTATAACACATCATAATGTTCTGTTATAACACATCATAATGTTCTGTTATAACACATCATAATGTTCTGTTATAACACATCATAATGTTCTGTTATAACACATCATAATGTTCTGTTATAATACATCATAATGTTCTGTTATAACACATCATAATGTTCTGTTATAACACATCATAATGCATCATAATGTTCTGTTATAACACATCATAATGTTCTGTTATAACACATCATAACACATCATAATGTTCTGTTTTAACACATCATAATGTTCTGTTATAACACATCATAATGTTCTGTTATAACACATCATAATGTTCTGTTATAACACATCATAATGCATCATAATGTTCTGTTATAACACATCATAATGTTCTGTTATAACACATCATAATGTTCTGTTATAACACATCATAATGTTCTGTTATAACACATCATAATGCATCATAATGTTCTGTTATAACACATCATAATGTTCTGTTATAACACATCATAATGTTCTGTTATAATACATCATAATGCATCATAATGTTCTGTTATAACACATCATAATGTTCTGTTATAACACATCATAATGTTCTGTTATAACACATCATAATGCATCATAATGTTCTGTTATAACACATCATAATGCATCATAATGTTCTGTTATAACACATCATAATGTTCTGTTATAACACATCATAATGCATCATAATGTTCTGTTATAACACATCATAATGTTCTGTTATAACACATCATAATGCATCATAATGTTCTGTTATAACACATCATAATGCATCATAATGTTCTGTTATAACACATCATAATGTTCTGTTATAACACATCATAATGTTCTGTTATAACACATCATAATGTTCTGTTATAATACATCATAATGCATCATAATGTTCTGTTTTAACACGTCATAATGTTCTGTTATAACACATCATAATGTTCTGTTATAACACATCATAATGTTCTGTTATAACACATCATAATGTTCTGTTATAACACATCATAATGTTCTGTTATAACACATCATAATGTTCTGTTATAACACATCATAATGTTCTGTTATAACACATCATAATGTTCTGTTATAACACATCATAATGCATCATAATGTTCTGTTATAACACATCATAATGTTCTGTTATAACACATCATAATGTTCTGTTATAATACATCATAATGTTCTGTTATAACACATCATAATGTTCTGTTTTAACACATCATAATGTTCTGTACACTCATTGTATATCACATGACTTTCTATCAGGGCCCACTTGTATCTGGTCCACTTTAAGGGAAATACATTGCCATTTCAGACGCCATTCCAGACAAAAGCACAGACTCAAAATTGACTGACGTCTTTAATCCACACAGACATAACGACCAGTTTTGTCACTGAGGTTTTCCGTTACAGTGTCGGGTTGTGTCTGACTAAACACAGCCATTTCAATCAGGAGTGTTTGTGTGTGTGTGTGTGTGTGTGTGTGTGTGTGTGTGTGTGTGTGTGTGTGTGTGTGTGTGTGTGTGTGTGTGTGTGTGTGTGTGTGTGTGTGTGTGTGTGTGTGTGTGTGTGTGTGTGTGTGTGTGTGTGTGTGTGTGTGTGTGTGTGTGTGTGTGTGTGTGTGGCTGGTCAATTTATATTTAGAGCACTGAGGAACAGTCAAGGCAATCTGACCATATTCACTACAATAGCATGAGACCATTTTCGAAAGGGGTGGATGAGGTGTGGCTAGGAGGGTGTGTGTGTGTGTGTGTGAACACGCAATTTGATTTTGTTAGATGTTTGGATAACAATAGAAATCATTTTAGCCCCACTTTGCCTGAAAGGAGAAATAGTTTAAAACATAGGCAATGCTCTCAAATCATAGCAAATTCACATGCTTTTATTTCACCTAAAATGTCTAATGCATTTGATCAAATTCCATGGTGCCAGGCACTTTTATTCATCATTCAGTTCTCTCTCAGAATGAATAGCATATTGACTATCAACAGACTACAGAATCAATATATAAAGGGAATGGAAGGAAAGGGGTGGGGTACCTAGTCAGTTGTCCAACTGAATGTATTCAACTGAAATGTGTCTTCTGCATTTAACCCAACCCTTCTGAATCAGAGAGTTGGGGCCTTATTAATTTGTCTTTAGCTTGTCAGCTCGGGGATTCAATCCATTATCCTTTCAATGGACCACCAACAGACCACAGACTAACATACAGACCAACAGACCACAGACTGACAATATAGACTATCAACAGACCACAGACTAACAATACAGACCAAAAGACCACAGACTAACAATATAGACTACCAACAGACTATCAACAGACCACAGACTAACAATACAGACCAACAGACCACAGACTAACAATACAGACCAACAGACCACAGACTAACAATACAGACCAACAGACTATCAACAGACCACAGACTAACAATACAGACCAACAGACCACAGACTAACAATACAGACCAAAAGACCACAGACTAACAATATAGACTACCAACAGACTATCAACAGACCACAGACTAACAATACAGACCAACAGACCACAGACTAACAATACAGACCAACAGACCACAGACTAACAATACAGACCAAAAGACCACAGACTAACAATATAGACTACCAACAGACTATCAACAGACCACAGACTAACAATACAGACCAACAGACCACAGACTAACAATACAGACCAACAGACCACAGACTAACAATACAGACTACCAACAGACCACAGACTAACAATACAGACCAACAGACCACAGACTAACAATACAGACCAACAGACCACAGACTAACAATATCGACTATGAACAGACTATCAACAGACCACAGACTAACAATACAGACTATCAACAGACCACAGACTAACAATACAGACTACCAACAGACCACAGACTAACAATACAGACCAACAGACAACAGACTAACAATACAGACCAACAGACAACAGACTAACAATACAGACCAACAGACCACAGACTAACAATACAGACCAACAGACCACAGACTAACAATATAGACCAACAGACCACAGACTAACAATACAGACCAACAGACCACAGACTAACAATATAGACTACCAACAGACCACAGACTAACAATACAGACCAACAGACCACAGACTAACAATACAGACTACCAACAGACTACCAACAGACCACAGACTAACAATATAGACTATGAACAGACTATCAACAGACCACAGACTAACAATACAGACTACCAACAGACTATCAACAGACCACAGACTAACAATACAGACTATCAACAGACTATCAACAGACCAGACTAACAATACAGACTACCAACAGACCACAGACTAACAATATAGACCAACAGACCACAGACTAACAATACAGACTATCAACAGACTACCAACAGACTATCAACAGACTACCAACAGACTATCAACAGACCACAGACTAACAATACAGACTATCAACAGACCACAGACTAACAATACAGACCAACAGACCACAGACTAACAATATAGCCTACCAACAGACTATCAACAGACCACAGACTAACAATACAGACTACCAACAGACTATCAACAGACCACAGACTAACAATACAGACTACCAACAGACTATCAACAGACCACAGACTAACAATACAGACTATCAACAGACCACAGACTAACAATACAGACTACCAACAGACCACAGACTAACAATACAGACTACCAACAGACCACAGACTAACAATACAGACTACCAACAGACCACAGACTAACAATACAGACTATCAACAGACCACAGACTAACAATACAGACCAACAGACCACAGACTAACAATACAGACCAGCAGACCACAGACTAACAATACAGACTACCAACAGACCACAGACTAACAATACAGACTACCAACAGACCACAGACTAACAATACAGACAAACAGACCACAGACTAACAATACAGACTACCAACAGACCACAGACTAACAATACAGACCAACAGACCACAGACTAACAATACAGACTACCAACAGACCACAGACTAACAATACAGACTACCAACAGACCACAGACTAACAATAAAGACCAACAGACCACAGACTAACAATACAGACCAACAGACCACAGACTAACAATATAGACTACCAACAGACCACAGACTAACAATACAGACTACCAACAGACCACAGACTAACAATACAGACCAACAGACAACAGACTAACAATACAGACTACCAACAGACCACAGACTAACAATACAGACCAACAGACCACAGACTAACAATACAGACCAACAGACCACAGACTAACAATACAGACCAACAGACCACAGACTAACAATACAGACTACCAACAGACTATCAACAGACCACAGACTAACAATGTAGACTATCAACAGACCACAGACTAACAATACAGACTACCAACAGACCACAGACTAACAATACAGACTACCAACAGACCACAGACTAACAATATAGACTACCAAAAGACCACAGACTAACAATACAGACTACCAACAGACCACAGACTAACAATACAGACTACCAACAGACCACAGTCTAACAATACAGACTACCAACAGACCGCAGACTAACAATACAGACTACCAACAGACCACAGACTAACAATACAGACTACCAACAGACCACAGACTAACAATACAGACTACCAACAGACCACAGACTAACAATATAGACCAACAGACCACAGACTAACAATACAGACTACCAATAGACCACAGACTAACAATACAGACTACCAATAGACCACAGACTAACAATATAGACCATCAACAGACCACAGACTAACAATATAGACTACCAACAGACCACAGACTAACAATACAGGGCTCCGGGCAGCCGAGCGGAAATGGAGGAAAACTTGCCTCCCTGCGGACCTGGCATCCTTTCACTCCCTCCTCTCTACATTTTCCTCCTCTGTCTCTGCTGCTAAAGCCATTTTCTACCACTCTAAATTCCAAGCATCTGCCTCTAACCCTAGGAAGCTCTTTGCCACCTTCTCCTCCCTCCTGAATCCCCCCCCCCCCCCCTCCTCCCTCTCTGCAGATGACTTTGTCAACCATTTTGAAAAGAAGGTCGACGACATCCGATCCTCGTTTGCTAAGTCAAACGGCACCGCTGGTTCTGCTCACACTGCCCTACCCTGTGCTCTGACCTCTTTCTCCCCTCTCTCTCCAGATGAAATCTTGCGTCTTGTGACGGCCGGCCGCCCAACAACCTGCCCGCTTGACCCTATCCCCTCCTCTCTTCTCCAGACCATTTCCGGAGACCTTCTCCCTTACCTCACCTCGCTCATCAACTCATCCCTGACCGCTGGCTACGTCCCTTCCGTCTTCAAGAGAGCGAGAGTTGCACCCCTTCTGAAAAAAACTACACTCGATCCCTCCGATGTCAACAACTACAGACCAGTATCCCTTCTTTCTTTTCTCTCCAAAACTCTTGAACGTGCCGTCCTTGGCCAGCTCTCCCGCTATCTCTCTCTGAATGACCTTCTTGATCCAAATCAGTCAGGTTTCAAGACTAGTCATTCAACTGAGACTGCTCTTCTCTGTATCACTGAGGCGCTCCGCACTGCTAAAGCTAACTCTCTCTCCTCTGCTCTCATCCTTCTAGACCTATCGGCTGCCTTCGATACTGTGAACCATCAGATCCTCCTCTCCACCCTCTCCGAGTTGGGCATCTCCGGCGCGGCCCACGCTTGGATTGCGTCCTACCTGACAGGTCGCTCCTACCAGGTGGCATGGCGAGAATCTGTCTCCTCACCACGCGCTCTCACCACTGGTGTCCCCCAGGGCTCTGTTCTAGGCCCTCTCCTATTCTCGCTATACACCAAGTCACTTGGCTCTGTCATAACCTCACATGGTCTCTCCTATCATTGCTATGTAGACGACACACAATTAATCTTCTCCTTTCCCCCTTCTGATGACCAGGTGGCGAATCGCATCTCTGCATGTCTGGCAGACATATCAGTGTGGATGACGGATCACCACCTCAAGCTGAACCTCGGCAAGACGGAGCTGCTCTTCCTCACGGGGAAGGACTGCCCGTTCCATGATCTCGCCATCACGGTTGACAACTCCATTGTGTCCTCCTCCCAGAGCGCTAAGAACCTTGGCGTGATCCTGGACAACACCCTGTCGTTCTCAACTAACATCATGGCGGTGGCCCGTTCCTGTAGGTTCATGCTCTACAACATCCGCAGAGTACGACCCTGCCTCACACAGGAAGCGGCGCAGGTCCTAATCCAGGCACTTGTCATCTCCCGTCTGGATTACTGCAACTCGCTGTTGGCTGGGCTCCCTGCCTGTGCCATTAAACCCCTACAACTCATCCAGAACGCCGCAGCCCGTCTGGTGTTCAACCTTCCCAAGTTCTCTCACGTCACCCCGCTCCTCCGCTCTCTCCACTTGCTTCCAGTTGAAGCTCGCATCCGCTACAAGACCATGGTGCTTGCCTACGGAGCTGTGAGGGGAACGGCACCTCAGTACCTCCAGGCTCTGATCAGGCCCTACACCCAAACAAGGGCACTGCGTTCATCCACCTCTGGCCTGCTCGCCTCCCTACCACTGAGGAAGTACAGTTCCCGCTCAGCCCAGTCAAAACTGTTCGCTGCTCTGGCCCCCCAATGGTGGAACAAACTCCCTCACGACGCCAGGACAGCGGAGTCAATCACCACCTTCCGGAGACACCTGAAACCCCACCTCTTTAAGGAATACCTAGAATAGGATAAGTAATCCTTCTCACCCCCCCTTTAAGATTTAGATGCACTATTGTAAAGTGACTGTTCTACTGGATGTCATAAGGTGAATGCACCAATTTGTAAGTCGCTCTGGATAAGAGCGTCTGCTAAATGACTTAAATGTAAATGTAAATGTAATACAGACTACCAACAGACTATCAACAGACCACAGACTAACAATATAGACCAACAGACCACAGACTAACAATACAGACTACCAACAGACCACAGACTAACAATACAGACTACCAACAGACCACAGACTAACAATACAGACTACCAACAGACCACAGACTAACAATATAGACCAACAGACTATCAACAGACCACAGACTAACAATACAGACTACCAACAGACTATCAACAGACCACAGACTAACAATATAGACCAACAGACCACAGACTAACAATATAGACTACCAACAGACCACAGACTAACAATATAGACCAACAGACCACAGACTAACAATACAGACTACCAACAGACCACAGACTAACAATACAGACTACCAATAGACCACAGACTAACAATATAGACCAACAGACCACAGACTAACAATATAGACCATCAACAGACCACAGACTAACAATACAGACTACCAACAGACCACAGACTAACAATATAGACCAACAGACCACAGACTAACAATACAGACCAACAGACTATCAACAGACCACAGACTAACAATACAGACCAACAGACCACAGACTAACAATACAGACCAACAGACCACAGACTAACAATACAGACTACCAACAGACTATCAACAGACCACATACTAACAATGTAGACTATCAACAGACCACAGACTAACAATACAGACTACCAACAGACTATCAACAGACCACAGACTAACAATACAGACTACCAACAGACCACAGACTAACAATACAGACTACCAACAGACCACAGACTAACTATACAGACTACCAACAGACCACAGACTAACAATACAGACCAACAGACCACAGACTAACAATACAGACTACCAACAGACTATCAACAGACCACAGACTAACAATGTAGACTATCAACAGACCACAGACTAACAATACAGACTACCAACAGACTATCAACAGACCACAGACTAACAATACAGACTACCAACAGACCACAGACTAACAATACAGACTACCAACAGGCCACATACTAACAATACAGACTACCAACAGACCACAGACTAACAATACAGACTACCAACAGACCACAGACTAACAATATAGACCAACAGACCACAGACTAACAAGATAGACCAATATAGACTCTCTGCTCTCACGCTCTCTCTTCCTCTCTCTCTCTTCCTCTCTCTCTCTTCCTCTCTCTCTTCCTCTCTCTCTCTTCCTCTCTCTCTCTTCCTCTCTCTCTCTTCCTCTCTCTTACAAACACACACACACACATGGCTGTTGCAATGACAAACTGCTTATACACCTCTGCGTGCCAAGGCCTTAAGTCAAATGATCATCCAGCTCTTTTCACGCAGAGCCATTACAAAACTAGCTCCCAGCAGGTCCTGTACTAGAGGTGTCCTTAATGCTTTCTCTCACCCCTCTCTCTCTCTCTCTCTCTCACTCACTCACTCACTCACTCACTCACTCACTCACTCACTCACTCACTCACTCACTCACTCACTCACTCACTCACTCACTCACTCACTCACTCACTCACTCACTCACTCACTCACTCACTCACTCACACACACACACACACACACACACACACACACACACACACACACACACACACACACACACACACACACACACACACACACACACACACACACACACACTAATTAGGGACATTGTAATCACTGAACTCCAGTCCTAAGGGAAGAGCAGTTTAGAGCTAGAAGTCCTTGACTGATTTCAACCTTGACTTAATGATCGTTTATCCAACCTGATTGGTACAACTACAGGTGATCACTCTTTCTTTCTCTCTTTCTTTCTCTCTCTCATTCTTTCTTTCTTTCTTTCTCATAGAATATTCAGATGTACTGTAGATACTTCCCTATGGACCCTGGTCAACAGTAGTACACTATAGAGTGGAACCCTATTCCCTATGGACCCTGGTCAACAGGACACTGGAACCCTATTCCCTATGGACCCTGGTCAACAGTAGTACACTATAGATGGAGTGGAACCCTATTCCCTATGGACCCTGGTCAACAGTAGTACACTATAGATGGAGTGGAACCCTATTCCCTATGGGACCTGGTCAGCAGTAGTACACTATAGAGGGGGTGGAACCCTATTCCCTATGGGACCTGGTCAGCAGTAGTACACTATAGAGGGGTGGAACCCTATGGGACCTGGTCAGCAGTAGTACACTATAGAGGGGGTGGAACCCTATTCCCTATGGGACCTGGTCAGCAGTAGTACACTATAGAGGGGGTGGAACCCTATTCCCTATGGGACCTGGTCAGCAGTAGTACACTATAGAGGGGGTGGAACCCTATTCCCTATGGGACCTGGTCAGCAGTAGTACACTATAGAGGGAGTCGAACCCTATCCCCTATGGACCCTGGTCAACAGTAGTACACTATAGATGGAGTGGAACCCTATTCCCTATGGGACCTGGTCAGCAGTAGTACACTATAGAGGGAGTCGAACCCTATCCCCTATGGACCCTGGTCGACAGTAGTACACTATAGATGGAGTGGAACCCTGTTCCCTATGGACCCTGGTCAACAGTAGTACACTATAGATGGAGTGGAACCCTGTTCCCTATGGACCCTGGTCAACAGTAGTACACTATAGATGGAGTGGAACCCTATTCCCTATGGACCCTGGTCAACAGTAGTACACTATAGAGGTGATAGACTGCCATTTTGGACTAAGTCTGGGTTTATTTCATGAAGTAGAAACGGATTTAGAAGTTTGAAGGAAAGAAGATAAAACTAATTGAATTAATTTGGAAAATAAAATACATTTACAATGTTGAAACCAAATGCGTCTGAGGCATGAATATGTTAATTTGTTAATGTAATATGTTAACATTAATATGCTGTGTTTACTGTCCTCTTCTGGTATGATTCAATTTGACCACAATCCAAATGTCACCATGAAAACCTCAAGAAAAACCATAACAATGTCCAGAAGTTTATCCTGTTCAGATAACATAGACAAAATAACATAGACAAACTCCTGGCTTTAGCCATTAGGCAGCTTTGAATACAGGCATACTATGCTACATTATGTACTACAATGAAAAATGTCAATGTAGTGTTTACCGGTCTAACAGGAAACAAACTTTAGTTCCCTCTGCCTGAGGGTTCATTAGAGACAAAGAGCTCTATCCTCATCTCTCTAGTTCAGTCTGAGGGTTCAATAGAGACAAAGAGCTCTGCCCTCATCTCTCTAGTTCAGTCTGAGGGTTCAATAGAGACAAAGAGCTCTGCCCTCATCTCTCTAGTTCAGTCTGAGGGTTCAACAGAGACAAAGAGCTCTGCCCTCATCTCTCTAGTTCAGTCTGAGGGTTCAATTGAGACAGAGATCTGCCCTCATCTCTCTAGTTCAGTCTGAGGGTTCAACAGAGACGGAGATCTGCCCTCATCTCTCTAGTTCAGCCTGAGGGTTCAACAGAGACAGAGATCTGCCCTCATCTCTCTAGTTCAGTCTGAGGGTTCAACAGAGACGGAGATCTGCCATCATCTCTCTAGTTCAGCCTGAGGGTTCAATAGAGACACAGAGTTCTGCCCTCATCTCTCTAGTTCAGCCTGAGGGTTTAATAGAGACACAGAGATCTGCCCTGATCTCTCTAGTTCAGCCTGAGGGTTCAATAGAGACACAGAGTTCTGCCCTCATCTCTCTAGTTCAGCCTGAGGGTTTAATAGAGACACAGAGATCTGCCCTGATCTCTCTAGTTCAGCCTGAGGGTTCAATAGAGACACAGAGTTCTGCCCTCATCTCTCTAGTTCAATCTGAGGGTTCATTAGAGACATCGAGGCCAAGTCAATAGGAGCAGCGCCTCTCTCTCAGGACATAACACATATTAGAGACACACACACACACTGTCCTGCTGAATCTATTCATAGGGGTCTTCTACCTTGAGGGGAGTTGAGGAGTAAAACATCTCGCCTGACTGTGTCAGGAAAAAACAAAGAGTGAGTGAGAGAGTTAGGGAGAGAGAGAGATTGAGAGAGAGAGAGAGAGATTGAGAGAGAGAGAGAGAGAGAGAGAGAGAGAGAGAGAGAGAGAGAGAGAGAGAGAGAGAGAGAGAGAGAGAGAGAGAGAGAGAGAGATTGAGGCCCCCTGTAGAGTGTTTTACATAAGACGTTCCAGCAGAACAGCCATTACCACAACACTCTGTATACAGCAGCTAGGACAGCTTTCACCAACTGGCTACAATGCATGACTATGTAAAGCTACATAGTCTCTAGAGTTTACAGATACACTTCAGAGTTTGTAATTCAGCCCTGTGCTAGTTGTTTCAACTGCAATGCATGAATGCGTAAAGCTAGATACTCTTCAGAGTTTCTATTTCACTCCTGTACTGTAGCAGCTGTTTTACATGGAGAAAAGTAGATTTTCCCATAATAATACTCTCCCCTGCTGGGATCAAAAGAAACACTTACACAGATTCACCATTATCATTATCATACATTTTTTACCCCCCTTTCTTATCTTTTACGATGCATCATTTGGTTTGAACTCTTGGAGTCCATTTTGAGACCTGGAGCTGAAGTCTTGGAGTCCATTTTGAGACCTGGAGCTGAATCCTTGGAGTCCATTTTGAGACCTGGAGCTGAAGTCTTGGAGTCCATTTTGAGACCTGGAGCTGAAGTCTTGGAGTCCATTTTGAGACCTGGAGCTGAAGTCTTGGAGTCCATTTTGAGACCTGGAGCTGAAGTCTTGGAGTCCATTTTGAGACCTGGAGCTGAAGTCTTGGAGTCCATTTTGAGACCTGGAGCTGAAGCCTTGGAGTCCATTTTGAGACCTGGAGCTGAAGCCTTGGAGTCCATTTTGAGACCTGGAGCTGAAGCCTTGGAGTCCATTTTGAGACCTGAAGCCGAAGTCTTGGAGTCCATTTTGAGACCTGGAGCTGAAGTCTTGGAGTCCATTTTGAGACCTGGAGCTGAAGCCTTGGAGTCCATTTTGAGACCTGAAGCTGAAGTCTTGGAGTCCATTTTGAGACCTGGAGCTGAAGTCTTGGAGTCCATTTTGAGACCTGGAGCTGAAGCCTTGGAGTCCATTTTGAGACCTGAAGCCGAAGCCTTGGAGTCCATTTTGAGACCTGGAGCTGAAGTCTTGGAGTCCATTTTGAGACCTGAAGCTGAAGTCTTGGAGTCCATTTTGAGACCTGAAGCCGAAGCCTTGGAGTCCATTTTGAGACCTGGAGCTGAAGTCTTGGAGTCCATTTTGAGACCTGAAGCTGAAGTCTTGGAGTCCATTTGAGACCTGGAGCTGAAGTCTTGGAGTCCATTTTGAGACCTGAAGCTGAAGTCTTGGAGTCCATTTGAGACCTGGAGCTGAAGTCTTGGAGTCCATTTTGAGACCTGGAGCTGAACTCTTGGAGTCCATTTTGAGACCTGAAGCTGAAGTCTTGGAGTCCATTTTGAGACCTGGAGCCGAAGCCTTGGAGTCCATTTTGAGACCTGAAGCTGAAGTCTTGGAGTCCATTTTGAGACCTGGAGCTGAAGCCTTGGAGTCCATTTTGAGACCTGAAGCCGAAGTCTTGGAGTCCATTTTGAGACCTGGAGCTGGCTGCTCGTCAAGTATCAGCATCCTAACTACACTATTAGAACTGTTTCACAATGAAGGAGAATCAATGTGTGGGTTTAACAGTGCTTTCAAATGGTCAATACATTCAATTATGTAACATCATGAGCTTAAGCCATTGGTTTGTCCAAAATGTCCAAATCAGAAGATAATGCATATAAGAATAACTATGTCTGCAGAAAGCAGGATGATTTGGGTGAACAGAAGGCCCCTAAAGGTTGGGTGAGATAAAATGAGAGGTGTATCCTAAAGTGATTGGAAAAAACAAACCTAAAGTGATTGGTAGAAACAAACCTAAAGAGATTGGAAAAAACGAACCTAAAGAGATTGGAAAAAACAAACCTAAAGAGATTGGACATCCTTTTGCCGTATCCAGAACATGTTCAGTTATCCCAGACACGTGGGCCTCGTCCCAAACACGTGGGCCTCGTCCCAGACACGTGGGCCTCGTCCCAGACACGTGGGCCTCGTCCCAGACACGTGGGTCTCGTCCCAGACACGTGGGCCTCGTCCCAGACACGTGGGCCTCGTCCCAGACACGTGGGCCTCGTCCCAGACAAGGTGTCTGCTCTTTCTGACTGTTTGAAATGGCGATATTTTGACGTGAACATCCATCCACATGCACATCTATTGAACTCTCATCATTCTCCCATGCTATTCAACTTAACTTGTATGGGACCAGCAGGAAGCAGTTGTTTTGTAGTACTTCCTGTACGGTTGTGTTATATTAACTTGTATAGGACCAGCACGAAGCAGTTGTTTTGTAGTACTTCCTGTGCGTGTGTGTTAAACAAGGGAAGTACACTTTAAGCTGTTCATTTACAAGAACAGATCTCTCATGTTAGAGCACTATCAATATACAGCACTATCAATATACAGTACTATCAATATACAGCACTATCAATATACAGTACTATCAATATACAGTACTATCAATATACAGTACTATCAATATACAGCACTATCAATATACAGTACTATGAGGTTACAGTACTATCAATATACAGTACTATCAATATACAGCACTATCAATATACAGTACTATCAATATACAGTACAATCAATATACAGTACTATCAATATACAGTACTATCAATATACAGCACTATCAATATACAGTACTATGAGGTTACAGTACTATCAGGTTACAGTACCTTTGTGTTATTACGGTACTATCAGGTTACAATATTATCAGGTTACAGTACTATCAGGTTACTATCAGGTTACAGGTTACAATATTAACAGGTTACAGTAATATCATGTTACAGTACTATCAGGTTACAGTACTATCAGGTTACAGTACTATCAGGTTACAATATTATCAGGTTACAGTAATATCAGGTTACAGTACTATCAGGTTACAATATTATCAGGTTACAGTAATATCAGGTTACAGTACTATCAGGTTACAGTACTATCAGGTTACAGTACTATCGGATTACAGTACTATCAGGTTACAGTACTATCATGCTGTTACAGTACTATCAGGTTACAGTACTATCAGGTTACTCAGCGTTGTCTAATACACCCCCCCTCCCTCTATGACTCAGGGTTGTCTCTAATACACCCCCCCCTCCCTCTATGACTCAGGGTTGTCTCTACACCCCCCCTCCCTCTATGACTCAGGGTTGTCTCTAATACACCCCCTCTCCCTCTATGACTCAGGGTTGTCTCTAATACACCCCCTCCCTCTATGACTCAGGGTTGTCTCTAATACACCCCCTCCCTCTATGACTCAGGGCTGTCTCTAATACACCCCCTCCCTCTATGACTCAGGGTTGTCCCTAATACACCCCCCCTCCCTCTATGACTCAGGGTTGTCTCTAATACACCCCCTCCCTCTATGACTCAGGGTTGTCTCTAATACACCCCCCCCTCCCTCTATGTCTCTAATACACCCACCCCCTCCCTCTATGACTCAGGGTTGTCTCTAATACACCCCCGCTCCCTCTATGACTCAGGGTTGTCTCTAATACACCCACCCCCTCCCTCTATGACTCAGGGCTGTCTCTACCCCCCCCCCCGCCTCCCTCTATCACTCAGGGTTGTCTCTAATACACCCCCTCCCACTATGACTCAGGGCTGTCTCTACACCCCCTCCCTCTATGACTCAGGGCTGTCTCTAATACACCGCCCCCTCCCTCTATGACTCAGGGCTGTCTCTACACCCCCCCTCCCTCTATGTCTCTAATACAGTGTAACAGTGTTCCCAGAAAGTTCATATTGCCACAGCAGCCTCCTGTCTCTTGACTCCCACAGAGTTCACAGGCATCCATCAGCCCCCATACTGTTGCCACTAACCACCTACCCACACTGTACTGGGGCAAGATGAATGAATCTTGTCAAAGACACCTCCGGGTGGGCTACAAATATCCCATGATCCCATAAGCCACCTCACCTTCGCTCGCAAGGTGGATCTGCACTTTCTGTGTTACCACTTCTCATTGGTTTATTCAAGATGACATCCCAAATGGCTCCGTACTCCCTAACTAGTGCACTACTTTTGACCAGAGCCCTACGGTCTCTATAGTCCCTATAGTGTCTATAGTCTCTTTGGTCTCTATAGTCTCTATGGTCTCTATAATGTCTATAGTCTCTATGGTCTCTATAGTCTCTATGGTCTCTATAGTGTCTATAGTCTCTATGGTCTCTATAGTCTCTATGGTCTCTATAGTCCCTATAGTGTCTATAGTCTCTATTGTCCCTATAGTGTCTATAGTCTCTATGGTCTCTATAGTCTCTATGGTCTCTATAGTGTCTATAGTCTCTATGGTCTCTATAGTCTCTATGGTCTCTATAGTGTCTATAGTCTCTATGGTCTCTATAGTCTCTATGGTCTCTATAGTGTCTATAGTCTCTATGGTCTCTATAGTGTCTGTAGTCTCTATGGTCCCTATAGTGTTTATAGTCTCTATAGTCTCTATAGTGTCTATAGTCTCTATGGTCTCTATAGTCTCTATAATCTCTATGGTCTCTATAGTCCCTATAGCATTTATAGTCTCTATAGTCTAAATGGTCTCTATAGTCTCTATGGTCTCTATGGTCTGTATAGTCTCTATAGTCTCTATAGTCTAAATGGTCTCTATAGTCTCTATAATCTCTATGGTCTCTATAGTCTAAATGGTCTCTATAGTCTCTATAATCTATATTTTCTCTATAGTATCTATAGTCTCTATAGTCTAAATGGTCTCTATAGTCTCTATAATCTCTATGGTCTCTATAGTCTCTATAGTATTTATAGTCTCTATAGTCTAAATGGTCTCTATAGTCTCTATGGTCTCTATAGTCTCTATAATCGTTATGGTCTAAATGGTCTCTATAGTCTCTATAGTCACTATGGTCTCTATAGTATTTATAGTCTCTATAGTCTAAATGGTCTCTCTAGTCTCTATAGTCTAAATGGTCTCTATATTCGCTATGGAATAAATTGTCTCTATGGTGTCAAATAGTCTCCATGGTGTCTATAGTCTCTATGGTCTCTATGGTCTAAACGGTCTTTATAGTCTCCATGGTCTCTATGGTCTAAACGGTCTCTATAGTCTCTATGCTCTCTATAGTCTATATAGCCTCTATAGTCTCTATGGTGTCTATAGTCTCTATAGTATCTATAGTCTCTATGGTCTCTGGGGTCTCTATAGTCTCTATGGTCTAAACGGTCTCTATAGTCTCTATGGTCTCTACGGTCCATATAGTCTCTATTGTCTCTATGGTCTGTATAGTATCTATAGTCTCTATGGTCCCTAGACTCTATAATCTATATAGTCTATATGGTCCCTATAGTCTCTATAATCTCTATGGTCTCTATAGTCTGGTCTAGTATGGTCCCTATGGTCTCTATAGTATCTATAGTCTCTATGGTATCTATAGTCTCTATGGTCTATATGGTCCCTATAGTCTCTATAATCTCTATGGTCCATATAGTCTCTATAGTCTCTATGGTCGGTGTGGTCTCTATAGTCTCTAGAGTCTCTATAGACTAAAATGTCTCTATGGTCTCTATGGTCTCTATAGTCTCTATAGTCTCCCTGGTCTCTATGGTCTCTATGGTCTCTATAGTCTCCATTGCCCATATAGTCTCTATGGTCTCGATAGTCTCTATATTCTCTATGGTCTCTATAGTCTCTATGGTCTCTATAGTCTCTATGGTCTCTATAGTCTCTATGGTCTCTATAGTCTCTATAGTCTCTATAGTCTCTATGGTCTCTATAGTATATATGGTCTCTATGGTCTGTATAGTCTCTATAGTCTCTATGGTCTCTATAGTCTCTATGGTCTCTATATTCTCTATGGTCTCTATAGTCACTATGGTCTCTATAGTATTTATAGTCTCTATAGTCTAAATGGTCTCTCTAGTCTCTATAGTCTAAATGGTCTCTATATTCGCTATGGAATAAATTGTCTCTATAGTCTCTATGGTGTCAAATAGTCTCCATGGTGTCTATAGTCTCTATGGTCTCTATGGTCTAAACGGTCTTTATAGTCTCCATGGTCTCTATGGTCTAAACGGTCTCTATAGTCTCTATGCTCTCTATAGTCTATATAGCCTCTATAGTCTCTATGGTGTCTATAGTCTCTATAGTGTCTGTAGTCTCTATGGTCCCTATAGTGTTTATAGTCTCTATAGTCTCTATAGTGTCTATAGTCTAAATGGTCTCTATAGTCTCTATAATCTCTATGGTCTCTATAGTCTCTATACTATAGAGACTATAGAGACCATTTAGACTATAGAGACTATAAATACTATAGAGTCTATAGTATTTATAGTCTCTATAGTCTAAATGGTCTCTATAGTCTCTATGGTCTCTATAGTCTCTATAATCGTTATGGTCTAAATGGTCTCTATAGTCTCTATAGTCTCTATAGTAACTATGGTCTCTATAGTATTTATAGTCTCTATAGTCTAAATGGTCTCTCTAGTCTCTATAGTCTAAATGGTCTCTATATTCACTATGGAATAAATTGTCTCTATAGTCTCTATGGTGTCAAATAGTCTCCATGGTGTCTATAGTCTCTATGGTCTCTATGGTCTAAACTGTCTTTATAGTCTCCATGGTCTCTATGGTCTAAACGGTCTCTATAGTCTCTATGCTCTCTATAGTCTATATAGCCTCTATAGTCTCTATGGTGTCTATAGTCTCTATAGTATCTATAGTCTCTATGGTCTCTGGGGTCTCTATAGTCTCTATGGTCTAAACGGTCTCTATAGTCTCTATGGTCTCTATGGTCTCTACGGTCCATATAGTCTCTATTGTCTCTATGGTCTGTATAGTATCTATAGTCTCTATGGTCCCTAGACTCTATAATCTATATAGTCTATATGGTCCCTATAGTCTCTATAATCTCTATGGTCTCTATAGTCTTGTCTAGTATGGTCCCTATGGTCTCTATAGTATCTATAGTCTCTATGGTATCTATAGTCTCTATGGTCTATATGGTCCCTATAGTCTCTATAATCTCTATGGTCCATATAGTCTCTATAGTCTCTATGGTCGGTGTGGTCTCTATAGTCTCTAGAGTCTCTATAGACTAAAATGTCTCTATGGTCTCTATGGTCTCTATAGTCGCTATAGTCTAAACGGTCTCTATAGTCTCTATAGTCTCCCTGGTCTCTATGGTCTCTATGGTCTCTATAGTCTCCATTGCCCATATAGTCTCTATGGTCTCGATAGTCTCTATAGTCTCTATGGTCTCTATAGTCTCTATGGTCTCTATAGTCTCTATGGTCTCTATAGTCTCTATAGTCTCTATAGTCTCTATGGTCTCTATAGTATCTATGGTCTCTATGGTCTGTATAGTCTCTATAGTCTCTATGGTCTCTATAGTCTCTATGGACTCTATAGTCTCTATGGTCTCTGTAGTCTCTATATTCTCTATGGTCTCTATATTCTCTATGGTCTCTATAGTCACTATGGTCTCTATAGTATTTATAGTCTCTATAGTCTAAATGGTCTCTCTAGTCTCTATAGTCTAAATGGCCTCTACATTCGCTATGGAATAAATTGTCTCTATAGTCTCTATGGTGTCAAATAGTCTCCATGGTGTCTATAGTCTCTGTGGTCTCTATGGTCTAAACGGTCTTTATAGTCTCCATGGTCTCTATGGTCTAAACGGTCTCTATAGTCTCTATGCTCTCTATAGTCTATATAGCCTCTATAGTCTCTATGGTGTCTATAGTCTCTATAGTATCTATAGTCTCTATGGTCTCTGGGGTCTCTATAGTCTCTATGGTCTAAACGGTCTCTATAGTCTCTATGGTCTCTACGGTCCATATAGTCTCTATTGTCTCTATGGTCTGTATAGTATCTATAGTCTCTATGGTCCCTAGACTCTATAATCTATATAGTCTATATGGTCCCTATAGTCTCTATAATCTCTATGGTCTCTATAGTCTGGTCTAGTATGGTCCCTATGGTCTCTATAGTATCTATAGTCTCTATGGTATCTATAGTCTCTATGGTCTATATGGTCCCTATAGTCTCTATAATCTCTATGGTCCATATAGTCTCTATAGTCTCTATGGTCGGTGTGGTCTCTATAGTCTCTAGAGTCTCTATAGACTAAAATGTCTCTATGGTCTCTATGGTCTCTAGAGTCGCTATAGTCTAAACGGTCTCTATAGTCTCTATAGTCTCCCTGGTCTCTATGGTCTCTATGGTCTCTATAGTCTCCATTGCCCATATAGTCTCTATGGTCTCGATAGTCTCTATATTCTCTATGGTCTCTATAGTCTCTATGGTCTCTATAGTCTCTATGGTCTCTATAGTCTCTATGGTCTCTATAGTCTCTATAGTCTCTATAGTCTCTATGGTCTCTATAGTATCTATGGTCTCTATGGTCTGTATAGTCTCTATAGTCTCTATGGTCTCTATAGTCTCTATGGTCTCTATAGTCTCTATGGTCTCTGTAGTCTCTATATTCTCTATAGTCTCTATGGTCTCTATATTCTCTATGGTCTCTATAGTCACTATGGTCTCTATAGTATTTATAGTCTCTATAGTCTAAATGGTCTCTCTAGTCTCTATAGTCTAAATGGTCTCTATATTCACTATGGAATAAATTGTCTCTATAGTCTCTATGGTGTCAAATAGTCTCCATGGTGTCTATAGTCTCTATGGTCTCTATGGTCTAAACTGTCTTTATAGTCTCCATGGTCTCTATGGTCTAAACGGTCTCTATAGTCTCTATGCTCTCTATAGTCTATATAGCCTCTATAGTCTCTATGGTGTCTATAGTCTCTATAGTATCTATAGTCTCTATGGTCTCTGGGGTCTCTATAGTCTCTATGGTCTAAACGGTCTCTATAGTCTCTATGGTCTCTATGGTCTCTACGGTCCATATAGTCTCTATTGTCTCTATGGTCTGTATAGTATCTATAGTCTCTATGGTCCCTAGACTCTATAATCTATATAGTCTATATGGTCCCTATAGTCTCTATAATCTCTATGGTCTCTATAGTCTTGTCTAGTATGGTCCCTATGGTCTCTATAGTATCTATAGTCTCTATGGTATCTATAGTCTCTATGGTCTATATGGTCCCTATAGTCTCTATAATCTCTATGGTCCATATAGTCTCTATAGTCTCTATGGTCGGTGTGGTCTCTATAGTCTCTAGAGTCTCTATAGACTAAAATGTCTCTATGGTCTCTATGGTCTCTATAGTCGCTATAGTCTAAACGGTCTCTATAGTCTCTATAGTCTCCCTGGTCTCTATGGTCTCTATGGTCTCTATAGTCTCCATTGCCCATATAGTCTCTATGGTCTCGATAGTCTCTATAGTCTCTATGGTCTCTATAGTCTCTATGGTCTCTATAGTCTCTATGGTCTCTATAGTCTCTATAGTCTCTATAGTCTCTATGGTCTCTATAGTATCTATGGTCTCTATGGTCTGTATAGTCTCTATAGTCTCTATGGTCTCTATAGTCTCTATGGACTCTATAGTCTCTATGGTCTCTGTAGTCTCTATATTCTCTATGGTCTCTATATTCTCTATGGTCTCTATAGTCACTATGGTCTCTATAGTATTTATAGTCTCTATAGTCTAAATGGTCTCTCTAGTCTCTATAGTCTAAATGGCCTCTACATTCGCTATGGAATAAATTGTCTCTATAGTCTCTATGGTGTCAAATAGTCTCCATGGTGTCTATAGTCTCTGTGGTCTCTATGGTCTAAACGGTCTTTATAGTCTCCATGGTCTCTATGGTCTAAACGGTCTCTATAGTCTCTATGCTCTCTATAGTCTATATAGCCTCTATAGTCTCTATGGTGTCTATAGTCTCTATAGTATCTATAGTCTCTATGGTCTCTGGGGTCTCTATAGTCTCTATGGTCTAAACGGTCTCTATAGTCTCTATGGTCTCTACGGTCCATATAGTCTCTATTGTCTCTATGGTCTGTATAGTATCTATAGTCTCTATGGTCCCTAGACTCTATAATCTATATAGTCTATATGGTCCCTATAGTCTCTATAATCTCTATGGTCTCTATAGTCTGGTCTAGTATGGTCCCTATGGTCTCTATAGTATCTATAGTCTCTATGGTATCTATAGTCTCTATGGTCTATATGGTCCCTATAGTCTCTATAATCTCTATGGTCCATATAGTCTCTATAGTCTCTATGGTCGGTGTGGTCTCTATAGTCTCTAGAGTCTCTATAGACTAAAATGTCTCTATGGTCTCTATGGTCTCTAGAGTCGCTATAGTCTAAACGGTCTCTATAGTCTCTATAGTCTCCCTGGTCTCTATGGTCTCTATGGTCTCTATAGTCTCCATTGCCCATATAGTCTCTATGGTCTCGATAGTCTCTATATTCTCTATGGTCTCTATAGTCTCTATGGTCTCTATAGTCTCTATGGTCTCTATAGTCTCTATGGTCTCTATAGTCTCTATAGTCTCTATAGTCTCTATGGTCTCTATAGTATCTATGGTCTCTATGGTCTGTATAGTCTCTATAGTCTCTATGGTCTCTATAGTCTCTATGGTCTCTATAGTCTCTATGGTCTCTGTAGTCTCTATATTCTCTATAGTCTCTATGGTCTCTATATTCTCTATGGTCTCTATAGTCACTATGGTCTCTATAGTATTTATAGTCTCTATAGTCCAAATGGTCTCTCTAGTCTCTATAGTCTAAATGGTCTCTATATTCGCTATGGAATAAATTGTCTCTATAGTCTCTATGGTGTCAAATAGTCTCCATGGTGTCTATAGTCTCTATGGTCTCTATGGTCTAAACGGTCTTTATAGTCTCCATGGTCTCTATGGTCTAAACGGTCTCTATAGTCTCTATGCTCTCTATAGTCTATATAGCCTCTATAGTCTCTATGGTGTCTATAGTCTCTATAGTGTCTGTAGTCTCTATGGTCCCTATAGTGTTTATAGTCTCTATAGTCTCTATAGTGTCTATAGTCTAAATGGTCTCTATAGTCTCTATAATCTCTATGGTCTCTATAGTCTCTATAGTATTTATAGTCTCTATAGTCTATATGGTCCCTATAGTCTCTATAATCTCTATGGTCTCTATAGTCTGGTCTAGTATGGTCCCTATGGTCTCTATAGTATCTATAGTCTCTATGGTATCTATAGTCTCTATGGTCTATATGGTCCCTATAGTCTCTATAATCTCTATGGTCCATATAGTCTCTATTGTCTCTATGGTCGGTGTGGTCTCTATAGTCTCTAGAGTCTCTATAGACTAAAATGTCTCTATGGTCTCTATGGTCTCTAGAGTCGCTATAGTCTAAACGGTCTCTATAGTCTCTATAGTCTCCCTGGTCTCTATGGTCTCTATGGTCTCTATAGTCTCCATTGCCCATATAGTCTCTATGGTCTCTATAGTCTCTATATTCTCTATGGTCTCTATAGTCTCTATGGTCTCTATAGTCTCTATGGTCTCTATAGTCTCTATGGTCTCTATAATCTCTATAGTCTCTATAGTCTCTATGGTCTCTATAGTATCTATGGTCTCTATGGTCTGTATAGTCTCTATAGTCTCTATGGTCTCTATAGTCTCTATGGTCTCTATAGTCTCTATGGTCTCTGTAGTCTCTATATTCTCTATAGTCTCTATGGTCTCTATATTCTCTATGGTCTCTATAGTCACTATGGTCTCTATAGTATTTATAGTCTCTATAGTCTAAATGGTCTCTCTAGTCTCTATAGTCTAAATGGTCTCTATATTCGCTATGGAATAAATTGTCTCTATAGTCTCTATGGTGTCAAATAGTCTCCATGGTGTCTATAGTCTCTATGGTCTCTATGGTCTAAACGGTCTTTATAGTCTCCATGGTCTCTATGGTCTAAACGGTCTCTATAGTCTCTATGCTCTCTATAGTCTATATAGCCTCTATAGTCTCTATGGTGTCTATAGTCTCTATAGTGTCTGTAGTCTCTATGGTCCCTATAGTGTTTATAGTCTCTATAGTCTCTATAGTGTCTATAGTCTAAATGGTCTCTATAGTCTCTATAATCTCTATGGTCTCTATAGTCTCTATAGTATTTATAGTCTCTATAGTCTAAATGGTCTCTATAGTCTCTATGGTCTCTATAGTCTCTATAATCGTTATGGTCTAAATGGTCTCTATAGTCTCTATAGTCTCTATAGTAACTATGGTCTCTATAGTATTTATAGTCTCTATAGTCTAAATGGTCTCTCTAGTCTCTATAGTCTAAATGGTCTCTATATTCACTATGGAATAAATTGTCTCTATAGTCTCTATGGTGTCAAATAGTCTCCATGGTGTCTATAGTCTCTATGGTCTCTATGGTCTAAACTGTCTTTATAGTCTCCATGGTCTCTATGGTCTAAACGGTCTCTATAGTCTCTATGCTCTCTATAGTCTATATAGCCTCTATAGTCTCTATGGTGTCTATAGTCTCTATAGTATCTATAGTCTCTATGGTCTCTGGGGTCTCTATAGTCTCTATGGTCTACACGGTCTCTATAGCCTCTATGGTCTCTATGGTCTCTACGGTCCATATAGTCTCTATTGTCTCTATGGTCTGTATAGTATCTATAGTCTCTATGGTCCCTAGACTCTATAATCTATATAGTCTATATGGTCCCTATAGTCTCTATAATCTCTATGGTCTCTATAGTCTGGTCTAGTATGGTCCCTATGGTCTCTATAGTATCTATAGTCTCTATGGTATCTATAGTCTCTATGGTCTATATGGTCCCTATAGTCTCTATAATCTCTATGGTCCATATAGTCTCTATAGTCTCTATGGTCGGTGTGGTCTCTATAGTCTCTAGAGTCTCTATAGACTAAAATGTCTCTATGGTCTCTATGGTCTCTATAGTCGCTATAGTCTAAACGGTCTCTATAGTCTCTATAGTCTCCCTGGTCTCTATGGTCTCTATGGTCTCTATAGTCTCCATTGCCCATATAGTCTCTATGGTCTCGATAGTCTCTATATTCTCTATGGTCTCTATAGTCTCTATGGTCTCTATAGTCTCTATGGTCTCTATAGTCTCTATGGTCTCTATAGTCTCTATGGTCTCTATAGTATCTATGGTCTCTATGGTCTGTATAGTCTCTATAGTCTCTATGGTCTCTATAGTCTCTATGGTCTCTATAGTCTCTATGGTCTCTGTAGTCTCTATATTCTCTATAGTCTCTATGGTCTCTATATTCTCTATGGTCTCTATAGTCACTATGGTCTCTATAGTATTTATAGTCTCTATAGTCTAAATGGTCTCTCTAGTCTCTATAGTCTAAATGGTCTCTATATTCGCTATGGAATAAATTGTCTCTATAGTCTCTATGGTGTCAAATAGTCTCCATGGTGTCTATAGTCTCTATGGTCTCTATGGTCTAAACGGTCTTTATAGTCTCCATGGTCTCTATGGTCTAAACGGTCTCTATAGTCTCTATGCTCTCTATAGTCTATATAGCCTCTACAGTCTCTATGGTGTCTATAGTCTCTATAGTATCTATAGTCTCTATGGTCTCTGGGGTCTCTATAGTCTCTATGGTCTAAACGGTCTCTATAGTCTCTATGGTCTCTATGGTCTCTACGGTCCATATAGTCTCTATTGTCTCTATGGTCTGTATAGTATCTATAGTCTCTATGGTCCCTAGACTCTATAATCTATATAGTCTATATCGTCCCTATAGTCTCTATAATCTCTATGGTCTCTATAGTCTGGTCTAGTATGGCCCCTATGGTCTCTATAGTATCTATAGTCTCTATGGTATCTATAGTCTCTATGGTCTATATGGTCCCTGTAGTCTCTATAATCTCTATGGTCCACATAGTCTCTATAGTCTCTATGGTCTCTGGGGTCTCTATAGCCTCTATGGGCTCTATGGTCTCTACAGTCCATATAGTCTCTATTGTCTCTATGGTCTGTATAGTATCTATAGTCTCTATGGTCTGTATAGTCTCTATAGTCTCTATGGTCTCTATAGTCTCTATGGTCTCTATAGTCTCTATGGTCTCTGTAGTCTCTATATTCTCTATAGTCTCTATGGTCTCTATATTCTCTATGGTCTCTATAGTCACTATGGTCTCTATAGTATTTATAGTCTCTATAGTCTAAATGGTCTCTCTAGTCTCTATAGTCTAAATGGTCTCTATATTCGCTATGGAATAAATTGTCTCTATAGTCTCTATGGTGTCAAATAGTCTCCATGGTGTCTATAGTCTCTATGGTCTCTATGGTCTAAACGGTCTTTATAGTCTCCATGGTCTCTATGGTCTAAACGGTCTCTATAGTCTCTATGCTCTCTATAGTCTATATAGCCTCGATAGTCTCTATGGTGTCTATAGTCTCTATAGTGTCTGTAGTCTCTATGGTCCCTATAGTGTTTATAGTCTCTATAGTCTCTATAGTGTCTATAGTCTAAATGGTCTCTATAGTCTCTATAATCTCTATGGTCTCTATAGTCTCTATACTATAGAGACTATAGAGACCATTTAGACTATAGAGACTATAAATACTATAGAGTCTATAGTATTTATAGTCTCTATAGTCTAAATGGTCTCTATAGTCTCTATGGTCTCTATAGTCTCTATAATCGTTATGGTCTAAATGGTCTCTATAGTCTCTATAGTCTCTATAGTAACTATGGTCTCTATAGTATTTATAGTCTCTATAGTCTAAATGGTCTCTCTAGTCTCTATAGTCTAAATGGTCTCTATATTCACTATGGAATAAATTGTCTCTATAGTCTCTATGGTGTCAAATAGTCTCCATGGTGTCTATAGTCTCTATGGTCTCTATGGTCTAAACTGTCTTTATAGTCTCCATGGTCTCTATGGTCTAAACGGTCTCTATAGTCTCTATGCTCTCTATAGTCTATATAGCCTCTATAGTCTCTATGGTGTCTATAGTCTCTATAGTATCTATAGTCTCTATGGTCTCTGGGGTCTCTATAGTCTCTATGGTCTAAACGGTCTCTATAGTCTCTATGGTCTCTATGGTCTCTACGGTCCATATAGTCTCTATTGTCTCTATGGTCTGTATAGTATCTATAGTCTCTATGGTCCCTAGACTCTATAATCTATATAGTCTATATGGTCCCTATAGTCTCTATAATCTCTATGGTCTCTATAGTCTGGTCTAGTATGGTCCCTATGGTCTCTATAGTATATATAGTCTCTATGGTATCTATAGTCTCTATGGTCTATATGGTCCCTATAGTCTCTATAATCTCTATGGTCCATATAGTCTCTATAGTCTCTATGGTCGGTGTGGTCTCTATAGTCTCTAGAGTCTCTATAGACTAAAATGTCTCTATGGTCTCTATGGTCTCTATAGTCGCTATAGTCTAAACGGTCTCTATAGTCTCTATAGTCTCCCTGGTCTCTATGGTCTCTATGGTCTCTATAGTCTCCATTGCCCATATAGTCTCTATGGTCTCGATAGTCTCTATAGTCTCTATGGTCTCTATAGTCTCTATGGTCTCTATAGTCTCTATGGTCTCTATAGTCTCTATAGTCTCTATAGTCTCTATGGTCTCTATAGTATCTATGGTCTCTATGGTCTGTATAGTCTCTATAGTCTCTATGGTCTCTATAGTCTCTATGGACTCTATAGTCTCTATGGTCTCTGTAGTCTCTATATTCTCTATAGTCTCTATGGTCTCTATATTCTCTATGGTCTCTATAGTCACTATGGTCTCTATAGTATTTATAGTCTCTATAGTCTAAATGGTCTCTCTAGTCTCTATAGTCTAAATGGCCTCTACATTCGCTATGGAATAAATTGTCTCTATAGTCTCTATGGTGTCAAATAGTCTCCATGGTGTCTATAGTCTCTATGGTCTCTATGGTCTAAACGGTCTTTATAGTCTCCATGGTCTCTATGGTCTAAACGGTCTCTATAGTCTCTATGCTCTCTATAGTCTATATAGCCTCTATAGTCTCTATGGTGTCTATAGTCTCTATAGTATCTATAGTCTCTATGGTCTCTGGGGTCTCTATAGTCTCTATGGTCTAAACGGTCTCTATAGTCTCTATGGTCTCTACGGTCCATATAGTCTCTATTGTCTCTATGGTCTGTATAGTATCTATAGTCTCTATGGTCCCTAGACTCTATAATCTATATAGTCTATATGGTCCCTATAGTCTCTATAATCTCTATGGTCTCTATAGTCTGGTCTAGTATGGTCCCTATGGTCTCTATAGTATCTATAGTCTCTATGGTATCTATAGTCTCTATGGTCTATATGGTCCCTATAGTCTCTATAATCTCTATGGTCCATATAGTCTCTATAGTCTCTATGGTCGGTGTGGTCTCTATAGTCTCTAGAGTCTCTATAGACTAAAATGTCTCTATGGTCTCTATGGTCTCTATAGTCGCTATAGTCTAAACGGTCTCTATAGTCTCTATAGTCTCCCTGGTCTCTATGGTCTCTATGGTCTCTATAGTCTCCATTGCCCATATAGTCTCTATGGTCTCGATAGTCTCTATATTCTCTATGGTCTCTATAGTCTCTATGGTCTCTATAGTCTCTATGGTCTCTATAGTCTCTATGGTCTCTATAGTCTCTATAGTCTCTATAGTCTCTATGGTCTCTATAGTATCTATGGTCTCTATGGTCTGTATAGTCTCTATAGTCTCTATGGTCTCTATAGTCTCTATGGTCTCTATAGTCTCTATGGTCTCTGTAGTCTCTATATTCTCTATAGTCTCTATGGTCTCTATATTCTCTATGGTCTCTATAGTCACTATGGTCTCTATAGTATTTATAGTCTCTATAGTCTAAATGGTCTCTCTAGTCTCTATAGTCTAAATGGTCTCTATATTCGCTATGGAATAAATTGTCTCTATAGTCTCTATGGTGTCAAATAGTCTCCATGGTGTCTATAGTCTCTATGGTCTCTATGGTCTAAACGGTCTTTATAGTCTCCATGGTCTCTATGGTCTAAACGGTCTAAACGGTCTCTATAGTCTCTATGCTCTCTATAGTCTATATAGCCTCTATAGTCTCTATGGTGTCTATAGTCTCTATAGTGTCTGTAGTCTCTATGGTCCCTATAGTGTTTATAGTCTCTATAGTCTCTATAGTGTCTATAGTCTAAATGGTCTCTATAGTCTCTATAATCTCTATGGTCTCTATAGTCTCTATAGTATTTATAGTCTCTATAGTCTAAATGGTCTCTATAGTCTCTATGGTCTCTATAGTCTCTATAATCGTTATGGTCTAAATGGTCTCTATAGTCTCTATAGTCTCTATAGTAACTATGGTCTCTATAGTATTTATAGTCTCTATAGTCTAAATGGTCTCTCTAGTCTCTATAGTCTAAATGGTCTCTATATTCACTATGGAATAAATTGTCTCTATAGTCTCTATGGTGTCAAATAGTCTCCATGGTGTCTATAGTCTCTATGGTCTCTATGGTCTAAACTGTCTTTATAGTCTCCATGGTCTCTATGGTCTAAACGGTCTCTATAGTCTCTATGCTCTCTATAGTCTATATAGCCTCTAGTAGTCTCTATGGTGTCTATAGTCTCTATAGTATCTATAGTCTCTATGGTCTCTGGGGTCTCTATAGTCTCTATGGTCTACACGGTCTCTATAGCCTCTATGGTCTCTATGGTCTCTACGGTCCATATAGTCTCTATTGTCTCTATGGTCTGTATAGTATCTATAGTCTCTATGGTCCCTAGACTCTATAATCTATATAGTCTATATGGTCCCTATAGTCTCTATAATCTCTATGGTCTCTATAGTCTGGTCTAGTATGGTCCCTATGGTCTCTATAGTATCTATAGTCTCTATGGTATCTATAGTCTCTATGGTCTATATGGTCCCTATAGTCTCTATAATCTCTATGGTCCATATAGTCTCTATAGTCTCTATGGTCGGTGTGGTCTCTATAGTCTCTTGAGTCTCTATAGACTAAAATGTCTCTATGGTCTCTATGGTCTCTATAGTCGCTATAGTCTAAACGGTCTCTATAGTCTCTATAGTCTCCCTGGTCTCTATGGTCTCTATGGTCTCTATAGTCTCCATTGCCCATATAGTCTCTATGGTCTCGATAGTCTCTATATTCTCTATGGTCTCTATAGTCTCTATGGTCTCTATAGTCTCTATGGTCTCTATAGTCTCTATGGTCTCTATAGTCTCTATGGTCTCTATAGTATCTATGGTCTCTATGGTCTGTATAGTCTCTATAGTCTCTATGGTCTCTATAGTCTCTATGGTCTCTATAGTCTCTATGGTCTCTGTAGTCTCTATATTCTCTATAGTCTCTATGGTCTCTATATTCTCTATGGTCTCTATAGTCACTATGGTCTCTATAGTATTTATAGTCTCTATAGTCTAAATGGTCTCTCTAGTCTCTATAGTCTAAATGGTCTCTATATTCGCTATGGAATAAATTGTCTCTATAGTCTCTATGGTGTCAAATAGTCTCCATGGTGTCTATAGTCTCTATGGTCTCTATGGTCTAAACGGTCTTTATAGTCTCCATGGTCTCTATGGTCTAAACGTTCTCTATAGTCTCTATGCTCTCTATAGTCTATATAGCCTCTACAGTCTCTATGGTGTCTATAGTCTCTATAGTATCTATAGTCTCTATGGTCTCTGGGGTCTCTATAGTCTCTATGGTCTAAACGGTCTCTATAGTCTCTATGGTCTCTATGGTCTCTACGGTCCATATAGTCTCTATTGTCTCTATGGTCTGTATAGTATCTATAGTCTCTATGGTCCCTAGACTCTATAATCTATATAGTCTATATCGTCCCTATAGTCTCTATAATCTCTATGGTCTCTATAGTCTGGTCTAGTATGGTCCCTATGGTCTCTATAGTATCTATAGTCTCTATGGTATCTATAGTCTCTATGGTCTATATGGTCCCTGTAGTCTCTATAATCTCTATGGTCCACATAGTCTCTATAGTCTCTATGGTCGGTGTGGTCTCTATAGTCTCTAGAGTCTCTATAGACTAAAATGTCTCTATGGTCTCTATGGTCTCTATAGTCGCTATAGTCTAAACGGTCTCTATAGTCTCTATAGTCTCCCTGGTCTCTATGGTCTCTATGGTCTCTATAGTCTCCATTGCCCATATAGTCTCTATGGTCTCGATAGTCTCTATATTCTCTATGGTCTCTATAGTCTCTATGGTCTCTATAGTCTCTATGGTCTCTATAGTCTCTATGGTCTCTATAGTCTCTATAGTCTCTATAGTCTCTATGGTCTCTATAGTATCTATGGTCTCTATGGTCTGTATAGTCTCTATAGTCTCTATGGTCTCTATAGTCTCTATGGTCTCTATAGTCTCTATGGTCTCCATAGTCTCTATATTCTCTATAGTCTCTATGGTCTCTATAGTCTCTATGGTCTCTATAGTCTCTATAGTCTCTATAGTCTCTATGGTCTCTATGGTCTCTATAGTCTCTATAGTCTCTATAGTCTCTATGGTCTCTATGGTCTCTATAGTCTCTATAGTCTCTATGGTCTCTATGGTCTCTACAGTCTCTATGGTCTCTATGGTCTCTATGGTCTCTATAGTCTATATGGTCTCTATAGTCTCTATGGTCTCTATAGTCTCTATGGTCTCTATGGTCTCTATAGTCTCTATGGTCTCTATGGTCTCTATAGTCCAGAACCAGTTTGGATGTGAATATAACTTTAGTCTGACTGAGATGCTTTAATCTTTTATAATTTCTGCCCTACAAATTCATATTCATTATATAATTTGACCCATTTCACTTTGTATGGTTTGCCATTCCAAATAAAACGGATTATCTTTCCATCAAATCATTTAAACTGTTTGCCAGGTGTAGGCAAGACCATACGTACATATGCAAACTGGGATATGACCAACGAGTTAATCAGGGTAAACTGGGATATGACCAATGAGTTAATCAGGGCAAACTGGGATATGACCAACGAGTTAATCAGGGTAAACTGGGTTATGACCAATGAGTTAATCAGGGCAAACTGGGATATGACCAACGAGTTAATCAGGGTAAACTGGGATATGACCAATGAGTTAATCAGGGCAAACTGGGATATGACTAAAGAGTTAATCAGGGTAAAATGGGAAATGACTAAAGAGTTAATCAGGGTAAACTGGGATATGACCAACGAGTTAATCAGGGTAAACTGGGATATGACTAAAGAGTTAATCAGGGTAAACTGGGATATGACTAAAGAGTTAATCAGGGTAAACTGGGATATGACTAAAGAGTTAATCAGGGTAAACCGGGATATGACTAAATAGTTAATCAGGGTAAACTGGGATATGACTAAAGAGTTAATCAGGGTAAACCGGGATATGACTAAAGAATTAATCAGGGTAAACTGGGATATGACTAAAGAGTTAATCAGTGTAAACTGGGATTTGACTAAAGAGTTAATCGGGGTAAACCGGGATATGACTAAAGAGTTAATCAGGGTAAACTGGGATATGACTAAAGAGTTAATCAGGGTAAACTGGGATATGACTAAAGAGTTAATCAGGGTAAACTGGGATATGACTAAAGAGTTAATCAGGGTAAACTGGGATATGACCAACGAGTTAATCAGGGTTATTTGTACATAGACATATATTTTTCTTTCTGTGCTGTGGAAACAACCACCAGGTTGTTGGTTTAAATGAATGAGAATGTGTTCTCAAGTAAAATCCACTGGTAGGGAAAGGTCCCATCCAAACTTGCACACTACTTAGTGAAGAAATGCATTACCTTCTCATACAAAGTCTACGCAGCTGCAACTATGGGATGGCCCTAACCACTGAGCCAGGGTCAATCATTATGTCATCAAGTCGAATCAACTGCAACTATGGGATGGCCCTAACCACTGATCCAGGGTCAATCATTTTGTCATCAAGTCGAATCAACTGCAACTATGGGATGGCCCTAACCACTGATCCAGGGTCAATCATTATGTCATCAAGTCAAATCAACTGCAACTATGGGATGGCCCTAACCACTGATCCAGGGTCAATCATTATGTCATCAAGTCAAATCAATTGCAACTATGGGATGGCCCTAACCACTGAGCCAGGGTCGTGATTCACATCATCCCCTTAATTGTTATGCTTGAGGGGAAATTTGATCCTGAAACTGTATATATAAGCAATGTTGTAGCTCAAGTCTAAAACTCTCCCTGAGAGAGAAGAAAGGGATGGTGAAAAGGCTGTCCTATGAGATCACTTTGAACCTTCTGTGTGTGTGTGTGTGTGTGTGTGTGTGTGTGTGTGTGTGTGTGTGTGTGTGTGTGTGTGTGTGTGTGTGTGTGTGTGTGTGTGTGTGTGTGTGTGTGTGTGTGTGTGTGTGTGTGTGTGTGTGTGTGTGTGTGTGTGTGTGTGTGTGTGTGTGTGTGTGTGTGTGTGTGTGTGTGTGTGTGTGTGTGTGTGTGTGTGTGTGTGTGTGTGTGTGTGTGTGTGTGTGTGTGTGTATTTGTGTGTGCGTGTGTGCGTGTGTGTGTGTGTGTGCGCGCGCGTGTGTGTGTGTGTGTGTGTGTGTGTGTGTGTGTGTGTGTGTGTGTGTGTGTGTGTGTGTGTGTGTGTGTGTGTGTGTGTGTGTGTGTGTGTGTGTGTGTGTGTGTGTGTGTGTGTGTGTGTGTGTGTGTGTGTGTGTGTGTGTGTTTGGTTCTCTCCCGAGTGTCTGACTCCGAGAAAGCAACTCAACAAAGTTGCAGAAGCTCAAGGATGTGAGTTGAGGAAACGGAGTTTGGAGGAGATATTGGCAAACCGTGCCAATATATCCTGAAAACATCGGCCTCGAGAGCATTATCATTTTACACCGGTTACCAACATATTCAAACAACGATTGACATATTTTCATATTTTATTTTATTTTGCTGAATTTATTCATACTGTTTCATCCTGCTACACATGCTATAGTCCCGACACATATCTAGGGTTGCTACCCAAACCGGCTGGTCGTTCATTCTATCGGTTCGGTTAACAGAGACGTGACCCAGTTGCTCAGTGTTTTCGTTCTGTCTCTATGGACGCGACCCAGACGTTCGTTCTAAATGTTCCATTGCCATACTGGCTGGCAACGGTTTTATTCCTTGCTTGTCAGCTAGCCAACTACGACTTACAGTACTTACAGTCACGTCAAACAGTGCAGTCAGAATAACAGCTAATTGCTGTGTTTGCGTTTGTATAAGCTGTTTTCCAGTGGCATGTATTTGGATACATCCATGACAGTGAGCTAATGATGCGCAACTTTCATCTGGCGTAGAACATGTACTCCCTCATTAGGACACTGTTGTTCGGAGGAGCTAGTTCAACCCAGCTAACACAATCACTTCCAACTGAAGCTGGAATGACTGCAAACTACCTGCACTTATCAGCAACCATCACTCCTGTGTTCCAATGGCACGTTGTGTTAGCTAATCCAAGTTTATCATTATTGTCACGCCTTGGTCTTAGTATTTTGTGTTTTCTTTAATTATTTGTTCAGGCCAGGGTGTGACATGGTGTTATTGTATTTTCGTATTGGGGTTTGTAATATTTGGGATCGCGGCTGAGTAGGGGTGTTGTATAGGCTTGGCTGCCTGAGGCGGTTCTCAATCAGAGTCAGGTGATTCTCGTTGTCTCTGATTGGGAATCGTATTTAGGTAGGCTGGGTTTCACTGTGTATTTCATGGGTGATTGTTCCTGTCTCTGGGTCGTTTCACCAGATAGGCTGTAATTAGGTTTCACGTTCCGTTTGTTGTTTTGCATTTGTATAGTTATTTCATGTATCGCTCTTCCTTCATTAAAGACATGAGTGATCACCACGCTGAATTTCGTTCCGACTCTCTATTGACAAACGAAGAACGACGTTACAATTATAAAAAGGCTAATTAATCATTACAAACCCTTTTGCAATTATGTTAGCACAGATGAAAACTGCTGTGCTGTTTTAAGAAGCAATAAAACTGGCCTTCCTTAGACTTGTTGAGTATCTGGAGCATCAACATTTGTAGGTTTGATTACAGGCTCTAAAGATGCAGAAACAAAGACGTTTCTCCTTTCTGAGAAATTCCCAAGAAACTGAAGATCTCATACGCTGTGTACTACTCCCTTTACAGAAGAGCACAAACTGTCTCTAACCAGAATAGAAAGAGGAGTGGGAGGCCCCGGGGCAAAACTGAGCAAGAGGACAAGTACATTAGAGTGTCTAGTTTGAGAAACACAAGTCCTCAACTGGCAGCGATGAAGCCATATCTCAGACTGGCCAATAAAAATAAAAGATTAAGATGGGCAAAAGAACACAGACACTGACGGCCAGCATCCCGGAGTCGCCACTTCAATGTTGACATTGAGACGGGTGTTTTAGACCACTGCGCCACTTGGGAGGTGTGAAGGGAAACTGTAATGCTACATTAGACAATGACATTTTAGACTTTTCTCTGCTTCAAACGTTGTGTCAACAGTTTGGGGAAGGCCCTTTTCTGTTTCAACATGACAATGCCTCCACAAAGCACCGTACAGAAGTGGTGTGGAAGATCTTTAGTGTGAAGCCTTCCCAGAAGATTGGAGGCTGTTATACAATAGAAGAAGTCGTGTGGAAGTGGTATACAGTAGCAGCAAAGGGGGGACCAACTGCATATTAATGCCCATCATTTTTGAATGAGATGTTAGACAAACAAGTGTCCACATACATTTGGTTATGTAATGTATCTGCATGGTAACATCCTATATAACTAAATAAATTATATGTATGGTAACAACATTGGGGCGGCAGGGTAGCCTAGTGGTTAGAGGGTTGGACTAGTAACCGGAAGGTTGCAAGTTCAAATCCCCGAGCTGACAAGGTACAAATCTGTCGTTCTGCCCCTGAACAGGTAGTTAATCCACTGTTCCTAGACCAGTTAACCCACTGTTCCTAGACCAGTTAACCCACTGTTCCTAGACCAGTTAACCCACTGTTCCTAGACCAGTTAACCCACTGTTCCTAGACCAGTTAACCCACTGTTCCTAGACCAGTTAACCCACTGTTCCTAGACCAGTTAACCCACTGTTCCTAGACCAGTTAACCCACTGTTCCTAGACCACATCCTATATAACTAGATCCATTATATGGTAACATCCTATATAACTAGATCCATTATATGGTAACATCCTATATAACTAGATACATTATATATATGGTAACCATCCTACATAACTAGATACATGATATGTATGGTAACATCATATATAACTAGATACATGATATGTATGGTAACCATCCTATATAACTAGATAAATTATATGTATATATCTGTCTGTAGATACCAGTGTCTTTAAAAAGTCAACTCTGTCAGCTTTACTAACGTATGAATGAATGAACCCAGCAGAGACACGAGGTGGACTGAAGGTCAAGTGCATAACGTTATATTATTGGTCTGTCGAGGCCCCACAATAGTTATAGTCGTCCTCTATTGGAGGGATAGAAAACTACAAGTGGAAAGCACAAACTCAGCACTTTGCTTTTTCTATTCTCTGAATAATAACTTTGTTAGGATTTTATGTGTAAGCAATACTGTGGGTACAAACTTATCTGAATAGCAGGTTCCAGAGCAGGGAGGAGATGAGGGGAGGGTTGCAGAGACAGAGAGGATTGAAGGAACAAGGGAAGAGAGGAGTGTGAGGAGAGGTGGTGGGGAGCGGGAGGAGAGCGGGATATAGGCCCGGGGGGTTGTTAGTTTAATTGGGCCTCAGGCTTCGGGGACAGAGAGTAGCAACATCAAAGGTCAGATATACATCACAACGCTGCAAGGAAATGTCGGCCCACACTGGAGGAGGAAGGCCACAGGCTTAGAGACCTGGAAGAGTAGGACAGAGGGGAGGAGGTAGGGAAAGGGAGGGGAGGGAGAGAGAGAGGACGGAGAGGGAAGAGATAGAGAGAGCATGAGAGCGAGAGAGCAGAGAGAGTGTTTGGGAGTGCAGAGGAGAGGGAGAGAGAGACAGAGACAGAGACACATTCAAGTGTACTGCTTAATTGGATAGGATGTGATGCTATGAAAACTGGAATAAAACAAAAAAGACAGAAACAGACAGAGGAAGGGGAGAGAGAGAGAGAGAGAGAGAGAGAGAGAGAGAGAGAGAGAGAGAGAGAGAGAGAGAGAGAGAGATGGGAAGAATGATGTCCTTACAGTGTATTTCTCTTGCTTTTTTTTGTTCTCTCACTTCACACATCTCTCCTCCTTTTTGTCATTAGTCTCTCTTTATTCTCCACTCCCCTTTCAATTCAATTTCAGGGGCTTTATTTTTCTCTCTCTTCTGATCCTCCCATCTTTGTTTTATATCCAATAGAAAAGCTCTCATCCCTCTGTATCTCTTCCCTTCTGTCCATATTTTATCATCAGTTTGTCATACACTAAAACCTTGTCCCATGTCTCTCTTTGTCTCTCCATCTCACCACTGTCTCCGAGTTAACACTGATTAGGACTAAGAGCCAGGGAGCTCTGCAGAAGTATTTAGGCCTTTCAGTAACTAATACAAGTTTGTTGGATGAGAATCTAAGCTCGTGATTAAGATCAATAAAACCTTATTAGAGCTGTAGTGAGATGTGGTCCATAGTCCAACAGCACAGCAATGTACCTGTGTAGGTATGGCTCCTCTCATTTCAGCACCACGGATAGCTCCACTCATTGCAGCACCATGGATAGTTCCTCTCATTTCAGCACCATGGATAGTTCCCCCCATTTCAGCACCATGGATAGTTCCTCTCATTTCAGCACCATGGATAGTTCCTCTCATTTCAGCACCACGGATAGTTCCTCTCATTTCAGCACCATGGTTAGTTCGTCTCATTTCAGCACCGTGGATAGTTCCTCTCATTTCAACACCATGGTTAGTTCCTCTCATTTCAGCATCGTGGATAGTTCGTCTCATTTCAGCACCATGGATAGTTCCACTCGTTTCAGCACGGTGGATGGTCCCTCTCATTTCAGCACCATGGATAGGTCATCTCATTTCAGCACCATGGATAGGTCCTCTCATTTCAGTATCATGGATAGTTCCTCTCATTTCAGCACCATGGATAGTTCCACTCATTGCAGCACCATGGATAGTTCCCCTCATTGCAGCAACACTCCCTCACGAGAAGCTTCCTTTATACTCTACTTGCAACAGGGACAGGTCAGTATAATGGTTTTCCAAAAAAGAGGGGATTGGGCAGGTGTGTTAATTGCCAATGCCCCCCTAATACTCGCTGTGGTTCTCTGAAGCTCTGTAAAAGAGGTACTCTTTTAGGATGAACTCTGACAGCCTGTATTTTAAAGTCTGCTTGTCAGTGTCCTCTTTGGATTCATTACTCCCTGATGGAGAATATTTTCTCTGAATCACAGCTGATGTACTGCAGGAGGGTAAGAGATAAATATGTTGTGGTGGATAGTCATTGATCCCTAATTGTAGGACTGTTTACTACTTCAGGGCGCTTTAGGGCGCCACAATTAAACGGAACCAATATTTGACTCAAGGCAGCTTTTTTTCCATATGTTACTGAAGTATGCAACTTTAACTGGCACATTTAGGAACAGGTTGATGAGTGAACCTGAGTTCAATACTAACTCCTTATTTGGGAATGTGTACTTGAAAGGTTCCTCATGCCAAAAATAAATATTCTTTCTCACGCTTTCATCTCCCGTTGTCCTCTTTCTGGCAACTGCTGTGCCCCGCACCGTATCACCTATCTTGGCTAGGAGAAAAACTCAATTAGGTCACACACCCCCTCCCTCCTACACACTCACACATACACACACTAACTACAATACCATCACTATCCAGGGATCATGTAAACTAGATGGATTTTAGAGGTCAGCAGGGCATCATGGGAATTATCCAACAATATAGAGGTCTGCAGGGCATCATGGGAATTATCCAACAATATAGAGGTCTGCAGGGCATCATGGGAATTATCCAACAATATAGAGGTCTGCAGGGCATCATGGGAATTAACAAACAATATAGAGGTCTGCAGGGCATCATGGGAATTAACCAACAATATAGAGGTCTGCAGGGCATCATGGGCATTATCCAACAATATAGAGGTCTGCAGGGCATCATGGGAATTATTCAACAATATAGAGGTCTGCAGGGCATCATGGGAATTATCCAACAATATAGAGGTCTGCAGGGCATCATGGGAATTATCCAACAATATAGAGGTCTGGAGGGCATCATGGGAATTAACAAACAATATAGAGGTCTGCAGGGCATCATGGGAATTAACAAACAATATAGAGGTCTGCAGGGCATCATGGGAATTATCCAACAATATAGAGGTCTGCAGGGCATCATGGGAATTAACCAACAATGTAGAGGTCTGCAGGACATCATGGGAACTATTACACAATATAGAGGTCTGCAAGGCATCATGGGAATTAACCAACAATGTAGAGGTCTGCAGGACATCATGGGAACTATTACACAATATAGAGGTCTGCAAGGCATCATGGGAATTATCCAACAATATAGAGGTCTGCAGGGCATCATGGGAATTATCCAACAATATAGAGGTCTGCAGGGCATCATGGGAATTATCCAACAATATAGAGGTCTGCAGGGCATCATGGGAATTATCCAACAATATAGAGGTCTGCAGGGCATCATGGGAATTAACCAACAATATAGAGGTCTGCAGGGCATCATGGGGAATTAACAAACAATATAGAGGTCTGCAGGGCATCATGGGAAATAACCAAAAATGGCAAGGTCTGCAGGGCATCATGGGAATTATCCAACAATACAGAGGTCTGCAGGGCATCATGGGAATTAACCAACAATATAGAGGTCTGCAAGGCTTCATGGGAATTAACAAACAATAAGGAGATCTGCAGGGCATCATGGGAATTAACAAACAATATAGAGGTCTGCAGGGCATCATGGGAATTAACAAACAATAAGGAGATCTGCAGGGCATCATGGGAATTAACAAACAATATAGAGGTCTGCAAGGCTTCATGGGAATTAACAAACAATAAGGAGATCTGCAGGGCATCATGGGAATTAACAAACAACATAGAGGTCTGCAAGGCTTCATGGGAATTAACAAAAAATAAGGAGATCTGCAGGGCATCATGGGAATTAACAAACAATATAAAGGTCTGCAGGCATCGTGGGAATTAACCAACAATATAGAGGTCTGCAAGGCTTCATGGGAATTAACAAACAATAAGGAGATCTGCAGGGCATCATGGGAATTAACAAACAACATAGAGGTCTGCAAGGCTTAATGGGAATTAACAAAAAATAAGGAGATCTGCAGGGCATCATGGGAATTAACAAACAATATAAAGGTCTGCAGGCATCGTGGGAATTAACCAACAATATAGAGGTCTGCAAGGCTTCATGGGAATTAACAAACAATAAGGAGATCTGCAGGTTATCATGGGAATTAACAAACAATGTAGTGGTCTGCAGGGCATCATGGGAATTATTCAACAATATAGAGGTCTGCAGGGCATCATGGGAATTAACCAACATTTTATTTTTATTTTTTTTATTTCACCTTTATTTAACCAGGTAGGCAAGTTGAGAACAAGTTCTCATTTACAATTGCGACCTGGCCAAGATAAAGCAAAGCAGTTCGACAGATACAACGACACAGAGTTACACATGGAGTAAAACAAACATACAGTCAATAATACAGTATAAACAAGTCTATATACAATGTGAGCAAATGAGGTGAGAAGGGAGGTAAAGGCAAAAAAGGCCATGGTGGCAAAGTAAATACAATATAGCAAGTAAAACACTGGAATGGTAGTTTTGCAATGGAAGAATGTGCAAAGTAGACATAAAAATAATGGGGTGCAAAGGAGCAAAATAAATAAATAAATGAAATACAGTTGGGAAAGAGGTAGTTGTTTGGGCTAAATTATAGGTGGGCTATGTACAGGTGCAGTAATCTGTAAAATGAGATTTTTGCAGTTCGTTCCAGTCACTGGCAGCAGAGAACTGGAAGGAGAGGCGGCCAAAGAAAGAATTGGTTTTGGGGGTGACCAGAGAGATATACCTGCTGGAGCGTGTGCTACAGGTGGGAGATGCTATGGTGACCAGCGAGCTGAGATAAGGGGGGACTGTACCTAGCAGGGTCTTGTAGATGACATGAAGCCAGTGGGTTTGGCGACGAGTATGAAGCGAGGGCCAGCCAACGAGAGCGTACAGGTCGCAATGGTGAGTACTATATGGGGCTTTGGTGACAAAATGGATTGCACTGTGATAGACTGCATCCAATTTGTTGAGTAGGGTATTGGAGGCTATTTTGTAAATGACATCGCCAAAGTCGAGGATTGGTAGGATGGTCAGTTTTACAAGGGTATGTTTGGCAGCATGAGTGAAGGATGCTTTGTTGCGAAATAGGAAGCCAATTCTAGATTTAACTTTGGATTGGAGATGTTTGATATGGGTCTGGAAGGAGAGTTTACAGTCTAACCAGACACCTAAGTATTTGTAGTTGTCCACGTATTCTAAGTCAGAGCCGTCCAGAGTAGTGATGTTGGACAGGCGGGTAAGTGCAGGTAGCGATCGGTTGAAGAGCATGGATTTAGTTTTACTTGTATTTAAGAGCAATTGGAGGCCACGGAAGGAGAGTTGTATGGCATTGAAGCTTGCCTGGAGGGTTGTTAACACAGTGTCCAAAGAAGGGCCGGAAGTATACAGAATGGTGTCGTCTGCGTAGAGGTGGATCAGGGACTCACCAGCAGCAAGAGCGACCTCATTGATGTATACAGAGAAGAGAGTCGGTCCAATAATTGAACCCTGTGGCACCCCCATAGAGACTGCCAAAGGTCCGGACAGCAGACCCTCCGATTTGACACACTGAACTCTAGCAGAGAAGTAGTTGGTGAACCAGGCGAGGCAATCATTTGAGAAACCAAGGCTATCGAGTCTGCCGATGAGGATGTGGTGGTTGACAGAATCGAAAGCCTTGGCCAGATCAATGAATACGGCTGCACAGTAATGTTTCTTATCGATGGCGGTTAAGATATCGTTTAGGACCTTGAGCGTGGCTGAGGTGCACCCATGACCAGCTCTGAAACCAGATTGCATAGCAGAGAAGGTATGGTTAGATTCGAAATGGTCGGTAATCTGTTTGTTGACTTGGCTTTCGAAGACCTTGGAAAGGCATGGTAGGATAGATATAGGTCTGTAGCAGTTTGGGTCAAGAGTGTCACCCCCTTTGAAGAGGGGGATGACCGCAGCTGCTTTCCAATCTTTGGGAATCTCAGACGACACGAAAGAGAGGTTGAACAGGCTAGTAATAGGGGTGGCAACAATTTCGGCAGATAATTTTAGAAAGAAAGGGTCCAGATTGTCTAGCCCGGCTGATTTGTAGGGGTCCAGATTTGTCAGCTCTTTCAGAACATCAGCAGAATGAATTTGGGAGAAGGAGAAATGGGGAAGGCTTGGGCGAGTTGCTGTTGGGGGTGCAGTGCTGTTGACCGGGGTAGGAGTAGCCAGGTGGAAAGCATGGCCAGCCGTAGAAAAATGCTTATTGAAATTCTCAATTATGGTGGATTTGCCAGTGGTGACAATGTTTCCTATCTTCAGTGCAGTGGGCAGCTGGGAGGAGGTGTTCTTATTCTCCATGGACTTTACAGTGTCCCAGAACTTTTTTGAGTTAGTGTTGCAGGAAGCAAATTTCTGCTTGAAAAAGCTAGCCTTGGCTTTTCTAACTGCCTGTGTATAACGGTTTCTAGCTTCCCTGAATAGCTGTATATCACGGGGGCTGTTCGATGCTAATGCAGAACGCCATAGGATGTTTTTGTGTTGGTTAAGGGCAGTCCGGTCTGGGGAGAACCAAGGGCTATATCTGTTCCTGGTTCTAAATTTCTTGAATGGGGCATGTTTATTTAAGATGGTTAGGAAGGCATTTTAAAAAAATATCCAGGCATCCTCTACTGACGGGATGAGATCAATATCCTTCCAGGATACCCCGGCCAGGTCGATTAGAAAGGCCTGCTTGCTGAAGTGTTTCAGGGAGCGTTTTACAGTGATGAGTGGAGGTCGTTTGACCGCTGACCCATTACGGATGCAGGCAATGAGGCAGTGATCGCTGAGATCTCGGTTGAAGACAGCAGAGGTGTATTTAGAGGGGAAGTTGGTTAGGATGATATCTATGAGGGTGCCCGTGTTTAAGGCTTTGGGGGGGTACCTGGTAGGTTCATTGATAATTTGAGTGAGATTGAGGGCATCAAGTTTAGATTGTAGGATGGCTGGGGTGTTAAGCATGTTCCAGTTTAGGTCGCCTAGCAGCACGAGCTCTGAAGATAGATGGGGGGCAATCAGTTCACATATGGTGGCAGAGGGTGGTCTATAGCAGGCGGCAATGGTGAGAGACTTCTTTTTAGAGAGGTGGATTTTTAGAAGTAGAAGTTCAAATTGTTTGGGTACAGACCTGGATAGTAGGACAGAACTCTGCAGGCTATCTTTGCAGTAGATTGCAACACCGCCCCCTTTGGCAGTTCTATCTTGTCTGAAAATGTTGTAATTTGGAATTAAAATTTCAGAATTTTTGGTGGTCTTCCTAAGCCAGGATTCAGACACAGCTAGAACATCCGGGTTGGCAGAGTGTGCTAAAGCAGTGAATAGAACAAACTTAGGGAGGAGGCTTCTAATGTTAACATGCATGAAACCAAGGCTATTACGGTTACAGAAGTCATCAAAAGAGAGCGCCTGGGGAATAGGAGTGGAGCTAGGCATTGCAGGGCCTGGATTCACCTCTACATCGCCAGAGGAACATAGGAGGAGAAGAATAAGGGTACGGCTAAAAGCAATAAGAATTGGTCGTCTATAACGTCTGGAACAGAGAGTAAAAGGAGGTTTCTGGGGGCGATAAAATAGCATCAAGGTATAATGTACAGACAAAGGTATGGTAGGATGTGAATACAGTGGAGGTAAACCTAGGTATTGAGTGATGAAGAGAGAGATATTGTCTCTAGAAACATCATTGAAACCAGGAGATGTCATTGCATGTGTGGGTGGTGGAACTAATAAATTGGATAATGTATAGTGAGCAGGACTAGAGGCTCTACAGTGAAATAAGCCAATAAACACTAACCAGAACAGCAATGGACAAGACATATTGACATTAAGGAGAGGCATCCTCAGTCGAGTGATCAAAAGAGTCCAGAGAGTGGAGTGGTTGGTTTCGGGGTCAAGGCGATTTAGACAGCTAGCTAGGACATCGGTAGCAAGCTAGCATAGGAAGGGGGTCTGTTGTTAGCCACCTCTTGCGTTACGTCAGTAGATGAGTGGGGTTCCGTGTGGTAGAGGGAATTAGTCCAAATCACACAACAACAAAAATAAAATAAAAACAATAGATATAGTTATAGAGGCCCAAGAATAAACATAATAATAATAATAAAAATAAATAAATTGTCCGATTGTCTATTCTGAGAGCTGCCGGTAAGACAGCTAACGGTTAGCAGGCCGCAGATGGGCGTTCAGGTAACGTCGAGACAGAGGAGCCAGCCGGATCTCCTTCGGGTAGACAACGTCGGCAGTCCAGTTTTGAAGGCCCGGTGGGGCTCCGCGTAGGCAGTAAAACGGGTCCGGATAGGTGACTGCAGCCCAGGAGTGATTGACGGAGCTCAAGAGTGATTTACGGAGCTGGCTAGCTCCGGAGTAATTGATGTTTGCTCCGGAATCGACGAGAGCAGATAGACACGCGGATAGCAGCTGGCTAGCTGTGAGATCCGGGAATGAATGTCCAGAGAGCAGTTGAAATCCAAGGACATGGAGAGAAAAATTGGTCCGGTATGTTCCGTTCCGAGCCGTGCTGCGCCGTACAAAACTGGCGATAGATTTTCAAGCTAAAGGATAGCTGATGACCACAAACCGTGGTTAGCTGAATACTAACGATTTGCCAGTAAAGAAGCTAACTAGCTTCTGAACTAGCTTCTGATTAGCTTCTAGCTAGCTCCTGGCTAGCTTCTGGCTAGCTTCTTGGAGTTTCTGGCTAGCTTCTGGCTAGCTTCTTGGAGGATTGCAGATTTGAGGTAAATAATACTTATTTATAAATATAAATTGGTGAGGCGGGTTGCAGTAGAGTGTTTTGAAGATGAGTTGATGGAAAATTAAAGAAAATGTATGTGAAAAAAAGTTGTAAATATAAATATATACAGGACACGACAAGACGAGGACAAAAGACGTCTGAACTGCTATGCCATCTCGGGTGGAGAGGACAATGTAGTGGTCTGCAGGGCATCATGGGAATTATCCAACAATATAGAGGTCTGCAAGGCATCATGGGAATTATTCAACAATATAGAGGTCTGCAGGGCATCATGGGAATTATTCAACAATATAAAGGTCTGCAGGGCATCATGGGAATTATTCAACTATATAGAGGTCTGCAGGGCATCATGGGAATTAACCAACAATATAGAGGTCTGCAGGGCATCATGGGAAATAACCAAAAATGGCAAGGTCTGCAGGGCATCATGGGAATTAACAAACAATATAGAGGTCTGCAGGGCATCATGGGAATTAACCAACAATATAGAGGTCTGCAAGGCTTCATGGGAATTAACAAACAATAAGGAGATCTGTAGGGCATCATGGGAATTATCCAACAATATAGAGGTCTGCAGGGCATCATGGTAATTAACCAACAATATAGAGGTCTGCAGGGCATCATGGGAATTGTCCAACAATATAGAGGTCTGCAGGGCATCATGGGAATTAACAAACAATATAGAGGTCTGCAGGGCATCATGGGAATTAACAAACAATATAAAGGTCTGCAGGGCATCATGGGAATTAACCAACAATTTAGTGGGCTGCAGGGCATCGTGGGAATTATCCAACAATATAGAGGTCTGCAGGGCATCATGGGAATTAACCAACAATATAGAGGTCTGCAGGGCATCATGGGAATTAACCAACAATATAGAGGTCTGCAGGGCATCATGGGAATTAACAAACAATATAGAGGTCTGCAGGGCATCATGGGAATTAACCAACAATGGCAAGGTCTGCAGGGCATCATGGGAATTATCCAACAATATAGAGGTCTGCAGGGCATCATGGGAATTATCCAACAATATAGAGGTCTGCAGGGCATCATGGGAATTATCCAACAATATAGAGATCTGCAAGGCATCATGGGAATTATTCAACAATATAGAGGTCTGCAGGGCATCATGGGAATTATTCAACAATATAAAGGTCTGCAGGGCATCATGGGAATTATTCAACAATATAGAGGTCTGCAGGGCATCATGGGAATTAACCAACAATATAGAGGTCTGCAGGGTATCATGGGAATTAACAAACAATATAGAAGTCTGCAGGGCATCATGGGAAATAACCAAAAATGGCAAGGTCTGCAGGGCATCATGGGAATTAACAAACAATATAGAGGTCTGCAGGACATCATGGGAATTAACCAACAATATAGAGGTCTGCAAAACTTCATGGGAATTAACAAACAATAAGGAGATCTGCAGGGCATCATGGGAATTATCCAACAATATAGAGGTCTGCAGGGCATCATGGTAATTATCCAAAAATATAGAGGTCTGCAGGGCATCATGGGAATTGTCCAACAATATAGAGGTCTGCAGGGCATCATGGAAATTAACAAACAATATAGAGGTCTGCAGGGCATCATGGGAATTAACAAACAATATAAAGGTCTGCAGGGCATCATGGGAATTAACCAACAATGTAGTGGGCTGCAGGGCATCATGGGAATTATCCAACAATATAGAGGTCTGCAGGGCATCATGGGAATTAACAAACAATTTAGAGGTCTGCAGGGCATCATGGGAATTAACCAACAATATAGAGGTCTGCAGGGCATCATGGGAATTAACCAACAATATAGAGGTCTGCAGGGCATCATGGGAATTAACAAACAATATAGAGGTCTGCAGGGCATCATGGGAATTAACCAACAATGGCAAGGTCTGCAGGGCATCATGGGAATTATCCAACAATATAGAGGTCTGCAGGGCATCATGGGAATTATCCAACAATATAGAGGTCTGCAGGGCATCATGGGAATTATCCAACAATATAGAGGTCTGCAGGGCATCATGGGAATTATCCAACAATATAGAGGTCTGCAGGGCAACATGGGAATTAACAAACAATATAGAGGTCTGCAGGGCATCATGGGAATTAACCAACAATATAGAGATCTCCAGGGCATCATGGGAATTAACCAACAATATAGAGGTCTGCAGGGCATCATGGGAATTTGATGCTAATTTCCTCCAGTGTCGTTGTACTACCATGGCTGACCCTGTAAAACAACACATTACACTGCACCTATCCACTGTTTGTGACGATAAACTAAAATGGCACCTTGTTTCCTACATAACATTTGACAACAACCCTATGGGCACAAGTTACAAGTATTACACTAAGAAGGTAACAAGGTGACATATGAGATACAGCCCAACTGTAAAGGTAACAAGGTGACATATGAGATACAGCCCAACTGTAAAGGTAACAAGGTGACATATGAGATACAGCACAACTGTAAAGGTAACAAGGTGACATAAGAGATACAGCCCAACTGTAAAGGTAACAAGGTGACATATGAGATACAGCCCAACTGTAAAGGTAACAAGGTGACATATGAGATACAGCACAACTGTAAAGGTAACAAGGTGACATATGAGATACAGCACAACTGTAAAGGTAACAAGGTGACATATGAGATCCCGATCTTCTTCTGTCTAGTATCCTGATCTCTGTCTGGTATCCTGATCTCTGTCTGGTATCCTGATCTCTGTCTAGTATCCTGATCTCTGTCTAGTATCCTGATCTCTGTCTAGTATCCTGATCTCTGTCTAGTATCCTGATCTCTGTCTGGTATCCTGATCTCTGTCTGGTATCCTGATCTCTGTCTAGTATCCTGATCTCTGTCTAGTATCCTGATCTCTGTCTGGTATCCTGATCTCTGTCTGGTATCCTGATCTCTGTCTGGTATCCTGATCTTCTTCTGTCTGGTATCCTGATCTCTGTCTGGTATCCTGATCTCTGTCTGGTATCCTGATCTCTGTCTGGTATCCTGATCTCTGTCTAGTATCCTGATCTCTGTCTGGTATCCTGATCTCTGTCTGGTATCCTGATCTCTGTCTAGTATCCTGATCTCTGTCTGGTATCCTGATCTCTGTCTGGTATCCTGATCTCTGTCTAGTATCCTGATCTCTGTCTGGTATCCTGATCTCTGTCTAGTATCCTGATCTCTGTCTAGTATCCTGATCTCTGTCTGGTATCCTGATCTCTGTCTAGTATCCTGATCTCTGTCTGGTATCCTGATCTCTGTCTGGTATCCTGATCTCTGTCTGGTATCCTGATCTCTGTCTGGTATCCTGATCTCTGTCTAGTATCCTGATCTCTGTCTGGTATCCTGATCTCTGTCTGGTATCCTGATCTCTGTCTAGTATCCTGATCTCTGTCTGGTATCCTGATCTCTGTCTAGTATCCTGATCTCTGTCTAGTATCCTGATCTCTGTCTGGTATCCTGATCTCTGTCTGGTATCCTGATCTCTGTCTAGTATCCTGATCTCTGTCTGGTATCCTGATCTCTGTCTAGTATCCTGATCTCTGTCTAGTATCCTGATCTCTGTCTGGTTTCCTGATCTCTGTCTGGTATCCTGATCTCTGTCTGGTATCCTGATCTCTGTCTAGTATCCTGATCTCTGTCTGGTATCCTGATCTCTGTCTGGTATCCTGATCTCTGTCTAGTATCCTGATCTCTGTCTGGTATCCTGATCTCTGTCTAGTATCCTGATCTCTGTCTAGTATCCTGATCTCTGTCTAGTATCCTGATCTCTGTCTAGTATCCTGATCTCTGTCTAGTATCCTGATCTCTGTCTGGTATCCTGATCTCTGTCTGGTATCCTGATCTCTGTCTAGTATCCTGATCTCTGTCTGGTATCCTGATCTCTGTCTGGTATCCTGATCTCTGTCTAGTATCCTGATCTCTGTCTGGTATCCTGATCTCTGTCTAGTATCCTGATCTCTGTCTAGTATCCTGATCTCTGTCTAGTATCCTGATCTCTGTCTGGTATCCTGATCTCTGTCTGGTATCCTGATCTCTGCTTGGTATCCTGATCTTCCCCCAAACAGAGATCAGTGGATAGAGCCTTCGGTCACGCACACACATACACACACACATACACACACACACACACACACACACACACACACACACACACACACACACACACACACACACACACACACACACACACACACACACACACACACACACACACACACACACACACACACACACACACACACGCGCAAATCAAACTCGATTTGTCAGATGCTCTGGATAGGAACAACAATAACGAGGCTTTCTACAGTGGGCACCGGTACCGAGTCAGTGTGCGGGGGTACAGACTCGTTGAGGTAATCTGTACATGTAGGTGGGGTTAAGTGACTATGCATAGGTAACAAACAACCAGCGAGTAGCAGCAGTGTAGAAGAGGGGAGGGGGAGGGTCAATGTAAATTGTCCGGTGGCATTTTTTATGAATTGTTCAGCAGGGGGTAGAAACTGTAGAGGAGCCTTTTGGTCCTAGACTTGGTGCTCCGGTACCACTTGCCGTGCTGTAGCAGGGAAAACAGTCTATAACTTGGGTGACTGGTGTCTCTGACAATTTTATGGGCTTTCCTCAGACACCGCCTATTATATAGGTCCTGGATAGCAGGAAGCTTGGCCCAAGTGATGTACTGGGCTGTTCACACTACCCTCTGTAGTGCCGGTCAGATGCCGACCAGTTTCCATACCAGGCGGTGATGCCAGACATACTGTATATGTGCACAAACACTCTCTAGAGCTCCTGGGATCTATGAAAAGGTTGAGGTTGGTCTGGAGTTGCCAAGGCACACAATATTCTCTTGAGAAAAATCTCTCTCTTTCTCCCTCTCTCTCTCTCTCTCTTTCACTCTCTCTTTCTCTCTCTCTCTTTCTCTCTCTCTGTCTGTCTCTCTCTCCCTCTTCCTCTCTCTCTCACTCTCTCTCTCTCTTTCTCTCTCTTTCTCTCTCTCTGTCTGTGTCTCTCTCTCCCTCTTCCTCTCTCTCTCACTCTCTCTTTCACTCTCTCTTTCTCTCTCTCTCTTTCTCTCTCTCTGTCTGTGTCTCTCTCTCCCTCTTCCTCTCTCTCACTCTCTCTTTCACTCTCTCTTTCTCTCTCTCTCTTTCTCTCTCTCTGTCTGTGTCTCTCTCTCTCTCTTCCTCTCTCTCTCACTCTCTCTTTCACCCTCTCTTTTTTCCACATACTTTCATTCTGTTTGCTTCTGACTGTCCTGATCCTGTCCTCATATCAGATTCCCAGACACTTGGTCTGTATTTCCTCCTCTCAGCCATTATCTCCTCTCTTGCTATACTCTAGCCAGAGCCTGATAACAATCTGATAACAATCCGAGGATACTGCACATCTGACAGATTACACAGGAGACAGACAACTGGAAAAGATCTCTCTCTCTCTCCCTCCCTCCCCCTTCCTCCCTCCCTCCCTCCCTCCCTCCATGACTTTTTCCACATTCTGTTACGTTACAGCCTTATTCTAAAATGGACTACACCATGTTCCCCTCATCAAACTACACACAATACCCCATAATGACAAATAAAAAACATATTTTAAGAAATATTTGTAAATGTATTACAAAAAAATGGAAATATAACATTTACATAAGTGTTCAGACCCTTTACTCAGTACTTTGTTAAAACACCTTTAGCATTGATTATGACCTTCAGATCCTGTCAAACTATGTCACTTTGGTGCAAAGCTATTTTCAGTTCTCTCCAGAGATGTTTGATCAGGTTCAGGTCCGGGCTCTGACTGGGCCACTCAAGGACTCAAAGACTTGTCCCAAAGCCACTCCTGCCTTGTCTTGGTGGAAGGTAAACCTTCGCCCCAGTCTGAAAAGCATCCCCACAGCATGATGCTGCCACCACTTCATCGTAGGGATGGTGCCAAGTTTCCTCCAAATATAACGCTTGGCATTCAAAATGTCAATGTTTGTTTTCATCAGATCATTGAATCTTGTTTCTCATGGTCTGAGAGTCCTTTAGGTGCCTTTTGGGAAACTCCAAGTGGAATGTTGTGTGATGTCGTACTGAGGAGTGGCTTCCTTCTGGCCACTCTACCATAAAATGATGATTGCTGGAGTCCTGTAGAGATAGTTGGCCTTCTGGAAGGTTCTCCCATCTCCACAAAGGAGCTCGGTCAGAGTGACCATCGGGTCTTGGTCACCTCCCTGACCGAGGCCCTTCTCTCCCAATTGCTCAGTTTGGCTGGACGACCAGCTCTAGGGAGAGTTTTGGTGGTTCTAAACATCTTCCATTTAAGAATGATGGAGGCCACTCTTATTGGAAAACTTAAATGCTGCAGAAATGTTTTGGTATCCTGTCTCAGAGCTCTACGGACAATTCCTTCGACATCATGACTTGGTTTTTGCTCTGACATACACTGTCAACTGTGGGACCTTATATATTCAGGTGTGTTTCTTCACAAATCATGTCCAATCAATTGCATTTACCACAGGTGGACTCCAATCAAGTTGCCAATCTCATAGCAAAGGGTCTGAAAGTAAATAAGGTATTTTCTATGATTTATTTGTCATAAAATCTAAAAACCTGTTTTCACTTTGTGATTATGGGTGTAGATTGATGAGGGAACGTTTTTAGTCAATACATTTTAGAATAAGGCCGTAATGTAACAAAATGTGGAAAAGGGGAAAGGATCTAAATTCTTTGCGAATGTACTGTATAATGGATATATTAGATGACTGTTAATCATATTCCATTCACCCAGTTCAATGTAACAGTGACAGGTTTAGGTTACTGTCATTCATATTCCATTCACCCAGTTTAATGTAACAGTGATAGGTTTAGGTTACTGTCATTCATATTCACCCAGTTCAATGTAACAGTGACAGGTTTAGGTTACTGTCATTCATATTCACCCAGTTCAATGTAACAGTGATAGGTTTAGGTTACTGTCATTCACCCAGTTCAATGTAACAGTGATAGGTTTAGGTTACTGTCATTCATATTCACCCAGTTCAATGTAACAGTGATAGGTTTAGGTTACTGTCATTCATATTCCATTCACCCAGTTCAATGTAACAGTGACAGGTTTAGGTTACTGTCATTCATATTCCATTTACTCAGGTCAATGTAACATGGATAGCTTTAGGCGACTACATAATACTTTAATTTATCCCTATACCCATCATAAGGTTGCTGCAACAGCTTGATAGCGTCTAGTTTCCTGAATTTCCGCCTGACTGATGTTCCCAAAGTAAACTGCCTGCTACTCAGGCCCAGAAGCCAGGATATGCATATAATTGGTAGCATTGGATAGGAAACACTCTGTAGGTTTTGAAACTGTTAAAATAATGTCTGGGAATATAACAGAATTGATATGGCAGGTGAAATTCTGAAGAAAATCTGACCAGAATGTATTTCTTCAGCTCCCAGGCTATTATTATGGAAACCTATTGTTTCTATCTAAATTTGTCACCGAAATTTCAATTCCTATGGCTTCCACTAGATGTCAACAGTCTTTATTCAAGGTTTCAGGCTTCTTTTTTGAAAAACGAACAAGTATTTGGAGTTTTTGTAATGGGACCAACTGAAGCAAATCAGTGTTTCGTCACGTGAGGGAGAAGGCAGGCGCTTACAAATGTTCCTATCCAATTGAACATACTACATACTACATTTTAGAGTACCTGAGGATTACATAGAAACATTGTTTGACTTGTTTGGACGAAGTTTCCGGGTAGATTTTTGGAGATCCTTTGACTGCATGTTGAACGAGTGGATAACTGAAATTAATGGCGCTAACTAAACTGACCACCAAATGACCATTCATGTTGTAGTTGGGACCCTTTGGATAGAAAACAGAGGAAGATCTTCAAAATATGTTGATGTGGGGCGTTGTCCTCAGATAATCGCATGTTATGCTTTCGCCGTAAAGCCTTTTTGAAATCTGACAACGCAGTTGGATTAACAAGAAGTTAAGCTTTTAAATTATTTAACCTCTCTGGGATATGTGGGACGGTAGCATCCCACCTGGCCAAAAGCCAGAGAAACTGCAGAGCGCCAAATTCAAATAAATTCCTATAAAAATCTAACTTTCATGAAATCACACATGTAAGATACTAAATTAAAGCTACACTCGTTGGGAATCCAGCCAACATATGAGATTTCAAAAAGGCTTTCGGCGAAAGCAAACAATGCTATTATCTTTGGATAGCACCATAATAAACAAAGAGAGAATAGCATATTTCAACCCTGCAGGCGTGACAGAAAACACAGAAATAAAAATATAATTCATGCCTTATTTTGACGAGCTTCTTTTGTTGGCACTCCAATATGTACCATAAGCATCATTTGTTCAAATAATTCCGTCAATATATAACAAAATGTCAATTTATTTGGCGCGTTTGATCCAGAATAACACTGGTTCCAACTTGCGCAACGTGACTTTAAAATTTCTCAAAAGTTACCTGTAAACTTCGCCAAAACATTTCAAACTAGTTTTGTAATACAACTTTAGGTATTTTTGAACGTAAATAATCAATAGAATTGAAGACGAGATGATCTGTGTTCAATACAGGAGGAAAACAAACTGTAGCTAGCTTTCTGGTCACGCGCCTCTATCTAACAGTACACTTCAATTGACCCTCGTTCAAGATGGCCGTACTTCTTCATTACACAAAGGAATAACCTCAACCAATTTATAAAGACTGTTGACATCCAGTGGAAGCGATAGGAGCTGCAAGAAGTTCCCTTAGAAATCTGGATTCCCAGTTGAAAACTTATTGAAAAGAGAGAGACCTCAAAAAGAAAAAATCGGAATGGTTTGTCACCTGCTATATTAGTTTGGTTATACTCACAGACATGATTCAAACAGTTTTAGAAACTTCAGAGTGTTTTCTATGCAAATCTAATAAGATGCATATCTTATCTTCTGGGGATGAGTAGCAGGCAGTTGAATTTGGGCATGCATTTCATCCGGACCAAAATACTGCCCCCTGTCACCAAGAAGATAATATTACTAATATTTATTTGAATTCCCTCCAATTTCACCGAATGTTGTCGGCTGATGTCCTGCTAGCTGGTCTAGCCATGAAAGTGTACCACGTATGTGCACACAGGTGGAGAGACAAATTAAAGTAATCAAGTTGACGGAAAGATGGACAGCATTGACATATTCAACACCACTCTTGCCTGCATCTAGCTGATCTAGGGTGTAATCATTAGTCCAACAGTTGCAAACGAGAGTTTACTATTGGACAGATTTAGGTATGTTTATCTCCGTTTCATTACGTTTTCTTCGGTTTAAATTAAGAAACATTTTTTTTGCAGAATTGGCGGAATGAATATACCCCTGATCACAAGTAAACACAGTTCACTTTCATAGCAGCCACACACAAACTGTAATGATTATGATGGTAGACAGAGAGCTGGTTTCAAGCGCAGGGTGCAGCAGGTTTTTATTGCAAAGGCACAAAGGAGGGGGTAGGTAGCTGGGTCCAGGGGCGGGTAGAAGGTCATACACAGGGGGTCTAAAAAGGCTAAAGTACAGGCAGGGAAAAGGCGAGTAACCTTGTCTGGGAGATCAGGCAATAGGTTGATAACAGGAAATCCGATAATGTACAGGCAGGGAATCTGCAAAAGGCATCGTTAGTGAGGCAGACAAAAACAATCAATCACGGACGGGAGGAGTACATCACGGGAGTGATAGTGTGTGATAATGACCTGCAGGTGTGTGACAAGGTGATCAGAATTCAGGTGATTGGGATCTGGAGAGTGAGCTGCGTTCAGGGGATCTATGTGTTTGAGAATGTTTGTGAATTGGGAGTAGTAGCTCGTTGTTTAATTCCTTCTTGCATCTACACTCTTCTACTCTCACCTTTTTCCTCCACTAGTGGACTTCACAATACATCAAACTTTTCAAGCCGAACCTTCACATCAAAACCACTAACCACTAAACACAGCCTCGTTTCACCATATTAAATCAAATCAAATCAAAGTTTATATGTCATGTGCGCCGAATACAACAGGTGTAGTAGACCTTACAGTGAAATGCTGAATATAACAGGTGTAGTAGACCTTACAGTGAAATGCTGAATACAACAGGTGTAGTAGACCTCACAGTGAAATGCTGAATACAACAGGTGTAGTAGACCTCACAGTGAAATGCCGAATACAACAGGTGTACAGTGAAATGCTTACTAGTGCAAAAAAGGTATTAGGTGAACAATAGGTAAGTAAACAGTAAAAAGACAGGCTATATACAGTAGCGAGGCTATATACAGTAGAGAGGCTATATACAGTAGAGAGGCTATATACAGTAGAGAGGCTATATACAGTAGAGAGGCTATATACAGTAGAGAGGCTATATACAGTAGCGAGGCTATAAAAGTAGCGAGGCTACATACAGACACCGGTTAGTCAGGCTGTTGAGGTAGTATGTACATGTAGATATGGTTAAATTGACTATGCATATATGATGAACAGAGAGTAGCAGTAGTGTAAAAGAGGGGTTGGTGGGTGGTGGGACACAATGCAGATAGCCCGGTTAGCCAATGTGTTCACTTAGTCAGCTACAGAGAACTGGTTAGTCGGCCCAATTCACAATTTCTATTTGTATGAAATTCACTGAAGAGGATGGTCCTCCCCTTCCTCCTCTGAGGAGCCTCCACTGACACACACACACACACACACACACACACACACACACACACACGCACGCACGCACGCACGCACGCACACACGCACACACACACACACACACACACACACACACACACACACACACACACACACACACACACACACACACACACACACACACACACACACACACACACACACACACACACACACACACACACACACCACTGGGGAGCCAATTTCTAGCCATCCTGTGGGAGAGTGTTGGGTTTTGACAGTCGCTGCTAAGCAGGAATTGACTTGGAGATCCGAAAATCATTTCACAGCGCCGGCTGAGATGAAAAGTCATAAATTACTATTCTGTAATCCCCAGCATTATTTTGGAAAGAGACTCACTAAGATACGCACACAGGGAATCACTAAGAGACTCACTAAGAGACCCACACAGGGAATCAAGTCAGAGATTAAGCCTGGCAAATTAGCATTGGGTTTTCAGCAAAAGAGGGTGCATTTCATGAAGTTAGACGAGTGCCTGGATTTCTCGTTTGCCTAGACTAGTTCATTTCTAGACTTTGGGGGCTAATTTGGCAAATGAAGGACACAGCTTTTGTCACATTGGTAAATTAGCAATAGAACATGGTTACAGAGATAGTTAAAAAATGTTCCTTCCAATATCGCAGCTATGTGCAGAAGAGAAGAGAGGATATACCCTATAATGTCAGGCACAATGAATGCTGCTCACAGAGTCTGTTACAAAACACAGAGTCAGCTACAGAACACTTAGTCAGCTACAGAACACTTAGTCAGCTACAGAACACAGAGTCAGCTACAGAACACTTAGTCAGCTACAGAACACTTAGTCAGCTACAGAACACAGAGTCAGCTACAGAACACTGAGTCAGCTACAGAACACAGAGTCAGCTACAGAACACAGGGGTCAGAGCACTGAGTCAGCTACAGAACACAGAGTCAGCTACAGAACACTGAGTCAGCTACAGAACACAGAGTCAGCTACAGAACACTGAGTCAGCTACAGAACACAGAGTCAGCTACAGAACACTGAGTCAGCTACAGAACACAGAGTCAGCTACAGAACACAGGGGTCAGAGCACTGAGTCAGCTACAGAACACAGAGTCAGCTACATAACACTGAGTCAGCTACAGAACACAGAGTCAGCTACAGAACACTGAGTCAGCTACAGAACACAGAGTCAGCTACAGAACACAGGGGTCAGAGCACTGAGTCAGCTACAGAACACAGAGTCAACCATGATGAATATACAGTTTCGCACGTGACTCGACCTCCTGAGACTTCCAAAGACTAAACAGGTTGTACAGCAGATATCACAGGATGGAGAGACAGAGCAAAGCAAAAGACAGAAGCTTCATAGCTGGAGAGAGAATTCTTGCTCGCGTGACAGGGGGAGGAATATGTTGTGTATTGATATTCTAGTTTTGTATCTTTTAGGGCACCTGTAACCCCCCTTGCTAACCTACGTTGAAATGCTTGGAATGTTCTTCCTGTGAAATGCATTAGCTTCTTATGGTTGGGGGCAGTATTGAGTAGCTTGGATGAATTAGGTGGCCAGAGGTGATCAAATCCAGTGGTTAGTAAAGATTGAAAAAGTATGGGGCCTAGACAGCTGCCCTGGGGAATTCCTGATTCTACCTGGATGTTGTTGTGTTGTAAAGGCTTCCATTAAAAAACACCCTCTGTGTTCTGTTAGACAGGTAATGTTGTGTGTTGATATTCTAGTTTTGTACCTTGAGGGCACCTGTAACCCCCCTTTGCTTACCTACGCATTAAACAATGCCCAGGTTAATTTCTACTCCTGTCTCATGTCCTGTCCTAGCAATAGTTGTATAAGTAATAGAGTGTGCTATACAACATGTAACTCTTTATCCATAATGTAGCAGGGGGTGTAAAATCATATCAAATACCTTTTTTCCAGCAACACACTGTTGTCGATAATGTCAAAAGCCGCACTGAAATCTAAAAAAACAGCCTCACAATTGTTTTATCATCGATTTCTCTCAGCCAATCATCAGTAAATTGTGTTAGTGCTGTGTTTGTTGAATGTCCTTCCCTATAAGTGGGCTGAAAGTCTATTGTCAATTTGTTTACTGTAAAAATAGCATTGTATCTGGTCGAACATGTTTTTTTCCAAAAGTATATTAGTATATTAGATATTACGACCAGGGTGTGACAGTTGGCGATTATTATATTGTAATCACTACATCGTATGGATTTGGGTACAGCTTTCAAACAAATTAGTGAAGATGTATCGGTCGTTTTTTTGTGGTTTCTTGTTTTGTTGGCGACATTCTTAATAAAATAAAAATGTACGCTCACCGCGCTGCACCTTGGTCCGTTCGTTCCCCTGACGACGTTCGTGACATTACTCAGACCTTCAGAATAGGGACCAGGAATACTAAAGAATATTGAATCGATAATATACCACAAAATATATTGAAACACAATGCAAAAAAAAGCTGAATAAGAGAAAGGGGTTGAATTGAGGGAGAGGAGGAGGAGGAGAGCGTAGGCCTCGGCCTCCACTCAGCTGTGGTTTCATTGTGTCCCCAATCAATTCCCTCCTTCCTCTATTCAAACAGATCAGGATACATATCTAAAGGGAATGAGAGGAAGCGAGGGAGAGAGAAAAGACAGAGGGGGTTAGAGAAAAAGAGATTAGCCATCCTGTTTGTTTCTTGTTAATTCATTCTGTGTTCCCGGTCCAAAATGGCCGCCCCCCTTTATAGCTGATCATACATCCATAATAATACATATATTATCACCTAATGTTGTGTTAGATCTTTCTATCAACTTAAGTTCTTCTGAACATGACATGTTTTGAACATCTATTTGATATTTATGGCCTGTAGGCCTCATTGACCTGAGCTCATACAACTCGTTATTGAGTAGAAAAAGCATAATGTATGAATTATTTTGACTATAACAAATACTCAGATGAAACATATTGTGCTATTTACATTTACATTACATTTAAATAATTTAGCAGACACTCTTATCCAGAGCGACTATTTATCACAGACTACTTTGTGTCAAAGTTTAACAAGGACTCTCTCCTCCTCACCAGTGTCATGATCAAAGATATGATCAAGAGTCTCGCATACAGTATATCGTTTGGTCATTGTGTTGCCACAGAATGAATTGTGAACAAGGCCTCACATACAGTATATCGTTTGGTCATTGTGTTGCCACAGAATGAATTGTGAACAAGGCCTCAAATAAGCTTTATATACCAGAGCTGTGAGAAACATTCTACATATTATAGAAACAATGTTGCGATTGTTTGTGAGAATTCCAACAGGTTTGATTCCTGTGGGAGAAAGATTCTATTGGGGAGAAGTTCCTGTGGGGGTTGCCATGGAAGCCAAGAAGGGGAGTGAGGTGTGTGTGTGTGTGTGTGTGTGTGTGTGTGTGTGTGTGTGTGTGTGTGTGTGTGTGTGTGTGTGTGTGTGTGTGTGTGTGTGTGTGTGTGTGTGTGTGTGTGTGTGTGTGTGTGTGTGTGTGTGTGTGTGTGTGTGTGTGTGTGTACCGCGCTCATACACACATGCATGGGGGGGTCTGGGAGAGGAGGTGTGTCCATCTGATACATGGACATGTGTCTAAACACACTAATTGCAGTCTCACCCATTCATTTCTAATGAAGGGTCATGTTTTCACCTGGAACACCACAGGTGTACAAAAGTTAAATAAAACACTCAAAATGTAATGAAAATCATCAACGTGTATTTTGTGTGTTCAGATGCCCTGTGTGGACAAAGTCATGGAACCTTATGACAATCAGATTAAATTAACTTTTTTTTTTCCAGAGAAAAAACTTGTAAATCGGTCGACCGGAACAGAGTAGGAGGGTTATTAAGATTTTGTCTTTGAGTGGTGAATGGCATGAAACAGAGATCTAGACAGGGGACAAGTCTGCCGCTCCTGTCATTTCCCTATCGTCAGGTCTCCTGTCCCACTCAAGTACCAGGATGTTCACTTACAGAGAGAGAGAAGAATAGAGGAGACAGATATATAGAACATTTAGGCTGGATGTGTGACAAAGAGAGAGAGAAAAAGAGAGAGAGAAAGAGAGAGAGAAAGAGAGGGAAAAGTGGAGAGAGAGAAAGAGAGAGAAAGAGAGAGAGAGAGAGAGAGAGAGAGAGAGAGAGAGAGAGAGAGAAAGCGAGAGAAAAGTGGAGAGAGAAAAGGAGAGAGAGAGAAAGAGAGGGAAAAGTGGAGAGAGAAAGAGAGAGAGAAAGAGAGAAGAGAAGAGAAGAGAGAGAGAAAGAGAGGGAAAAGTGGAGAGAGAGGAGAGAGAGAAAGAGAGAGAGAAAGAGAGAGAGAAAGAGAGAGAGAAAGAGAGAGAGAAAGAGAGGGAAAAGTGGAGAGAGAGAAAGGGGAGAGAGAAAGAGAGGGAGAAGAGAGAGAGAAAGAGAGGGAAAAGTGGAGAGAGAGAAAAGAGAGAGAGAGAGAAAGAGAGGGAAAAGTGGAGGAGAGAAAGAGAGAGAGAAAGAGAGAGAGAAAGAGAGAGAGAGAAGAGAGAGAGAAAAGAGAGAGAGAAGAGAGGGAAAAGTGGAGAGAGAGAAAGGGAGAGAGAAGAGAGAGAGAGAAAGAGAGAGAGAAGAGAGAGAGAAAGAGAGAGAGAAAGAGAGGGAAAAGTGGAGAGGAGAAAGGGAGAGAAAGAGAGAGAAAGAGAGAGAGAGAAGAGAGAGAGAAGAGAGAGAGGGAAAAGTGGAGAGAGAGAAAGGGAGAGAGAGAGAGAGAGAAAGAGAGGGAAAAGTGGAGAGAGAAAGAGAGAGAGAAAGAGAGGGAGAAAGAGAGAGAGAAAGAGAGGGAAAAGTGGAGAGAGAGAAAGAGAGAGAGAAAGAGAGAGAGAAAGAGAGAGAGAAAGAGAGAGAGAAAGAGAGGGAAAAGTGGAGAGAGAGAAAGAGAGAGAGAAAGAGAGAGAGAAAGAGAGAGAGAAAGAGAGAGAGAAAGAGAGAGAGAAAGAGAGGGAAAAGTGGAGAGAGAGAAAGTGAGAGGTAAGGGAAGATAAGAGCTAAACACAAAAACTTAAGAAAATCAAGCTGTACATCTAAGCTTTAGGCCTTTAGGCATGCCCTACCCAATCGTTCAGCGAAGAGATAGTTCCAGGAGACTGTCATAGCCTGACGTTACGCCACTTAAATATATGAAAATATGTTCCACATTTAAATATATGAAAATAAGTTCCCTTCGAGCGTACAAATCAGCATGTACTAAGCACACACGCACGCACACTCACACTCACACGCACACTCACATGCACGCACACTCACACGCAGATGAAATAGCGATGGCTTGTGCTTCTTTTTTAAGCCGACCAGAATCAAGCCCTGAATCTAATCAGAATCAAGCACTGAATCTAATCAGAATCAAGCCCTGAATCTAATCAGAATCAAGCACTGAATCTAATCAGAATCATGCCCTGAATCTAATCAGAATCAAGCCCTGAATCTAATCAGAATCAAGCCCTGAATCTAATCAGAATCAGAATCAAGCCCTGAATCTAATCAGAATCAAGCCCTGAATCTAATCAGAATCAAGCCCTGAATCTAATCAGAATCAAGCCCTGAATCTAATCAGAATCAAGCCCTGAATCTAATCAGAATCAAGCCCTGAATCTAATCAGAATCAAGCACTGAATCTAATCAGAATCAAGCCCTGAATCTAATCAGAATCAAGCCCTGAATCTAATCAGAATCAAGCACTGAATCTAATCAGAATCAAGCCCTGAATCTAATCAGAATCAAGCCCTGAATCTAATCAGAATCAAGCCCTGTATTTGTCACATACATGGAGTATCTGTCCATAGGACCACTTTAAATCAAATCAAATGTTATTGTATTTGCCACATACACATGGTTAGCAGATGTTAATGCGAGTGTAGCGAAATGCTTGTGCTTCTAGTTCCGACCGTGCAATAATATCTAACAAGAAAACAATTTGACAACAACTACCGTATACACACAAGTGTAAAGGAATGGATTAGAATATGTACATAAAAAATATACGAATGAGTGATGGCCGAACGGCATAGGCAAGCTGCAGTAGATGGTATAGAGTCCAGTATATACATATGAGATGAGTAATGTAGGGTATGTAAACATTATATAAAGTGACATTGTTTAAAGTGGCTAGTGATACATTTATTACACACACTTTTTCCATAATTAAAGTGGCTAGAGTTGAGTCAGTATGTTGGCAGCAGCCACTCAATGTTAGTGGTGTCTGTTTAACAGTCTGATGGCCTTGAGATAGAAGCTGTTTTTCAGTCTCTCGGTCCCCGCTTTGATCCACCTGTACTGACCTCGCCTTCTGGATGATAGCTGGGTGAACAGGCAGTGGCTCAGGTGGTTGTTGTTGTCCTTGATTAACTTTTTGGCCTTCCTGTGACATCAGGTGGTGTAGGTGTCCTGGAGGGCAGGTAGTTTTCCCCCGGTGATGCGTTGTGCAGACCTCACTACCCTCTGGAGAGCCTTATGGTTGTGGGCGGAGCAGTTGCCGTACATGGCGGTGATACAGCTCAACAGGATGCTCTCAATTGTGCATCTGTAAAAGTTCATGAGTGTTTATGGTGACAAGCCAAATTTCTTCTGCCTCCTAAGGTTGAAGAAGCGCTGCTGCACTATAATGAGGTGAATGATGAGGAACACTGGATTTTATTATGATGAGACTGATGAGGAACACTGGATTTTATTATGATGAGACTGATGAGGAACACTGGATTTTATTATGATGAGACTGATGAGGAACACTGGATTTTATTATGATGAGACTGATGAGGAACACTGGATAATATAATGAGGTGAATGATGAGAAACACTGGATATTATTATGATGAGACTGAAGAGGAACACTGTACAATATAATGAGGTGAATGATGAGAAACACTGGATATTATTATGATGAGACTGAAGAGGAACACTGTACAATATAATGAGGTGAATGATGAGAAACACTGGATATTATTATGATGAGAATGATGAGGAACACTGGATATTATTATATTAGTGCACTATTTGGGAATAGGGTTCCATAGGGCTCTGGTCTAAAGTAGTGCACTATATAGGGAATAGGGTTCCTTAGGGCTCTGGTCTAAAGTAGAGCACTATATAGGGAATAGGGTGCCATTTGGGATACAGATTCATACAATCGGCATGATCATACTCCTGAGGAAAACTTGGAAGCAAATGAAAATGTCACACCCCGCTGCCTCCCAGGACCGGGTTCTCTCCTATCCCTGCACACTGCCCAAAAAACAATTATGTCTGAAAAGTAGACAATGTTCGTCCACTCTTCTCTCTCTCATCTTTCTCCTTTTCTCTTACACACTCACATTCTCTATAGTTCTTCACTGAAATAATTTGATTTATGCACCATCTCTTTCATACTCTCTCTCTATCCATCTCTCTCTATCCATCTCTCTCTATCCATCTCTCTGTCTCTCTCTCTCCGTCTCTCTCTCTCCGTCTCTCTCTCTCTCTCTCTCTCTCTCTCTCTCTCTCTCTCTCTCTCTCTCTCTCTCTCTCTCTCTCTCTCTCTCTCTCTCTCTCTCTCTCTCTCTCTCAGTGCATGCTGGGAGTTTTTTGGAGTTTGAGTGTTTGGTGTGGAAGGCTCTCTACTAACTAACTTTCTTTGTTCTGCCCTTGATATTTTCTTTACATGTTATTTTCTATGGTGGAGGGTTAATGCACTATTTGTTTTAGCAGTATCCACAGGTTTTTTCAAAGTTATGGTGGAAGAGGACAGAGTTAGTTTCCTGGGGTTTGGACGGTGTGGCGTGTGCGAATGCTTCTCAACCGGAGGAGATGCTGTCGATACGGCATAGATTCAGGTGTGTTCCTGGGAATGAAGTTAAGGTGGAGGAGGTTCTGCTCGCGGTCGGTGAACAGGTAGGAGCTGAATTGATTCCGCTTCCAGAATGTGGTTGTGTTCAGGAAAAGAGCAAGTTTGGTGGGTAGGCTAATTGCTAGTGTAATATTTGTAAGGGGTTGGTGCCAATTTCGACTCTTTCTACCCCTTCGACAAGGGTGGTAGTTGCAAATTTGCCTCCATTTATTATGGACGATCAAATGAGGAAAGAGTTGAGTCGTTTTGATAAGTCTGCTAGCGGTTTTCATGTGCATTTTATAGTGAGGCATAGGGAGGGGCTCTATGTAGGTTTTACCAGCACAGATAGTCTACGGTGTTCTGCGTTTTTTGGGGAATAAAAGTTCTGCTTTCCCACATAAAGGCCGTAGACAAGGGCACAAGCGCCAGTGGGGGAAATCGAGGTGATTGTGCAGGGGGCAATGAGATACAGACAGCAGAATCTGGGTCTCGTCATGCTATAGATGGTGGTGTAGATGAGTCTAGGTATAGTCAGGTTATAGATGGTGGTGTAGATGAGTCTAGGTATAGTCAGGTTATAGATGGTGGTGTAAACAGGATATTTCGTCAGGACAGGATGCTAGCATATGCATATAATTGACAGCTTTGGATAGAAAACACTTTAACTTTTCCAAAACTGTAAAGATATTGTATGTGAGTATAACAGAACTGATGTTGCAGGGGAAAGCCTGAGTAAAATCTGAAAATTTGAAAGCGCTGCGTTCCAATCAGTACTTATTGAATACGCTTTCTACATATTCCCCAAGGTGTCTACATCATTGTGACGTAGTTTTACGCTTTTCTGTTGAAGAATTCCCGTAGGTGGCCACATTGCATAAGTGGTCACATGGTGGCTCCGAGAGAAATTCTCGTGTAAAATACAGAGGTAGCCACTCCAATCGGTCCTTGTGTAAAACTAATTGTCCCGACGGATATATTATCGAATATATATTAGAAAAACACCTTGAGGATGGATTCCAAACAACGTTTGCCATGTTTCTGTTGATATTATGGAGCTCATTTGTAATATTTTTCGGGCGTTGTGGTGACCGCAATTTCCGGGCAATTTATCAGCCAAACGTGAAGAACAAATGGAGCTATTTCGCCTTCAAAAACAATATTTTGGGAAAAAATGAACTTTGGATATTTACCTGGGAGTCTCGTGAGTGAAAACATCCGAAGTTCATCAAAAGTAAACGATTTAATTTGATTTGCTTTTCTGATTTCCGTGACAAGGTTGCCTGCTGTTAGCAAGGCATAATGCTATGCTAGGCTATCGATAAACTTACACAAATGCTTGTCTAGCTTTGGGTGTAAAGCATATTTTGAAAATCTGAGATGACAGGGTGATTAACAAAGGGCTAAGCTGTGTCTCAAAATATTTCATTTCTGATTTTCATGACTAGGAATATTTTCTAGGGATATTTATGTCTGTTGCGTTATGCTAATTAGTTTCAGCCGATGATTACGCTCCCGCATGCGGGTTTGGGAGTCACAAAAGGATATACTACATGGGTTTGTAATCACAACAAATTCACAAAATAAACAAATATACACATTGCATTTAAAAAATATATCATACAAAATTGCAACATTTGTAACATATCACACAAAATGGACACAATCTGATGCTAGAAAAAAACAGAGATCCCGTTTGACCACTTTGAATGTGAGTGTGTGTCTGTGTGTGTGTGTGTGTGTGTGTGTGTGTGTGTGTGTGTGTGTGTGTGTGTGTGTGTGTGTGTGTGTGTGTGTGTGTGTGTGTGTGTGTGTGTGTGTGTGTGTGTGTGTGTGTGTGTGTGTGTGTGTGTGTGTGTGTGTGTGTGTGTGTGCCTATGCATTTCAGAATCCCATCTCCGCTCTCTCCTAGCCTTCCATCTCTTCTTGCCATGCCTCTGTCATGCCGTTGGCCTCTTTGGGTATAGCAAACCCATCAACCTCTCCCTGCCTTCCCCTTGCCTCCTTCAACTAGGCTGCTGTGGTCAGAGGTCGTAAATTCCTGAGAGGATCTCCTCATGGACACATAGTAGAGGTAAACGTATAAACTTTCATAGAGGACAAAGAAAATCCTTCCACCTTACAGAACTTGAGGTACGAACAAATTTCAGAAAGTCTAAAAGATCGGTGAAGAATCCAGCTACGAACTGGTCCGTTTGTCACAACTTGGGAAAGCTCATGGGAGACGGTGGGGCCACATTACCATAACGCTGTTCATATAATAGCCTCAGATATGAAGTTTACATCTAATTGTTGTATAAGATGAATGAGTGAGTATGATACTATTTGTATAATTGTGTAATATGATTTTGGACTGTTTAATTAAGAAAAATACAATTCCCTTTTGATTTGAATTAAATCAGAGGACCGCCCCTGAGCCCAGTTAGGGTCAGACATCCTGGACCGCCCCTGAGCCCGGTTAGGGTCAGACATCCTGGACCGCCCCTGAGCCCGGTTAGGGTCAGACATCCTGGACCGCCCCTGAGCCCAGTTAGGGTCAGACATCCTGGGACAGCCCCTGAGCCCAGTTAGGGTCAGACATCCTGGACCGCCCCTGAGCCTAGTTAGGGTCAGACATCCTGGACCGCCCCTGAGCCCAGTTAGGGTCAGACATCCTGGGACAGCCCCTTTTCTGCCATTCTCAATAAGAACCCAACTCGGGCTTTCGATCAGCAGACCTCAATTACGAGAAAAAAAGCTAAAAGCTAAAGGTTGTAGACCATTGCTGAATCTTTTAACCATACCGCGTGGTGAAACTCTTAGACTATCGATACCGACAGAATAAGAACAAGTCTTTGATATTGATTACAAGTCTGCAGATAGTAATTCGGCATCATTGAACGCGAAGAATGACAACCACCGAAACATCTATTCCACAATATCCATCTTCCAGAGTGAACAACAGTAAAAGACGGGGGGTACCCGTTTTGGACAATCAGAGCATACGTGCCACAGAAAGGCCCTTCCTAAAATGGTTCCGACAGAGATAAATGGCCAATGTTGGCATTCACACGTAAATGCATGAATAATTTCTTACTTCAAACGGTCGGCAGAAGGTAAAAGTATTACCATGAGAATAGTTTTCTAAAGAGATCAACGTTAACTGTCTCTTTCCCCTCTCTCTCTCACTCCCTCTTGTCTTCTTTGTAGCCGCCATGTGTTGTGTCAGTCCGCTAGGGACCTTTTCTCATGTATTAAGTGTTTATTCTGTGTTACCATTTAGTAATAAATAATTAAACTACAATTAAACTATTTTGTATACGATTTGAATCATAAGTAAGGCTGGAGTTTTCCGCTGATGTAAGGAGGCCCCATCCCGTGAACGGGACCGTTGTAATCATGTGACACTAATTTGCATAACGCAACGAACATACATTGTTTAAATACCATGCTCACAGCGTTCGCCATAAACCTATACATTGTCAGCCAAACTAGTGACGAGAAACTCAAACCTCTGCCTTAAGGTCCCAGTCCACAAACCTGTATTGACATTGATGTATGTTACAAGACAATGCATTTTAATCGTTGATAACAGGATATATAACGCATTACAGGCAATCTTTTGTCTCTCCAAACTACTTTTTTTTCTTCAATATCTTCCAAATGATTGATTGATATCGTAAAAAATGTAAAATTGAGGTCAGGATGACTGATTCTCTGTCAGCGATTCTTTAATCGTGAATTTATCTTAGGATGGGACAGTGGAGAGGTGGAGAAGGAGGAGGAGTAGGAGGAGGGGAGGAGGAGGAGGGGAAGGAGGAAGAGAAGGAGGAGGGGAGGAGGAGGAGGGGAAGGAGGAGGGGAGGAGGAGGAGGGGAAGGAGGAGGAGAAGGAGGAGGGGAGGAGGAGGAGGGGAAGGAGGAGGAGAAGGAGGAGGGGAGGGGGAGGAGGGCAAAAGGAGAGGTGAGGTGAGGGGGAGGAAGGGAGGAGAGGAGAGGTGAGGTGAGTTGAGAGGTGGGAGGTGAGGTGAGGTGAGGGGGAGGAAGGGAGGAAGGGAAGAGAATAGAGGTGAGGGGTAGGAGGGGAGGAGAGGTGAGTTGAGGGGGAGGAGGAGAGGAGGAGAGGTGAGTGGTGAGGTGTGAGTTGAGGGGAGGAGGAGAGGAGAGGTGAGGTGAGGGGGAGGAGGGGAGGAGAGGTGAGGTGAGGGGAGGAGAAGAGGAGAGGTTGAGGTGATGGGGAGGAAGGGACAAGAGGTGACGTGAGGTGAGGAGGGAAGGAGTGGTGAGGTGAGGGGAGGAACCCTCTCACCCTCTCTCTCTGATCTTCCTTTCTCTCTCTCTCTGATCTTCCTTTCTCTCTCTCTCTCCCCTCTCTCTCTCTCTATCTCTCTCTCTCCCCCTCTCTCTCTCTCTTTGTCCCCCCTCTCTCTCTCTCTCTCTCCCCCTCTCTATCTCAAATTAAGTAAAAATATATATTTATATATCAAATATTTTTATTTGTCTGTGTCTCTTGAGAGCCATGTCTGCCTACGGTGGCCTTTCTCAATAGCAAGGCTATGCTCAGTGAGTCTGTACATAGTCAAAGCTTTCCTTAATTTTGGGTCAGTAACAGTGGTCAGGTATTCTGCCGCTGTGTACTCTCTATTTAGGGCCAAATAGCATTCTAATTTGCTCTGTTTTTTTGTTAATTCTTTCCAATGTGTCAAGTAATTATAATTTTGTTTTCTCATTTCTTCTCTGTCTCTCTCTCTCCATCTGTATGTCCCCCTCTCTCTCTCTCTCTCTCTCTCTCTCTCTCTCTCTCTCTCTCTCTCTCTCTCTCTCTCTCTCTCTCTCTCTTCTCTCTCTGTCTGTCTGTCTGTCCCCTCTCTCTCTCTCTCTCTCTCTCTCTCTCTCTCTCTCTCTCTCTCTCTCTCTCTCTCTCTCTCTCTCTCTCCCTGTCTCTTTCAATTTAATTTGCTTTATTGGCATGACGTAACAATGTTCTTATTGCCAAAGCTTATTTTGGATATTCACAACATAAAAAAAATATAACAAAATAAAAATGAGAATCAAAATTGCAACGGGACGACAGTAACAAAAATAACCAAGTGTCAAAATAACCAACACATTGAACAATAACAATAAGCATACAGTAGAGTATATGTGCAGGTTGATTGGTCTGTCCCTCAACTTATGGCAGGCAGCAATGTAGTGCGTTGTCAACGCACAGCTCTCTGCGTGGGAAAATGACACTCTAATTATTTTATATTTTTTACATTTTGTCATCTCTCTCATATTCTCTCTCTCTCTGATCTCTCTCTCTCTCTCTCTCTCTCTCTCTCTCTGATCACCCCCGCTCTCTCTCATCACCCTCGCTCTTTCTCTCTCTCTCTACGATCACCCCCGCTCTCTTTCTCGCTACGATCACCCCCCCCCCACCCCCACACTATTGATATCTTTCTCTTCTCTATTTGCATCCCAGATCGCAACCAACTCCCTCCGTATTGTGCTAGTTTTGACCAGGGCCCATAAGCTGCCATGTGGGACTCATCCAGAGTCATCTGCTCTTATTGCTGTGAACTATCACTGTTCACTGTCTGTTAAAAACACGTGTTCCTGCCATGTGTTGCAGTGTCTTTGACTGTGAGGTGGTATTACAATTGTGGATAGTTGTATTAGGGTTGTGGATTGGTTGTATTAGGGTTGTGGATTGGTTGTTTTAGGGTTGTGGATTGGTTTTATTAGGGTTGTGGATTGGTGGTATTAGGGTTGTGGATTGGTTGTATTAGGGTTGTGGATTGGTTGTTTTAGGGTTGTGGATTGGTTTTATTAGGGTTGTGGATTGGTGGTATTAGGGTTGTGGATTGGTTGTATTAGGGTTGTGGATTGGTTGTATTAGAATTGTGGATTGGTTGTATTAGAGTTGTGGATAGTTGTATTAGGGTTGTGGATTGGTTGTATTAGAATTGTGGATTGGTTTGTGGAATAATGTAGAGCAGAGAAAAGAAAGAAACCTGTCAGTGTAACATAATGTAATTATCAGGTAACAGGGTTACCAACACACATAAAGGGTTCCCAAGACAGGATATGATTCTAGTAGAATACCTGGCTGTAAAGACAGGGTTCCCAAGACAGGATATGGTTCTAGTAGAATACCTGGCTGTAAAGACAGGGTTCCCAAGACAGGATATGGTTCTAGTAGAATACCTGGCTGTAAAGACAGGGTTCCCAAGACAGGATATGATTCTAGTAGAATACCTGGCTGTAAAGACAGGGTTCCCAAGACAGGATATGGTTCTAGTAGAATACCTGGCTGTAAAGACAGGGTTCCCAAGACAGGATATGATTCTAGTAGAATACCTGGCTGTAAAGACAGGGTTCCCAAGACAGGATATGATTCTAGTAGAATACCTGGCTGTAAAGACAGGGTTCCCAAGACAGGATATGATTCTAGTAGAATACCTGGCTGTAAAGACAGGGTTCCCAAGACAGGATATGATTCTAGTAGAATACCTGGCTGTAAAGACAGGGTTCCCAAGACAGGATATGATTCTAGTAGAATACATGGCTGTAAAGACAGGGTTCCCAAGACAGGATATGATTCTAGTAGAATACCTGGCTGTAAAGACAGGGTTCCCAAGACAGGATATGATTCTAGTAGAATACATGGCTGTAAAGACAGGGTTCCCAAGACAGGATATGATTCTAGTAGAATACCTGGCTGTAAAGACAGGGTTCCCAAGACAGGATATGATTCTAGTAGAATACCTGGCTGTAAAGACAGGGTTCCCAAGACAGGATATGATTCTAGTAGAATACCTGGCTGTAAAGACAGGGTTCCCAAGACAGGATATGATTCTAGTAGAATACCTGGCTGTAAAGACAGGGTTCCCAAGACAGGATATGATTCTAGTAGAATACCTGGCTGTAAAGACAGGGTTCCCAAGACAGGATATGATTCTAGTAGAATCCCTGGCTGTAAAGACAGGGTTCCCAAGACAGGATATGATTCTAGTAGAATACCTGGCTGTAAAGACAGGGTTCCCAAGACAGGATATTATTCTAGTAGAATACCTGGCTGTAAAGACAGGGTTCCCAAGACAGGATATGATTCTAGTAGAATACCTGGCTGTAAAGACAGGGTTCCCAAGACAGGATATGATTCTAGTAGAATACCTGGCTATAAAGGAAGGGTTCCCAAGACAGGATATGATTCTAGTAGAATACCTGGCTGTAAAGACAGGGTTCCCAAGACAGGATATGATTCTAGTAGAATACCTGGCTATAAAGACAGGGTTCCCAAGACAGGATATGATTCTAGTAGAATACCTGGCTATAAAGACAGGGTTCCCAAGACAGGATATGATTCTAGTAGAATACCTGGCTGTAAAGGAAGGGTTCCCAAGACAGGATATGATTCTAGTAGAATACCTGGCTGTAAAGACAGGGTTCCCAAGACAGGATATGTTTCTAGTAGAATACCTGGCTGTAAAGGAAGGGTTCCCAAGACAGGATATGATTCTAGTAGAATACCTGACTGTAAAGACAGGGTTCCCAAGACAGGATATGATTCTAGTAGAATACCTGGCTATAAAGACAGGGTTCCCAAGACAGGGTATGATTCTAGTAGAATACCTGGCTATAAAGACAAGGTTCCCAAGACAGGATATGATTCTAGTAGAATACCTGGCTATAAAGACAGGGTTCCCAAGACAGGATATGATTCTAGTAGAATACCTGGCTATAAAGACAGGGTTCCCAAGACAGGATATGATTCTAGTAGAATACCTGGCTGTAAAGACAGGGTTCCCAAGACAGGATATTATTCTAGTAGAATACCTGGCTGTAACGACAGGGTTCCCAAGACAGGATATGATTCTAGTAGAATACATGGCTGTAAAGACAGGGTTCCCAAGACAGGATATGATTCTAGTAGAATACCTGGCTGTAAAGACAGGGTTCCCAAGACAGGATATGATTCTAGTAGAATCCCTGGCTGTAAAGACAGGGTTCCCAAGACAGGATATGATTCTAGTAGAACACATGGCTGTAAAGACAGGGTTCCCAAGACAGGATATGATTCTAGTAGAATACCTGGCTGTAAAGACAGGGTTCCCAAGACAGGATATGATTCTAGTAGAATACCTGGCTGTAAAGACAGGGTTCCCAAGACAGGATATGATTCTAGTAGAATACCTGGCTGTAAAGGAAGGGTTCCCAAGACAGGATATGATTCTAGTAGAATACCTGGCTGTAAAGACAGGGTTCCCAAGACAGGATATGATTCTAGTAGAATACATGGCTGTAAAGACAGGGTTCTCAAGACAGGATATGATTCTAGTAGAATACCTGGCTGTAAAGACAGGGTTCCCAAGACAGGATATGATTCTAGTAGAATACATGGCTATAAAGACAGGGTTCCCAAGACAGGATATGATTCTAGTAGAATACCTGGCTGTAAAGACAGGGTTCCCAAGACAGGATATGATTCTAGTAGAATACCTGGCTGTAAAGACAGGGTTCCCAAGACAGGATATGATTCTAGTAGAATACATGGCTGTAAAGACAGGGTTCCCAAGACAGGATATGATTCTAGTAGAATACCTGGCTGTAAAGACAGGTTTCCCAAGACAGGATATGATTCTAGTAGAATACCTGGCTGTAAAGACAGGGTTCCCAAGACAGGATATGATTCTAGTAGAATACCTGGCTGTAAAGACAGGGTTCCCAAGACAGGATATGATTCTAGTAGAATACCTGGCTGTAAAGACAGGGTTCCCAAGACAGGATATGATTCTAGTAGAATACCTGGCTGTAAAGACAGGGTTCCCAAGACAGGATATGATTCTAGTAGAATACCTGGCTGTAAAGACAGGGTTCCCAAGACAGGATATGATTCTAGTAGAATACCTGGCTGTAAAGACAGGGTTCCCAAGACAGGATATGATTCTAGTAGAATACCTGGCTGTAAAGACAGGGTTCCCAAGACAGGATATGATTCTAGTAGAATACCTGGCTGTAAAGGAAGGGTTCCCAAGACATGTCAACATATATCCTTTATAGAGCTGTTATGGCTAATCATTAGCATGTCAACTTATATCCTTTATAGAGCTGTTATGGCTAATCATTAGCATGTCAACTTATATCCTTTATAGAGCTCTTATGGCTAATCATTAGCATGTCAACTTATATCCTTTATAGAGCTGTTATGGCTAATCATTAGCATGTCAAGTTATATCCTTTATAGAGCTCTTATGGCTAATCATTAGCATGTCAACTTATATCCTTTATAGAGCTCTTCTGGCTAATCATTAGCATGTCAACTTATATCCTTTATCGAGCTCTTCTGGCTAATCATTAGCATGTCAACTTATATCCTTTATAGAGCTGTTATGGCTAATCATTAGCAGGTCATTGCTGCCTTGCAGCCCCGAGATATAGAGGCAATGTGCATTGGACTCAAACACATAACCGTGACATGAATGAGCTGGAGACACACAGACACACTCAGACACACTCAGACACACTCAGACACACACACTCAGAAACACACACTCAGAAACACATACTCAGACACACTCACTCAGACACACTCACTTAGAAACACACACTCAGACACACTCAGACACACTCACTAAGACAGACACACTCAGACATACTCAGACAAACCTCTCTCTCACTCTGTTTCGCTTTCATCTCCTCTCACCGTCTCTCTTTTATAGATCTCTCTCTCTGTCTCACTCTGTCTCTCTTTAAAATCTCTCACCTATTTGCTCTGTCCTCTCCTCTTCTCTCTCTTTTCTGATTTCCTCTCCCCTCTCTTCCCCTCCCCTCTCCTCCCTCTCCTCTGCACTCCTCTCTGCTCCTCTTCTCCCTCTCCACTCCTTTCAGCTCCTCTTCTTCCTCTCCTCTCCTCTCCTCTCCTCTCCTCTCCTCTCCTCTCCTCTCCTCTCCTCTCCTCTCCTCTCCTCTCCTCTCCTCTCCTCTCCTCTCCTCTCCTCTCCTCTCCTCTCCTCTCCTCTCCTCTCCTCTCCTCTCCTCTCCTCTCCTCTCCTCTCCTCTCCTCTTCTTTACTGCCTCATCTTACTGCAGGTCTCATACCTGGAACCCTATTCCCTACAGTATATTCCCCATAGGGCTTTGTTCAAATGTACTGTGCTGTGTAGGGACTAGGGTTCAATTTGGGATGCAGTCCAGGTTGACCTGAACACAAGGTCAATGCAGGAGGAACAACCTGCTATTTATTCAGGTGGTCAAGTCTAGCTGATAATCACTTTTTTACTGCAGGGATAAGTGTACATTCCCAAGGGCGTAACAAAGGACCGGTCAGCGCCATACGAAGGGAGCTAAGGTAAACTATTAGATGAGTGTCTGATCCCTCAGGGCCTGGACTGTCGTGACTGTCCACCAGAATCTAAATAGGGCAGATCAGGGTTGCAATGAATAGAGGTGAATGGGGAAGGAAAAAACTAGTGGGGATTACTAACTTATGTCCTGTTGTAAATCAACGGAGAAGATCCAGACCACCAGATCCAGATCACCAAAATAATGTGATTTTGTCTCAACAGACCTTTGTCCAGCCGAAACGCTAACGCTTTCAAAAGTAAATATTGGAACAATATTTCTAACCTACAACATGGGGAATGGTCAGAGGCGGGTGTCATTAGCTGTCTTAGATTGAGAATCATACTTAGGTAGCCTGGGTTTCACTTTTGAGTGGTGGGTGTTTGTTTCCGTGTCAGTGTTAGTCGCCACACGGTTTTGCCACACGGTACATTCCAGTCGTATCGGCCGGGCTAAAGTGGGCATCGAGCCAGGTGCCACGAAGCCGGCTCTGCGCATCAGGTCTCCAGTGCATCTCCTCGGGCCGGCGTACATGGCACCAGCCTTACGCGTGGCGTCCCCGGTTCGCCAGCACTGCCCAGTGCTGGCTATTCCATCTCGCCGCACTGGCCTGGCTATGGGGAGCATTCAACCAGGTAAGGTTGGGAAGGCACGGTGCTCAAGAGCTCCAGTGCGCGGTCCGGTCTACCCATGCACCAGCCCCCCGCACCAGGCTGTCTCTCAGTCTTCTGCCTACAGGTGTTCCCGCCTGTCCAGCACTACTAGAGCCTTCCTCCTCTCCTGAGCCGCCAGAGTCGCCCGTCTGTCCTGAGCCACCAGAGTCTCCCGTCTGTCCTGAGCCGCCAGAGTCTCCCGTCTGTCCTGAGCCGCCAGAGTCTCCCGTCTGTCCTGAGCCGCCAGAGTCTCCCGTCTGTCCTGAGCCGCCAGAGTCTCCCGTCTGTCCTGGGCCGCCAGAGTCTCTCATCTGTCCTGGGCTGCCAGAGCCACCAGTCAGCCAGGAGCCGCCAGAACCGCCAGCTGCCGGAGTCTCCCGCCTGTCCGGCGCTGCCCGTCCGGCGCTGCCGGAGTCTCCCGTCCATTCGGAACCAATTTCTAGGGTCCCCAGTCTGAAGTCGGCGGTGAGTGTCGCCGTATTTAAGAGGCCACGGAGGCGGACAATGAGGCGGACAAGAACTGTGGTGAAGTGGGGTCCACGTCCTGCACCAGAGCCGCCACCGCGGACAGACGCACACCCAGACCCTCCCCTATAGGTTCAGGTTTTGCGGCCGGAGTCCGCACCTTTGGGAGGGAATAGAAGACAGTGTGGATGTCACGTTCTGACCTTTTATTTCCTTTGTTTTGTCTTTATTTAGTATGGTCAGGGTGTGAGTTGGGGTGGGCAGTCTATGTGTGTTTTTCTATGTTGTGGTTTTGAGTTCAGCCTAATATGTTTCTCAATCAGAGGCAGGTGTCGTTAGTTGTCTCTGATTGAGAATCATACTCAGGTAGCCTGGGTTTCACTTTTGAGTGGTGGGTGTTTGTTTCCGTGTCTATATACAATGTAATTAACTACTCGAAACAAAGATACATCTGCCTTCTAAACAACACTATCAACAAGGCAGGTCCTACTGTCCCTAGTTTTGTCACATCCTGACTACTGTTCAGTTGTTTGGCACAAACAAGAACAGGGCAGCACGGCTGGAGCGTGAAATTCAAACTACAAAAATCGTAATATTAAACATTAATGAATATACAAGTGTCCTGCATAATTTAAAAGCTTAACTTCTTATTAATCCAACCGGGTTGTCAGATTTATAAAAAGGCTTTATGGCAAAAGCAAAATGTGATTATCTGAGGACATCCAAATACTTTGTCAACCAGCACAGGTGTCACAAAATCACAAATAGCGTTTAAATAAATCACTTACCTTTGAAGATCTTCATATCAGTTATGTCACAAACATTATTTTAACACGTTTAGAAATGTCGGAGTGCTTTCTATCCAATGGTACCAATTATATGCAATTATATCCTAGCTTCTGGGACTGAGTAACAGGTAGTTTAGTTTGGGCACGTCAGTCATCCGAAATGTCAAACAATAACCAGTATGCCAAAGAAGTTAACAATACACATGTCAATCTCTCCTGGCTCAAAGTGGAGGTGAAATTGACTTCAACACTACTCATATTTATGAGAGGTGTTGACTGTCTGTCTAAACTACTGGCACACAGCTCGGACACCCATGCATACCACACAAGACATGCCACCAGGGGTCTCTTCACAGTCCCCAAGTTCAGAACAGAATATGGGAGGCACACGTAGAGCCATGACTACATGGAACTCTATTCCACAGTACTATGTAGAGCCATGACTACATGGAACTCTATTCCACAGTACTACATAGAGCCATGACTACATGGAACTCTATTCCACAGTACTACATAGAGCCATGACTACATGGAACTCTATTCCACAGTACTACATAGAGCTATGACTACATTGAACTCTATTCCACAGTACTACATAGAGCCATGACTACATGGAACTCTATTCCACAGTACTACATAGAGCCATGACTACATGGAACTCTATTCCACAGTACTACATAGAGCCATGACTACATGGAACTCTATTCCACAGTACTACATAGAGCCATGACTACATGGAACTCTATTCCACAGTACTACATAGAGCCATGACTACATGGAACTCTATTCCACAGTACTACATAGAGCCATGACTACATGGAACTCTATTCCACAGTACTACATAGAGCCATGACCACATGGAACTCTATTCCACAGTACTACATAGAGCCATGACTACATGGAACTCTATTCCACAGTACTACATAGAGCCATGACTACATAGAACTCTATTCCACAGTACTACATAGAGCTATGACTACATTGAACTCTATTCCACAGTACTACATAGAGCCATGACTACATGGAACTCTATTCCACAGTACTACATAGAGCCATGACTACATGGAACTCTATTCCACAGTACTACATAGAGCCATGACTACATGGAACTCTATTCCACAGTACTACATAGAGCCATGACTACATGGAACTCTATTCCACAGTACTACATAGAGCCATGACTACATGGAACTCTATTCCACAGTACTACATAGAGCCATGACCACATGGAACTCTATTCCACAGTACTACATAGAGCCATGACTACATGGAACTCTATTCCACAGTACTACATAGAGCCATGACTACATGGAACTCTATTCCACAGTACTACATAGAGACATGACTACATGGAACTCTATTACACAGTACTACATAGAGCCATGACTACATGGAACTCTATTCCACAGTACTACATAGAGCCATGACTACACGGAACTCTATTCCAAAGTACTACATAGAGCCACGACTACATGGAACTCTATTCCACAGTACTAGATAGAGCCATGACTACTGACGCAAGCAGTAAAATTTGATTTTAAAAAACGATTAAAAAACACCTTATGGAACAGCAGGGACTGTGAAGCAACGAAAACATTGGCACACACACACACACACACACACACACATACACACACACACACACACACAGAGTACATACACATAGATGTAGTAGTGTAGATATGTGGTAGTGGTGGAGTAGGGGCCTGAGGGCACACAGTGTGTTGTGAAATCTGTGAATGTATTGTGATGTTTTAAAATGGTATAAACTGCCTTAATTTTACTGGACCCCAGGAAGAGTTCCATGTAGCTAATGGGGATCCATAATAAATACAAATACTCATCCAGCAACCCTAAGGCAGTTACAGTATATATATTTACAAATATTACATGACTTTACATAACACTTTTCACAACACATTAAAGAAAACAGTCTTATTTACAATGACGGCCTACCCCGGCCGAACCCTAACCCGGATGGTGCTGTACGCCCGCCCTATGGGACTCCCAATCACAGTCGGTTGTGATACAGACTAGAATTGAACCAGGGTCAGTAGTGACTCCTCTAGCACTGAGATGCAGTGTCTTAGACCTCTGAACCAGGGTCTGTAGTGATGCACTGAGATGCAGTGTCTTAGACCTCTGAACCAGGGTCTGTAGTGACACCTCTAACACTGAGATGCAGTGTCTTAGACCGCTGAACCAGGGTCTGTAGTGATGCACTGAGATGCAGTGTCTTAGACCTCTGAACCAGGGTCTGTAGTGACACCTCTAGCACTGAGATGCAGTGTCTTAGACCGCTGAACCAGGGTCTGTAGTGACTCCTCTAGCACTGAGATGCAGTGTCTTAGACCTCTGAACCAGGGTCTGTAGTGACGCCTCTAGCACTGAGATGCAGTGTCTTAGACCGCTAAACCAGGGTCTGTAGTGACACCTCTATCACTGAGATGCAGTGTCTTAGACCTCTGAACCAGGGTCTGTAGTGACTCCTCTACCACTGAGATGCAGTACCTTAGACGCTGAAACCAGGGTCTGTAGTGACTCCGCTGCGCCACTCGGGAGCCCGAAAGTGTTTATTCTAACTGATCCATTTACTTGATGTCGTCTTGTCATTTCTTATTTCTTATTGTTGTTCTACGGCTAGAAGGGATCATCTTGTGAGAACATGTGTATCCTGTACATGTGACTAATCATATTATTATGGATAGATAATCAGCTATAACGTGGGGGTCATTTTGGACCCGGGAACACAGAATTAATTAACATGAAACGGACACAACAAGGAGGGTTAATGACATGCCACCAGGGGTCTTTTCACAGTCCCCAAATCCAAACTTCAAGAAAGGGTACAGTATTATTTAGAGCCATTGTTGCATGGAACTCACATCTCATATTGCTCAAATTAACAACAAACCTGGTTTCAAAAAAGAGATATAGCAACAACTCACAGAACAAGGCCTCTCCCCTAGTTGACCTAGATAGTTTGTGTGAATGTATTGATATTTAGGCTACGTGTGCCTTTAAAAAAAAATGTTTATGTAGTTCTGTCCTTGAGCTTTTCTTGTCTATTAATGTTCTGTATTGTGTAATGTGGAGACCCCAGGAAGAGTAGCTGCTGCTTCTGGAACAGCTAATGGGGATACTAATTAATGTTCTGTATTGTGTTTCATGTGTTTTGTGAGGACTCCAGGAAGAGTAGCTACTGCTTCTGGAACAGCTAATGGGGATACTAATTAAGTACCACAAAAATACCAGCATTTAGGACATATTTTGAATAACAACATCCATGTCAGATATTTAACTAAATTATAAAATAGAAGACAGCACATCTTCTTTGCTTCAGTAACAGTCAAAGAATTTGCAGACATTTTTTTTGGTACCCTTCTCCAGATATGTGCCTCGACACAGTCTTGTCTCGGAGCTCTACGGACAATTCCTTCAACCTCGTGGCTTGGTTTTTGCTGTGACATGAACTGTCAACTGAGGGTCCTTATATAGACAGGTGTGTGCCCTTTCCAAATCATGTCCAATCAATTGAATTTACCACAGGTGGACTCCAATCAAGTTGTAGAAACATCTCAGGGATGATCAATGGAAACAGGATGCACCTGAGCAATTTTTAGTGTTATATTTCTGGATACTTACGTAAACGATGATATGTAATATGTATGTTATTATGTAACTAAGATATTTTATGGGGTATTGTGTGCAGATTGATGAGGAAACATTTTAATTTAATCTAATCTAATCTAATTCTAGAATAAGACTGTTTACGTAACACAACGTGGAAAATCTATGGGGCTGAATACTTTTCCGAATGGACTGTATTACACTACATGACCAAAAATATGTGGACACCTGCTCATTCCCAAAATCATGGGCATTAATATGGAGTTGGTCCCCCCTTTTCTGCTAAAACAGCCTCCACTCTTCTGGGAAGGCTTTCCACTAGATGTTGGAACATTGCTGCTATAACAGCCTCAACTCTTCTGGGAAGGCTTTCGACTAGATGATGGAACATTGCTGCTAAAACAGCCTCCACTCTTCTGGGAAGGCTTTCCACTAGATGATGGAACATTGCTGCTAAAACAGCCTCCACTCTTCTGGGAAGGCTTTCCACTAGATGATGGAACATTGCTGCTAAAACAGCCTCCACTCTTCTGGGAAGGCTTTCCACTAGATGATGGAACATTGCTGCTAAAACAGCCTCCACTCTTCTGGGAAGGCTTTCCACTAGATGTTGGAACATTGCTGCTAAAACAGCCTCCACTCTTCTGGGAAGGTTTTCCACTAGATGTTGGAACATTGCTGCTATAACAGCCTCCACTCTTCTGTCAAGGCTTTCCACTAGATGTTGGAACATTGCTGCTATAACAGCCTCCACTCTTCTGGCAAGGCTTTCCACTAGATGATGGAACATTGCTGCTATAACAGCCTCAACTCTTCTGGGAAGGCTTTCGACTAGATGTTGGAACATTGCTGCTATAACAGCATCCACTCTTCTGGGAAGGCTTTCGACTAGATGTTGGAACATTGCTGCTATAACAGCATCCACTCTTCTGGGAAGGCTTTTGACTAGATGTAGGAATATTGCTGCGGGGTCTTGCTTCCATTCAGCCACAAGCGCATTAGTGAGGTCGGGCACTGAAGTTGGGCGATTAGTCCTGGCCCGCAGTCGGCCTTCCAATTCATCCCAAAAGGTGTTCGATGGGGTTGAGGTCAGGGCTCTGTACAGGCCAGTCAAGTTCTTCCACACCGGTCTCGACAAACCGTTTCTGTAAGGACCTATATCTTAATAATATCTTCAGATGAATGCACTAATGTAAGTCACACTGGATAAGAGCATATGCTAAATGACAAAAATGTCAAATGTAGACTATATATATATATATATATATACACAAACCTAAATTATATTACCGGAAATAAAAAACAAATAATTAGATACATAGACTGTGTATGTTGAGTTAGTCTAGGTAATATTATTGGTTGGTTTGTTTATAAAAGAATCAGACAGCAAATGATGAAGAAAGTACTTTTCTTGCCGTGGCTTCCCAATTTTTTTTTAAATTGACTTGATTTTCTGTCCTGAAAATGAACATTCGTTGTGAAATTGGCATTTTGTCTGTTTTAGTCTATTTGCTATATTAGTGGTTTTATATAAAATATAAAATGATGTCCTTGATCACCAGAACGCAGACAGAGTGAACGAGCCACTTTCAGTCAAAAGAATGAACTTGTGTAAAAGTATGGCTGACAAACTGAACAGGTCTTAGAACAGGTCTCAGAACATATCTTTTGATAGAACAGGTGTCTGAACAGGTCTTAGAACAGATCTCAGAACAGGTCTTAGAACAGGTCTTAGAACAGGTCTCAGAACAGGTCTTAGAACAGGTCTCAGAACAAACAGGTCTCTGAACAGGTCTCAGAACAGGTCTCTGAACAGGTCTTAGAGCAGGTCTCAGAACAGGTCTTAGAACAGGTCTCAGAACAAGCAGGTCTCAGAACAGGTCTCAGAACAGGTCTTAGAACAGGTCTCCGAACAGGTCTTAGAACAGGTCTCAGAACAGGTCTCAGAACAGGTCTCAGAACAGGTCTCTGAACAGGTCTTAGAACAGGTCTCCGAACAAGTCTTAGAACAGGTCTCTGAACAGGTCTTAGAGCAGGTCTCAGAACAGATCTTAGAACAGGTCTCAGAACAAGCAGGTCTCAGAACAGGTCTCAGAACAGGTCTTAGAACAGGTCTCCGAACAGGTCTTAGAACAGGTCTCAGAACAGGTCTTAGAACAGGTCTCAGAACAGGTCTCAGAACAGGTCTCTGAACAGGTCTTAGAGCAGGTCTCAGAACAGGTCTTAGAACAGGTCTCAGAACAAGCAGGTCTCAGAACAGGTCTCAGAACAGGTCTCTGAACAGGTCTTAGAGCAGGTCTCAGAACAGGTCTTAGAACAGGTCTCAGAACAAGCAGGTCTCAGAACAGGTCTCAGAACAGGTCTTAGAACAGGTCTCCGAACAGGTCTTAGAACAGGTCTCAGAACAGGTCTCTGAACAGGTCTTAGAACAGGTCTCAGAACAGGTCTTAGAACAGGTCTCAGAACAAGCAGGTCTCAGAACAGGTCTCAGAACAGGTCTCAGAACAGGTCTCAGTACAGGTCTCAGAACAGGTCTCAGACGCACAACCAATCTCAATGGCTGGTTGTGCAGGATAATCAATCGAGTAGGAAAGTAAAGAGAAAATTGCATTTGATGAGAGGGAAACGTGGCGTGGTAATTGCCAAGGCTACTGTTTGAGAGAGACTGTTGGCTAATGCAATTGAATTACTGTCAGAATCAAGGGCCGTGACCCAAATTACACCCTATTCCCTATACAGTACACTGTGGGCACTGGTCTAAAGTACTGCACTACGTAAGGGGTAGGGTGTCATTTGGGGCGGAGCCACCGATCCCTACACTAACTCCCCTCACCCCGTTAGCCTCGGGGATAGGGCGCAATTACTGAGGAGTGGAAGGGCAAACCAAATGGAAAACAGCGAGTAGTTTCCCCTCGCTGTCACTTTGGGCTCGCTACCCATTTATTTAAATCTGCCTGAGATAAGAGAGAGAGAGATAAATACTAGGCAGCTGCAGAGAATGAAAGAAAGAATGAAAGAGAGAGAAATGGAGAGAGAAATGGAGAGAGAGAGAAATGGAGAGAGAGGGGGGAGAGAGAAATGGAGAGAAAGAGAGAGAGAAATGGAGAGAGAGAGAAATGGAGAGAGAGGGGGAGAGAGAAATGGAGAGAGAGTGGGGAGAGAGAAATGGAGAGAGAGAGAAATGGAGAGAGAGAGAAATGGAGAGAGAGAGAAATGGAGAGAGAGTGGGGAGAGAGAAATGGAGAGAGAGAAATGGAGAGAGAGAAATGGAGAGAGAGAGAGAGAAATGGAGAGAGAGAGAAATGGAGAGAGAGGGGGGGGGGTTGTGAGAGAGAGAGAGAAGGAGAGAAAACGGGAGTGGTGGAATGACTGTTAATCTATGTAAAGTCCCGCTTTAAATCAGTGATCCTGCTTAGTATCAGGACTCTAACTACAGTATATCAGACATACCCCCTCCTACCTTCCTCCTCCTCCTCCGCCTCCCTTTCTTCTCCTCCTCTCCCATGCATCCCATTCCATTTCACCAATACAATCGTCAGTTTTCTCATCCCGGCCCCGCACACGCACACGCACACACACACACACACACACACACACACACACACACACACACACACACACACACACACACACACACACACACACACACACACACACACACACACACACACACACACACACACACACACACACACACACACACACACACACACACACACACAGCTAGATCATCAAACACATTTTTATTACAAACACAGTATATCTACAGATGTAATAATCTCTGGGGTTAATTATTCCGAACCAAACGTCTTCTGATACTGGATATCTTCTGATGTCCATACTGGATGTCTTCTGATGTCCATACTGGATATCTTCTGATGTCCATACTGGATGTCTTCTGATGTCCATACTGGATGTCTTCTGATGTCCATACTGGATATCTTCTGATGTCCATACCTCTTCTGATGTCCATACCTCTTCTGATGTCCATACTGGATGTCTTCTGATGTCCATACTGGATGTCTTCTGATGTCCATACTGGATATCTTCTGATGTCCATACCTCTTCTGATGTCCATACCTCTTCTGATGTCCATACTGGATGTCTTCTGATGTCCATACTGGATGTCTTCTGATGTCCATACTGGATGTCTTCTGATGTCCATACTGGATATCTTCTGATGTCCATACCTCTTCTGATGTCCATACCTCTTCTGATGTCCATACTGGATGTCTTCTGATGTCCATACTGGATATCTTCTGATGTCCATACCTCTTCTGATGTCCATACCTCTTCTGATGTCCATACAGGATGTCTTCTGATGTCCATACTGGATGTCTTCTGATGTCCATACTGGATATCTTCTGATGTCCATACCTCTTCTGATGTCCATACCTCTTCTGATGTCCATACCTCTTCTGATGTCCATACCTCTTCTGATGTCCATACTGGATGTCTTCTGATGTCCATACTGGATGTCTTCTGATGTCCATACTGGATATCTTCTGATGTCCATACCTCTTCTGATGTCCATACCTCTTCTGATGTCCATACTGGATGTCTTCTGATGTCCATACTGGATATCTTCTGATGTCCATACCTCTTCTGATGTCCATACCTCTTCTGATGTCCATACCTCTTCTGATGTCCATACCTCTTCTGATGTCCATACCTCTTCTGATGTCCATACTGGATGTCTTCTGATGTCCATACCTCTTCTGATGTCCATACCTCTTCTGATGTCCATACCTCTTCTGATGTCCATACCTCTTCTGATGTCCATACCTCTTCTGATGTCCATACCTCTTCTGATGTCCATACCTCTTCTGATGTCCATACTGGATGTCTTCTGATGTCCATACTGGATGTCTTCTGATCTCCTCTTTCTTCTCAACAATAATGCTCAGTCAAGGACTCAAGAATATAAGATTAATTAATTTCCCTTTCCAACCTCCAACAAAAAATTGCATGAGGTCTATCCAAAATGACACCCTATTCCCTATATAGTGCATTGCTTTAGACCAAAGCTCTATGGCACCCTATTCACGATATATTGCACTACTTTAGACCAGAGCTCTTTTGGCCCTGGTCAAACATAGTGCACATTTAACGGGAATAGGGAGCCATTTGGGAAGCAGACATAGTGTGACCTCTGCTGATAAGATATTGATAAATCTGGAAGGATAACGCTGCTGTCACTCGTCCTGTGAAAATATGGTGACGGGATGACGGCCGGTGAACTTATTCAGATAAGAGATAAGGTTTTATTAACCTTTAATCTTCAGCGTGTCTCACACTTTAATGGAAAAACTTTACAGAGAGACACAGAGAGAGAGAGAGAAGGCAGGAGAGGATGTGAGAGTTGGAGAGAGAGAAGAGGGGAATGAAAGAAACAGGAGAGCAGGAAAGAGAGATAATCTAGTCTGGTTTTACGAGGGCGGCGATAGCGGTGGCCCAGGAGTGGGTTTAACGCCCGCGACGGCACCAGGGACACAATGGCAGTTGGCTGTTCCCACTCCGTGCTGCTCGTTAGAGAAGAGAGATGATGTGAACGGCTATTGATTCCTTTCTCCCCAGGCTCTGAGAGAGAGAGAGAGAGAGAGAGAGAGAGAGAGAGAGAGAGAGAGAGAGAGAGAGAGAGAAAGAGAAAGAGAGAGAGAGAGAGAGAGAGAGAGAGAGAGAGAGAGAGAGAGAGAGAGAGAGAGAGAGAGAGAGAGAGAGAGAGAGAGAGAGAGAGAGAGAGAGAGAGAGAGAAAGATTGTGTTATTTATTTTTATAATGTAGCATTATTTTATGAGAGTTGTTAATTTATGTTTCTCTGTTGGTTATTTTAAAAGAGTGTGGAATCAGTTGTTTGGATTGGTAATAACTATAGAGTATTTACCTAGCAACCACCTTGCTGTTTTTGTGATTGATGGAATGTGAGTTAAATAACACAACACCGAACCAATCTGTGAGAAAGCTATGCTGCGACCCGAACCCAGCAAGCCATGGATTCCCTTTAATGGAAAGTCAAAGAACAACTTGGAGATTAAAGCAAATTAAAGCAACGAATAGCTGAAGGATATCCAGAATAACATGACTATAATACAATCAATGCCAAAACAAACTCTTAGGAAACAATGCAAGTATTTTGTTTTATTCAAAGATTACTTGTTAGATATTACTGCACCGTCGGAACTAGAAGCACAAGCATTTCACTACACTCGCACTAACATCTGCTAATCATGTGTATGTGACCAATGAGATTTGATTTGTTGTTTTTTTTAAAGTAGATTTGTTTGAAAGGAAAGTCAATTATATCGTGTCAGATATGAATATAGACGCATAGTAAGTGGGAAGTAGTGGTGCCTAGGGTGCAACAGAAAAATCGGAAGAATTTAAAAAAATAAATTTTATTAATACTTCTTCTCTCGGCCTTTTCTAGTCCTGTTATTATATATTATTAGCATCTGCAGCGCTGGCAAAAATATATAAATGGCAGAATTTTTTTTTCCGAAAATGAACTGGATCAGCTGGAAAACAGATTGAGACAAAATAATATCAGAATATTATATATATATATATTATAATATCTTCCTACCGGAAGATGATGAAAAAAGGGGGACCTTTCCAGCTTCGTGACGATAAAGATAAAGGAGGCACTTTAGTGTGTCTATGTATCAACGGGAGGATCTGGAGCAATGCCATCAGATTGAATCAGCTAAAATACCCTCAAATCTTCTAACTGTGTAATTATCAGACCAAAGTCAACATTCAGGAGATCAAGGTCCAGGTCCATTCGGTTCGTCCGTTCATCCAGGACCTGTCTGCTAGGCTGAGGTCAAAAATACAACCAATTCATTCCGATTAGACAGTCACTGTAGGAAAAAAAAATGAAATCTCAACTCCGATTCCCGGCAGTACTGTGGGTATGGAAGGGAACACAGCCGATAAAGCCCCAAACAGGAAACAGGAAACCAGTTGAAAGAGCAGCCCAGCACCCTGAGTAGAGGCAAATGTTGAAAAAACAGATAGGCACACGAGGCTACATACAGTGATGCCCAAGACCAGCTTATGGTAAGTTGAGACAATATTCCTTCCCCGAAAATACAATCTAGACTCTATTGTCTATTGTCCCCAAGTGACTGATCTTCGCAGTAATGTTAGAAATTAGCCGATACCAATGAGATAGAGACACTGAAAATACAATATAAAAGAGAAGATATAGCATAAAGGTCAATAATTGTTGTAAAGATGTGTTTGTGTGGGCCTTCCGAGTTGCGCAGCGGTCTAAGACACTGCATGTTACTACAAACCCAGGTTCATTTTCCGAGCTGTGCCACAACTGGTCATGGCCGGGAGTCCCATAGGAAGGCGTTAATTGTCCCAGTGTTGTCCGGGTTATGTGGGGCTTCCTGTTTAACACCACTCTACCTGCAATCAGACTGTTTAAAACCTCTTAAAGATAGGCGGGACGCAAATGTCTCAACTGGCCAATTGGAGAGGAGCGCCAGATTCAAATAAAATACTATAAAATTCAAACTTTCATTAAATCACACATGTAAGATACTCAATTAAAGCTACATTAGTTGTGAATCCAGCCAGCATGTCAGATTTAAAAAATGATTTTCGGTGAAAGCATAAGAAGCTATTATCTGAGAGCTTGCACCAGCAGTGTACAAAGGAGCTAGCATATTTCAACCCTGCAGGCGCTACACAAAACGCTGAAATAAAATATAAAACTTGCCTTACCTTTGACGAGCTTCTTTTGTTGGCACTCCAATATGTCCCATAAACATCACAAATGGTCCTTTTGTTCGATTAATTCCGTCCATACAGTGCCTTGCGAAAGTATTCTGCCCCCTTGAACTTTGCGACCTTTTGCCACATTTCAGGCTTCAAACATAAATATATAAAACTGTATTTTTTTGTGAAGAATCAACAACAAGTGGGACACAATCATGAAGTGGAACGACATTTATTGGATATTTCAAACTTTTTTAACAAATCAAAAACTGAAAAATTGGGCGTGCAAAATTATTCAGCCCCCTTAAGTTTATACTTTGTAGCGCCATCTTTTACAGCTGTAAGTCGCTTGGGGTATGTCTCCATCAGTTTTGCACATCGAGAGACTGACTTTTTTTCCCATTCCTCCTTGCAAAACAGCTCGAGCTCAGTGAGGTTGGATGGAGAGCATTTGTGAACAGCAGTTTTCAGTTCTTTCCACAGATTCTCGATTGGATTCAGGTCTGGACTTTGACTTGGCCATTCTAACACCTGGATATGTTTATTTTTGAACCATTCCATTGTAGATTTTGCTTTATGTTTTGGGTCATAGTCTTGTTGGAAGACAAATCTCCATCCCAGTCTCAGGTCTTTTGCAGACTCCATCAGGTTTTCTTCCAGAATGGTCCTGTATTTGGCTCCATCCATCTTCCCATCAATTTTAACCATCTTTAACCCTGCTGAAGAAAAGCAGGCCCAAACCATAATGCTGTCACCACCATGTTTGACAGTGGGGATGGTGTGTTCAGGGTGATGGGCTGTGTTGCTTTTACGCCAAACGTAACGTTTTGTATTGTTGCCAAAAAGTTCAATTTTGGTTTCATCTGACCAGAGCACCTTCTTCCACATGTTTGGTGTGTCTCTGTCGACATCCAGTGGAAGCGGTAGGAACTGAAAATAGGTTCCTATGAAATATGGCAAAGACAATAGAGGGAACAGGGATGGGGAAAAAATCTGAACAGTTAGTCCTCAGGGTTTTGGCTGCTACATAAGTTCTGTTATACTCACAGACATGATTCAAACTTTAGAAACTTCAGAGTGTTTTCTATCTTGGCATAGGTAGCAGGAAGTTAAAATTGGGCACGCTATTTATCCAGAAGTGAAAATTCTGCCCCCCTTAAGAAGTTTTAACTGTCCTGTATAATTGCCTATATAACACCATTCTACCTGCTATCAGACTGTATAATGGAGTGTTATATCTCCCTCACTAACTTAAACCATCAGCTGTCAGAGCAGCTTACAGATCACTGCACCTGTGCATAGCCCATCTGTAAATATCCCATTGAACTACCTCATCCCCATATTGTTATTTCTTTGTTTGCTCCTTTGCACTCCAGTATCTCTACTTGCACATTAATCTCCTGCACATCTATCACTCCAGTGTTTAATTGCTAAATTGTAATTATTTCACCACTATGGCCAATTTATTGCCTTACCACTCTAATCTTACTACATTTGCATACACCGTAGATATAATTTTCTATTGTGATATTGACTGTACATTTGTTTATTCCATGTGTAACTCTATGTTGTTTGTGTCACACTGCCAGGTTGCAGTTGTAAATTAGAAGAATTCTGTCACTTATTATGTGTTAAGTATATTAACTGTGTTTTAGTAATTATTAGTAATTCTGAATTTATTCAGTTTTATCTCTGAGCAAGAATAAATAAACTCAAAATCATAATCATGCTCATCAAAATTTGAATTTGATTTATAAATTAAAATGAAATATATATATTTTTTTATAAATCACTATCTTTGAAAAAGCCCATCAATGTCTTTACAAGGTAAAGAAGACAAATATCTGAACTTAAGCATGAATACAATAATATTATATATGATTTTATATTTATATTTATGTTACTTTTGAAGAGTAGACAACAACGACATGTTAAGCTGAAGTAAAAGCTCTTAATGGCAAATAAACCTCATAAATATCACGCAAAAAAACGAATACATGCTAAACCAATTGTATTAGTTAGTTATAATATATATTATATTATATTATCGTTATAATACATTAGAATTAACATTTTTAAATATTCAAAAGCGGTAAATAAAAAATAAAAAACGCTTAATAAACATTTTAATTAACATTTTAATTAACATTTAATAAACATTTTAATAAACATTTTAATTAACATTTTAATTAACATTTTAATTAACATTTAATAAACATTTTAATTAACATTTTAATTAACATTTTAATTAACATTTAATAAACATTTTAATAAACATTTTAATTAACATTTTAATTAACATTTTAATTAACATTTAATAAACATTTTAATTAACATTTTAATTAACATTTTAATTAACATTTAATAAACATTTTAATAAACATTTTAATTAACATTTAATAAACATTTTAATTAACATTTTAATTAACATTTTAATTAACATTTAATAAACATTTTAATAAACATTTTAATTAACATTTTAATTAACATTTAATTAACATTTTAATTAACATTTTAATAAACATTTTAATTATCATTTTAATAAACATTTTAATAATCATTTTAATTAACATTTTAAGAAACATTTTAATAATCATTTTAATTAACATTTTAATTAACATTTTAATTAACATTTTAATAAACATTTTAATAATCATTTTAATTAACATTTTAATAAACATTTTAATAATCATTTTAATTAACATTTTAATTAACATTTTAATTAACATTTTAATTAACATTTTAATTAACGTTTTAAAAGCTTCAATGACATTTTATATAAATCAGAATTAAACAACAGTGGGATGGATTCCTTAGCCTTCGTAGACTCAACAACTCTGAAGCAATTATCAGCAGGCAGAAAATAATCACGAAAAACAGAGAATAAATATTAAACACTGTTAAAACATTAATGTGGAGAAATGCGAACGGATGGCTTTCCCATAGAATTACAATTCAACATTTTGGGACAAAAGTAACTCCCCTATTTAAATAAACTGACAAGACATATGTCATTAAATTCAGTGCTTCCGGGTGCTTCCGTGGTTTTCCTCAGATTTGCTTAATTAAAGTCCATCGCTACAATACATGTGTCTTCACAGTTTCCAGTGTGTTCTGAGAGCCATCGCAGCTCGGAGGAGAATATACACGGCTGTGACGATGAAAAATAAAATTATATAGGTATTCATTTAGTGGTGAGGGACAACAAAATGACTTAGTAGGTTCCTGTATGTTACCACAATCACACTATGAGTTGTTCATTAAGAAACAGCCCCCTCAGCATTGTTTTTTCCCCAGGAGAGTTATTTATTCCTGTCCGTGAGATGTACGGAGAACCCCACTGGCTGTATGGACAGGGACAGATATCCGTAGTGAGACACTATTTCAGAGTATGTTACAGTCCCTGATATCTCTCTAGAAGGAGATCCTCGCCCTGAGCTCGTCTACTTTATTTTCCAGGGACTGAACGTTAACGAGTCATGTACTCTGAAGTGGTCCACGCCACCTGAGTCGGACTAAAAGCCCACTTTGTATTCCTCTTCTCCATTGGCGTTGTCATGGAGCAGTACCTGGGAAGAGTGGAAATGGGGGGGGGGGGTATCCAATTCAGGAAAGTAGAATTTATGGTCGCAATGCTGGTGAGTGACCGCCGATCTAATGTCCAAAAGTTATTTTCGGTTGTAGGAAATAACTCAAGCAATGTTTTGAAAAATAATGTAAAAACAAAATACTGCGAAGTTAACCATCTTGTGACTGGAGGGAGGGAGGAAGATGGGAGGAAGAGGAAAGCTCTTCGTCGAGACGTGGTTATTTATAGACCTATAAAGAAAGCATTATCTCCCTGACCAGCCAAGCGCCCAGTCATGGCCGAAACCTGTAAATAACTACACGCCACCCATACAACCCGCCCCGGTAACATACCCGCCGTTCAGGCTGTTGATTTAGTATTATTTGTTTTCCCCTTCTATTTATTCTGCATGATGATGCTATTTACTTAGGAGCACTAGGTTACGGCTGTTTCAGACAAGATGTCAGGACATGACAGCATGATTCAAAGCACGCAAAGCCAATTCCCCACGAGGCATTCAACACCTTTTAGTTTAATGATCACCCTGTACCTTATCACCCAACCTAATATAATTACCCTGCAAGGACACTCTGTCTTTCAGAGGGCTGGGAGGATGGAGGGGATGGGGGAGGAATGAAAGGATAGAGGGACGGAAGGGTTGGAAGGGAGGGATAGATGGAGAAACCTGAGGTGATATGGAGGAGGGTGGGGGGGTTAGCGAGGGAAGGCTGTACAGTCATTCAATTTCCTCCAGCACTTTTTATGTTATCCTCCATCCCTCCATCCCTCTATCCCTCCATCCCTCTATCCCCCCATCCCTCCTGACCTCTATCCCTCTATCCCTCCATCCCTCCTGACCTCTATCCCTCTATCCCTCCATCCCTCCTGACCTCTATCTCTCTATCCCTCCATCCCTCCATCCCTCCTGACCTCTATCCCTCCATCCCTCCTGACCTCTATCCCTCTATCCCTCCATCCCTCCATCCCTCCTGACCTCTATCCCTCTATCCCTCCATCCCTCCTGACCTCTATCCCTCCATCCCTCCATCCCTCCATCCCTCCTTACCTCTATGCCTCCATCCCTCCATCCCTCCTTACCTCTATGCCTCCATCCCTCCATCCCTCCTTACCTCTATGCCTCCATCCCTCCATCCCTCCTTACCTCTATGCCTCCATCCCTCCATCCCTCCTTACCTCTATGCCTCCATCCCTCCATCCCTCCTTACCTCTATGCCTCCATCCCTCCATCCCTCCTTACCTCTATGCCTCCATCCCTCCATCCCTCCATCCCTCCATCCCTCCTTACCTCTATGCCTCCATCCCTCCATCCCTCCTTACCTCTATGCCTCCATCCCTCCATCCCTCCTTACCTCTATGCCTCCATCCCTCCATCCCTCCTTACCTCTATGCCTCCATCCCTCCATCCCTCCTTACCTCTATGCCTCCATCCCTCCATCCCTCCTTACCTCTATGCCTCCATCCCTCCATCCCTCCTTACCTCTATGCCTCCATCCCTCCATCCCTCCATCCCTCCTTACCTCTATGCCTCCATCCCTCCATCCCTCCTGACCTCTATCCCTCCATCCCTCCATCCCTCCATCCCTCCTTACCTCTATGCCTCCATCCCTCCATCCCTCCTTACCTCTATGCCTCCATCCCTCCATCCCTCCTTACCTCTATGCCTCCATCCCTCCATCCCTCCTTACCTCTATGCCTCCATCCCTCCATCCCTCCTTACCTCTATGCCTCCATCCCTCCATCCCTCCTTACCTCTATGCCTCCATCCCTCCATCCCTCCTTACCTCTATGCCTCCATCCCTCCATCCCTCCATCCCTCCATCCCTCCTTACCTCTATGCCTCCATCCCTCCATCCCTCCTTACCTCTATGCCTCCATCCCTCCATCCCTCCTTACCTCTATGCCTCCATCCCTCCATCCCTCCATCCCTCCATCCCTCCTTACCTCTATGCCTCCATCCCTCCATCCCTCCTTACCTCTATCCCTCCATCCCTCCATCCCTCCTTACCTCTATGCCTCCATCCCTCCATCCCTCCTTACCTCTATGCCTCCATCCCTCCATCCCTCCATCCCTCCATCCCTCCTTACCTCTATGCCTCCATCCCTCCATCCCTCCTTACCTCTATCCCTCCATCCCTCCATCCCTCCTTACCTCTATGCCTCCATCCCTCCATCCCTCCTTACCTCTATCCCTCCATCCCTCCATCCCTCCTTACCTCTATGCCTCCATCCCTCCATCCCTCCTGACCTCTATCCCTCCATCCCTCCATCCCTCCATCCCTCCATCCCTCCTTACCTCTATGCCTCCATCCCTCCATTCCTCCTTACCTCTATGCCTCCATCCCTCCATTCCTCCTTACCTCTATGCCTCCATCCCTCCATCCCTCCTTACCTCCATCCCTCCATCCCTCCTTACCTCCTTACCTCTATGCCTCCATCCCTCCATCCCTCCTTACCTCTATGCCTCCATCCCTCCATCCCTCCTTACCTCTATCCCTTTCACAACCCATCCCTCCTTACCTCTATGCCTCCATCCCTCCATCCCTCCTTACCTCTATCCCTTTCACAACCCATCCCTCCTTACCTCTATGCCTCCATCCCTCCATCCCTCCTTACCTCTATCCCTCCTTACCTCTATCCCTCCATCCCTCCTTACCTCTATCCCTCCTTACCTCTATGCCTCCATCCCTCCTTACCTCTATCCCTCCTTACCTCTATCCCTCCATCCCTCCTTACCTCTATGCCTCCATCCCTCCATCCCTCCTTACCTCTATGCCTCCATCCCTCTATCCCTCCTTACCTCTATGCCTCCATCCCTCCTTACCTCTATCCCTCCTTACCTCTATCCCTTTCACAACCCATCCCTCCTTACCTCTATGCCTCCATCCCTCCATCCCTCCTTACCTCTATGCCTCCATCCCTCCATCCCTCCTTACCTCTATCCCTCCATCCCTACATCCCTCCATCCCTCCATCCCTCCTTACCTCTATCCCTCCATCCCTCCATCCCTCCTTACCTCTATCCCTCCATCCCTCCTTACCTCTATCCCTCCATCCCTCCTTACCTCTATGCCTCCATCCCTCCTTACCTCTATCCCTCCTTACCTCTATCCCTCCTTACCTCTATCCCTTTCACAACCCATACCTCCTTACCTCTATCCCTCCATCCCTCCTTACCTCTATCCCTCCATCCCTCCTTACCTCCATCCCTCCATCCCTCCTTACCTCTATGCCTCCATCCCTCCATCCCTCCTTACCTCTATGTCTCCATCCCTCCATCCCTCCTTACCTCTATCCCTCCTTACCTCTATCCCTCCTTACCTCTATCCCTCCTTACCTCTATCCCTCCTTACCTCTATCCCTCCTTACCTCTATCCCTCCTTACCTCCATCCCTCCTTACCTCTATCCCTCCATTCCTCCTTACCTCCATCCCTCCATCCCTCCTTACCTCTATGCCTCCATCCCTCCATCCCTCCTTACCTCTATGCCTCCATCCCTCCATCCCTCCTTACCTCTATCCCTCCTTACCTCTATGCCTCCATCCCTCCTTACCTCTATCCCTCCTTACCTCTATCCCTCCTTACCTCTATCCCTTTCACAACCCATCCCTCCTTACCTCTATCCCTCCATCCCTCCTTACCTCTATCCCTCCATCCCTCCTTACCTCCATCCCTCCATCCCTCCTACCCATCCATCCCTCCATCCCTCCTTACCTCTATGCCTCCATCCCTCCATCCCTCTCCCTCCATTACCTCTATCCCTCCATCCCTCCTTACCTCTATCCCTCCATCCCTCCTTACCTCTATCCCTCCATCCCTCCATCCCTCCTTACCTCTATCCCTCCATCCCTCCATCCCTCCTTACCTCTATCCCTCCATCCCTCCATCCCTCCTTACCTCTATCCCTCCATCCCTCCATCCCTCCTTACCTCTATCCCTCCATCCCTCCATCCCTCCTTACCTCTATCCCTCCATCCCTCCATCCCTCCTTACCTCTATCCCTCCATCCCTCCATCCCTCCTTACCTCTATCCCTCCATCCCTCCATCCCTCCTTACCTCTATCCCTCCATCCCTCCATCCCTCCTTACCTCTATCCCTCCATCCCTCCATCCCCCTACCCTATCCCTCCATCCCTCCATCCCTCCTACCTCCATCCCTCCATCCCTCCTTACCTCTATCCCTCCATCCCTCCATCCCTCCTTACCTCTATCCCTCCATCCCTCCATCCCTCCTTACCTCTATCCCTCCATCCCTCCATCCCTCCTTACCTCTATCCCTCCATCCCTCCTTACCTCTATCCCTCCATCCCTCCTTACCTCTATCCCTCCATCCCTCCTTACCTCTATCCCTCCATCCCTCCTTACCTCTATCCCTCCATCCCTCCATCCCTCCTTACCTCTATCCCTCCATCCCTCCTTACCTCTATCCCTCCATCCCTCCATCCCTCCTTACCTCTATCCCTCCATCCCTCCTTACCTCTATCCCTCCATCCCTCCATCCCTCCCTCTATCCCTCCATCCCTCCATCCCTCCTTACCTCTATCCCTCCATCCCTCCATCCCTCCTTACCTCTATCCCTCCATCCCTCCTTACCTCTATCCCTCCATCCCTCCATCCCTCCTTACCTCTATCCCTCCATCCCTCCATCCCTCCTTACCTCTATCCCTCCATCCCTCCATCCCTCCTTACCTCTATCCCTCCATCCCTCCATCCCTCCTTACCTCCATCCCTCCATCCCTCCTTACCTCTATCCCTCCATCCCTCCATCCCTCCTTACCTCTATCCCTCCATCCCTCCATCCCTCCTTACCTCTATCCCTCCATCCCTCCTTACCTCTATCCCTCCATCCCTCCATCCCTCCTTACCTCTATCCCTCCATCCCTCCATCCCTCCTTACCTCTATCCCTCCATCCCTCCATCTCTCCTTACCTCTATCCCTCCATCCCTCCATCCCTCCTTACCTCTATGCCTCCATCCCTCCATCCCTCCTTACCTCTATGCCTCCATCCCTCCATCCCTCCATCCCTCCATCCCTCCTTACCTCTATGCCTCCATCCCTCCATCCCTCCTTACCTCTATCCCTCCATCCCTCCATCCCTCCTTACCTCTATGCCTCCATCCCTCCATCCCTCCTTACCTCTATCCCTCCATCCCTCCATCCCTCCTTACCTCTATGCCTCCATCCCTCCATCCCTCCTGACCTCTATCCCTCCATCCCTCCATCCCTCCATCCCTCCATCCCTCCTTACCTCTATGCCTCCATCCCTCCATTCCTCCTTACCTCTATGCCTCCATCCCTCCATTCCTCCTTACCTCTATGCCTCCATCCCTCCATCCCTCCTTACCTCCATCCCTCCATCCCTCCTTACCTCCTTACCTCTATGCCTCCATCCCTCCATCCCTCCTTACCTCTATGCCTCCATCCCTCCATCCCTCCTTACCTCTATCCCTTTCACAACCCATCCCTCCTTACCTCTATGCCTCCATCCCTCCATCCCTCCTTACCTCTATCCCTTTCACAACCCATCCCTCCTTACCTCTATGCCTCCATCCCTCCATCCCTCCTTACCTCTATCCCTCCTTACCTCTATCCCTCCATCCCTCCTTACCTCTATCCCTCCTTACCTCTATGCCTCCATCCCTCCTTACCTCTATCCCTCCTTACCTCTATCCCTCCATCCCTCCTTACCTCTATGCCTCCATCCCTCCATCCCTCCTTACCTCTATGCCTCCATCCCTCTATCCCTCCTTACCTCTATGCCTCCATCCCTCCTTACCTCTATCCCTCCTTACCTCTATCCCTTTCACAACCCATCCCTCCTTACCTCTATGCCTCCATCCCTCCATCCCTCCTTACCTCTATGCCTCCATCCCTCCATCCCTCCTTACCTCTATCCCTCCATCCCTACATCCCTCCATCCCTCCATCCCTCCTTACCTCTATCCCTCCATCCCTCCATCCCTCCTTACCTCTATCCCTCCATCCCTCCTTACCTCTATCCCTCCATCCCTCCTTACCTCTATGCCTCCATCCCTCCTTACCTCTATCCCTCCTTACCTCTATCCCTCCTTACCTCTATCCCTTTCACAACCCATACCTCCTTACCTCTATCCCTCCATCCCTCCTTACCTCTATCCCTCCATCCCTCCTTACCTCCATCCCTCCATCCCTCCTTACCTCTATGCCTCCATCCCTCCATCCCTCCTTACCTCTATGTCTCCATCCCTCCATCCCTCCTTACCTCTATCCCTCCTTACCTCTATCCCTCCTTACCTCTATCCCTCCTTACCTCTATCCCTCCTTACCTCTATCCCTCCTTACCTCTATCCCTCCTTACCTCCATCCCTCCTTACCTCTATCCCTCCATTCCTCCTTACCTCCATCCCTCCATCCCTCCTTACCTCTATGCCTCCATCCCTCCATCCCTCCTTACCTCTATGCCTCCATCCCTCCATCCCTCCTTACCTCTATCCCTCCTTACCTCTATGCCTCCATCCCTCCTTACCTCTATCCCTCCTTACCTCTATCCCTCCTTACCTCTATCCCTTTCACAACCCATCCCTCCTTACCTCTATCCCTCCCCTCCTTACCTCTATCCCTCCATCCCTCCTTATCTCCATCCCTCCATCCCTCCTTATCTCCATCCCTCCATCCCTCCCTCCTTACCTCTATGCCTCCATCCCTCCATCCCTCCTTACCTCTATCTCCATCCCTCCATCCCTCCTTACCTCTATCCCTCCATCCCTCCTTACCTCTATCCCTCCATCCCTTACCTCTATCCCTCCTCCCTCCATCCATCCCTCCATCCATCCCTCCATCCCTCCTTACCTCTATCCCTCCATCCCTCCATCCCTCCTTACCTCTATCCCTCCATCCCTCCATCCCTCCTTACCTCTATCCCTCCATCCCTCCATCCCTCCTTACCTCTATCCCTCCATCCCTCCATCCCTCCTTACCTCTATCCCTCCATCCCTCCATCCCTCCTTACCTCTATCCCTCCATCCCTCCATCCCTCCTTACCTCTATCCCTCCATCCCTCCATCCCTCCTTACCTCTATCCCTCCATCCCTCCATCCCTCCTTACCTCTATCCCTCCATCCCTCCATCCCTCCTTACCTCTATCCCTCCATCCCTCCATCCCTCCTTACCTCTATCCCTCCATCCCTCCATCCCTCCTTACCTCTATCCCTCCATCCCTCCATCCCTCCTTACCTCTATCCCTCCATCCCTCCATCCCTCCTACCTCCCTCCATCCCTCCCTACCTCTATCCCTCCATCCCTCCTTACCCTATCCCTCCATCCCTCCTTACCTCTATCCCTCCATCCCTCCATCCCCATCCTCCATCCCTCCATCCCTCCATCCCTCCTTACCTCTATCCCTCCATCCCTCCATCCCTCCTTACCTCTATCCCTCCATCCCTCCTTACCTCTATCCCTCCATCCCTCCATCCCTCCTTACCTCTATCCCTCCATCCCTCCATCCCTCCTTACCTCTATCCCTCCATCCCTCCATCCCTCCTTACCTCTATCCCTCCATCCCTCCTTACCTCTATCCCTCCATCCCTCCATCCCTCCTTACCTCTATCCCTCCATCCCTCCATCCCTCCTTACCTCTATCCCTCCATCCCTCCATCCCTCCTTACCTCTATCCCTCCATCCCTCCATCCCTCCTTACCTCCATCCCTCCATCCCTCCTTACCTCTATCCCTCCATCCCTCCATCCCTCCTTACCTCTATCCCTCCATCCCTCCATCCCTCCTTACCTCTATCCCTCCATCCCTCCTTACCTCTATCCCTCCATCCCTCCATCCCTCCTTACCTCTATCCCTCCATCCCTCCATCCCTCCTTACCTCTATCCCTCCATCCCTCCATCCCTCCTTACCTCTATCCCTCCATCCCTCCATCCCTCCTTACCTCTATCCCTCCATCCCTCCATCCCTCCTTACCTCTATCCCTCCATCCCTCCATCCCTCCTTACCTCTATCCCTCCATCCCTCCATCCCTCCTTACCTCTATCCCTCCATCCCTCCATCCCTCCATCCCTCCTTACCTCTATCCCTCCATCCCTCCATCCCTCCTTACCTCTATCCCTCCATCCCTCCATCCCTCCTTACCTCTATCCCTCCATCCCTCCATCCCTCCTTACCTCTATCCCTCCATCCCTCCATCCCTCCTTACCTCTATCCCTCCATCCCTCCTTACCTCCATCCCTCCATCCCTCCATCCCTCCTTACCTCCATCCCTCCATCCCTCCTTACCTCTATCCCTCTATCCCTCCATCCCTCCTTACCTCTATCCCTCCATCCCTCCTTACCTCTATCCCTCCATCCCTCCTTACCTCCATCCCTCCATCCCTCCTTACCTCTATCCCTCCATCCCTCCTTACCTCTATCCCTCTATCCCTCCATCCCTCCTTACCTCTATCCCTCCATCCCTCCTTACCTCTATCCCTCCATCCCTCCTTACCTCCATCCCTCCATCCCTCCTTACCTCTATCCCTCCATCCCTCCTTACCTCCATCCCTCCATCCCTCCTTACCTCTATCCCTCCATCCCTCCTTACCTCCATCCCTCCATCCCTCCTTACCTCTATCCCTCCATCCCTCCTTACCTCCATCCCTCCATCCCTCCTTACCTCTATCCCTCCATCCCTCCATCCCTCCTTCACCGCTCTCTTCCCTCTCACCTCCCCCAACCCCATCCTACCCTGCCCTCTCCCTCTCCCCCATCACTCCCCAACCCACCCCACCCTGCCCTCTCCCCCCTCACTCCCCATACGCTCCCTTGTTAAGTGCTGGTTGTGTGTCTGGTAGGTTCTGACCTTACTAGCGTTGTAATTAATTGCCTAATTATTTTAATTAAGAGGTAACACCCCTTGAAAAGTGGAATCGACAGAGAGAGAGAGAGAGAGAGAGAGAGAGAGAGAGAGAGAGAGAGAGAGAGAGAGAGAGACAGAGAGAGAGAGAGAGACAGAGAGAGAGACAGAGAGAGAGAGAGAGAGAGAGATACAGAGAGAGAGAGAGAGACAGAGAGAGAGAGAGAGACAGAGAGAGAGACAGAGAGAGAGAGAGAGAGAGAGAGAGAGAGAGAGAGAGAGAGAGAGAGAGAGAGAGAGAGAGAGAGAGAGAGAGAGAGAGAGAGAGAGAGCTAGAGAGAGAGAGAGAGAGAGAGAGAGAGAGAGAGAGAGAGAGAGAGAGAGAGAGAGAGAGAGAGAGAGAGAGAGAGAGAGAGAGAGAGAGAGAGAGAGAGAGAGAGATAGAGAGAGAGAGAGAGAGAGAGAGAGGGGAGAGGATGTAATTGAAAGAACCCATAGTCCTGAAGGTCAGTCTTCAGGATATCTGTAATGGTGTGAAGGGGCTGTGTGTGTGTGTGTGTGTGTGTGTGTGTGTGTGTGTGTGTGTGTGTGTGTGTGTGTGTGTGTGTGTGTGTGTGTGTGTGTGTGTGTGTGTGTGTGTGTGTGTGTGTGTGTGTGTGTGTGTGTGTGTGTGTGTGTGTGTGTGTGTGTGTGTGTGTGTGTGTGTGTGTAGGGGGTGAGTACTAATCACTCAAGAAGTCGATTACTTTGTGCTCTATCTTCAGCTGAGAAGAGATACAGTGTACTCCTTTCCACCTTTCTCTTTCCCTCTCTCTCCCTCTCTCTCTCTGTCTCCTTCTGCCTCCCCCTGCCTCCCTCTGTCTCTCTCCATCTCCTTCTGTCTCTCTCTGCCTCCCCCTGTCTCTCTCTGCCTCCCTCTGTCTCCCTCTTTCTCCCTCTGTCTCCCTCTGCCTCCCTCTGTTTCCCTCTGCCCCCCTCTGCCTCCCTTTGCCTCCCTCTGCCTCCCTCTGTCTCCCCCTGCCTCCCTCTGCTTCCCCCTGCCTTCCTCTGCCTCCCTCTTTCTCCCTCTGCCTCCCTCTGTCTCCCTCTGCCTACCTTTGTCTCCCCCTCTCTCCCTCTGTCTCCCCCTGTCTCTCTCTGCCTCCCTCTGCCTCCCCCTGCCTCACTCTGCCTCCCTCTGCCTCCCTCTGTCTCCCTCTGTCTCCCTCTGCCTCCCTCTCTCGCTGTCTCTCTCTGTCTCCCTCTGTCTCCCTCTGTCTCCCCCTCTCTCCCTCTGTCTCCCCCTCTCTCCCTCTGTCTCCCCCTGTCTCTCTCTGCCTCCCTCTGCCTCCCCCTGCCTCACTCTGCCTCCCTCTGCCTCCCTCTGTCTCCCTCTGTCTCCCTCTGCCTCCCTCTCTCGCTGTCTCTCTCTGTCTCCCTCTGTCTCCCTCTGCCTCCCTCTGCCTCCCTCTGTCTCCCTCTTCCTCCCTCTGTCTCCCTCTTTCTGTTTATGTCTCCCTATGTCTCCCTCTGTCTGTCTGTCTCTGTCTGTCTCTGTCTGTCTCCCTCTGTCTCCCACTCTCTCCCTCTATCTCCACCTGTCTCTGACTGTCTAACTCTGTCTCTGTCTGTCTCCCTCTGTCTGTCTCCCTCTGTGTCCATCTGTCTCCCTCAGTCTCCCTCAGTCTCTGTCTGTCTCCCTCTGTGTCCGTCTGTCTCTGTCTGTCTCCCTCTGTCTCCCACTCTCTCCCTCTATCTCCACCTGTCTCTGACTGTCTAACTCTGTCTCTGTCTGTCTCCCTCTGTCTGTCTCCCTCTGTGTCCGTCTGTCTCTGTCTGTCTCCCTCTGTCTGTCTGTCTCTGTCTGTCTCTGTCTGTCTCCCTCTGTCTCCCACTCTCTCCCTCTATCTCCACCTGTCTCTGACTGTCTAACTCTGTCTCTGTCTGTCTCCCTCTGTCTGTCTCCCTCTGTGTCCATCTGTCTCCCTCAGTCTCCCTCAGTCTCTGTCTGTCTCCCTCTGTGTCCGTCTGTCTCTGTCTGTCTCCCTCTGTCTCCCACTCTCTCCCTCTATCTCCACCTGTCTCTGACTGTCTAACTCTGTCTCTGTCTGTCTCCCTCTGTCTGTCTCCCTCTGTGTCCATCTGTCTCCCTCAGTCTCCCTCAGTCTCTGTCTGTCTCCCTCTGTGTCCGTCTGTCTCTGTCTGTCTCCCTCTGTCTCCCACTCTCTCCCTCTATCTCCACCTGTCTCTGTCTGTCTAACTCTGTCTCTGTCTGTCTCCCTCTGTTGCCCTCTGTCTCTCTCTGTCTCCCTCTGTCTCCGTCTGTCTCCCTCTGTTGCCCTCTGTCTCCCTCTGTCTACATCTGTCTCCCTCTGTCAACATCTGTCTCCCTCTGTCTCCATCTGTCTACATCTGTCTCCCTCTGTCTCCCTCTGTCTCTGTTTGAAACTGTCTGTCTATGTCTGTCTACGTCTGTCTAAAATATATAGATATTTTTTAAGCCATCAATCTACACACAATACCTCATAATGACCAAGAAAAAACAGGTTTATAGGCATTTTTAGCATTTCTGTTTACACACATTTTAATATATATATTTTTTACACCAATTTAGCTCAGCTGCATCCTGTTTCCTGTGGCCATCCTTGATATTGTTGAACTTGATTTTAGTTCACCTGTGGTAAATTAAATTGATTGGACATGATTTGGAAAGGCACACACCTGTCTATATAAGATCCCACAGTTGACAGTGCAAGTCAGAGCAAATACCAGAACCAAAGCCAAGCCCGTAGAGCTCAGAGACAGGATTGTGTCGATACACATTTATGTAGCATTGACGGTCCCCAAGAACACAGTGGCCTCAATCATTCTTAAATGAAAGATGTTTGGAACCAACAACACTCTTCCTCGAGCTTGCCTTCCGGCCAAACTGAGCAATCAGGGGAGAAGGGCCTTGGTCAGGGACCAAGAACCCAATGATCACTCTGACAGAGCTCCAGAGTTCTTCTGTGGATGTGGGAGAATCTTCCAGAAGGACAACCATCTCTGTAGCACTCAACCAATCAGGCCTTTATGGTAGAGTGGCCAGGCGGAAGCCGCTCGTAGGTAAAATTATTTTGCCTGACTGCAGCAGGGACTGGGGGACTAGTCAGGATCAAGGGAAAGATGAACAGAGTATTGTAGAGACTAGTCAGGATCAAGGGAAAGATGAACAGAGTATTGTAGAGACTAGTCAGGATCAAGGGAAAGATGAACAGAGTATTGTAGAGACTAGTCAGGATCAAGGGAAAGATGAACAGAGTATTGTAGAGACTAGTCAGGATCAAGGGAAAGATGAACAGAGTATTGTAGAGACTAGTCAGGATCAAGGGAAAGATGAACAGAGTATTGTAGAGACTAGTCAGGATCAAGGGAAAGATGAACAGAGTATTGTAGAGACTAGTCAGGATCAAGGGAAAGATGAACAGAGTATTGTAGAGACTAGTCAGGATCAAGGGAAAGATGAACGGAGAGGCAGGGACTGGGAGACTAGTCAGGATCGAGGGAAAGATGAACGGAGCAAAGTACAGAGAGATCCTTAATGAAAACCTGCTCCAAAGCACTCAGGACCTCAGACTGGGGCGAAGGCTTACCTTTCAATAGGACAACGACCCTAAGCACACAGCTAAGACAACACAGGAGTGTTGTCAATCACCACCTTCCGGAGACACCTGAAACCCCACCTCTTTAAGGAATACCTAGGATAGGATAAGTAATCCCTCTCACCCCCCTCCCCTTTAAGATTTAGATGCACTATTGTAAAGTGACTGTTCCACTGGATGTCATAAGGTGAATGCACCAATTTGTAAGTCGCTCTGGATAAGAGCGTCTGCTAAATGACTTAAATGTAAATGTAAATGTGAGTGGCTTTGGGACAAGTCTCTGAATGTCTTTGAGTGGTCCAGCCAGAGCCCAGATTTGAATCTGATCAAACATCTCTGGAGAGACCTGAAAATAGCTGTGCAGTGATGCTCCCCATCCAACCTGACAGAGCGTGAGAGGATCTGCTGAGAATAATGGGAGAAACCCCCCAAATACAGGTGTACCAAGCTTGTAGCGTCATACCCAAGAAGATTTGAGGATGTTATCCCTGCCAAAGGTGATTCAACAAAGTACTGAGTACTGTGTAAAGAGTCTGAATTCTTACGTAAATATTATATTTATGTTTTCTATATTTAATATATTTGAAAAAATGTCTAAAAACATGTTTTTTGCTTTGTCATTATGGGGTATTGTGTGTAGATTGATAAGGATTTTTACAAAATTGAATCAATCAAATAAGGTGTAACAAAATGTGGAAAAACGTGTAAAAAGTATTTCCGAATGGCTGCATTCTGTGTTTAGTTTATTACCCTGTATAAAGATCAAAGGTTGTGCCATTTGGGATGCAAACTATCTCTGTCTGCTGAACTATCAATCACACCTTCCACGACGTCAGTCAAGCAACAATAACATTTGACCAGTATTTATCAAGCGTCTAAGTCTAAGCGGGAATGCTGTAGGATCCGTGAAACAAAAATGATCTTCTCCATCCTCATCCCTTCATCAGAGAGAAAGGGGTGATGTTTCAGGCGAAGGGTGCAGGATGGAGAGAGGGAGAAGCATAGCAAAAGAGACTGGCAGAGGAGCAGAGGAGAGGAGATTAGAGGAGGAGGAGAGGAGATTAGAGGAGGAGAGGAGTGAGTGTTTGCAGTAGCAGTGGTGTAAATAGTTAATGCAGGGCCAGTATTCTTTTCTTAAAAGGTTAATTACCTTCCTAATCTGTGTACTAGCACCATGTCTGACTGGCAGACATTAATATGAGAGAGAGAGAGAGAGAGAGAGAGAGATAGAGAGACACAAACGGAGAGAGAGAGAGAGAGAGAGAGAGAGAGAGAGAGAGAGAGAGAGAGAGAGAGAGAGAGAGAGAGAGAGAGAGAGAGAGATAGAGAGACACAAACGGAGAGAGAGCGAGACACAGAGATACACAGAGAGAGACACAGAGAGAGACACAGAGAGACACAGAGAGAGACACAGAGAGAGACACAGAGAGACACAGAGAGAGAGAGACACAAAGAGAGAGAGAGAGAGAGAGACACACACACACACACGGAGAGAGAGAGAGAGAGAGAGAGAGAGAGAGAGAGAGAGAGAGAGAGAGAGACAGAGAGAGAGAGACACAGAGATACACAGAGAGAGACACAGAGAGACACAGAGAGAGAGAGACACACAGAGAGAGAGAGACACACAGAGAGAGAGACACAGCGAGAGAGAGAGACACAGAGAGAGAGACACAGAGAGAGAGAGACACACAGAGAGAGAGAGACACAGAGAGAGAGACACAGCGAGAGAGAGAGACACAGAGAGAGAGACACAGAGAGAGAGAGACACAGAGAGAGAGAGACACACAGAGAGAGAGAGAGAGAGAGACACAGAGAGAGAGACACAGCGAGAGAGAGAGAGACACAGCAAGAGAGAGAGACACAGAGAGAGAGACACAGAGAGAGAGAGACACAGAGAGAGAGAGACACACAGAGAGAGAGAGAGAGACACAGAGAGAGAGACACAGCGAGAGAGAGAGAGAGACACAGAGAGAGAGACACAGCGAGAGAGAGAGAGAGAGAGAGAGAGAGAGAGAGAGAGAGACAGAGAGAGACACAAATGAGAGGAGATAACGAAAGGGAAAGAAAGCGCAGGAGAGATAGATACTTTTTATCTGATTCTCTGAGACTAAGTAAGGCAGAAGATAAACACAGACATCAGCTCCGTCCAGTGGTCAGGAGAGGCAGACTTGATGTGCGAAGACTAAGAGATTCAAGAGAGTTCGAGAGAAATGACAATGCTATAAAAATGCTAAAAACACGCAATTCTTTACACAGTACCTTGGGGTGAGACAGGGATGCAGTTTAAGTCCCACCCTCTTCAACAGTCAGAAGTTTACATTCAAGGATTCAATTAAAATGTACTGATGCCATCAAGAGGACGTTCGTCTCACAACAACACAATGATGTCCCAATTAAAACGTACTGGTTATTATCAGTTGACTACACAAGGAAATATCTGTACCTGTATATTAACCGGTGGTGTAGTGGTCTTGTGTTATGTTGCCTACTGGAGCACCATTTAAAAATATATATATTATATCGTTTATTATCATCTCTGACTGAAAAGTGGTTGACATGTAGCGTACTGTATAAAATTATTTTAGAATATACAGTTGAAGTTGGAAGTTTACATACACCTTAGCCAAATGCATTTTTCACAAGTTTTCACAATTCCTGACATTTAATCAGAGGAAAACAGGTAAGATCACCATTTTA
>NC_060181.1:4498409-4578409 GCF_021184085.1 Oncorhynchus gorbuscha
AATTTTGCCATTATGGCCTATTTGTTTAATCACTTATTCTACCTATTTTGCATACACTGTATATAAACTTTCTCCATTGTGTTATTGACTGTATGTTTGTTTTACTCCATGTGTAACTCTGTGTCGTTGTATGTGTCGAACTGCTTTGCTTTATCTTGGCCAGGTCGCAATTGTAAATGAGGACTTGTTCTCAACTGGCCTACCTGGTTAAATAAAGGTGTTCTCAACTAGCCTACCTGGTTAAATAAAGGTGTTCTCAACTAGCCTACCTGGTTAAATAAAGGTGTTCTCAACTGGCCTACCTGGTTAAATAAAGGTGTTCTCAACTGGCCTACCTGGTTAAATAAAGGTGTTCTCAACTAGCCTACCTGGTTAAATAAAGGTGTTCTCAACTAGCCTACCTGGTTAAATAAAGGTGTTCTCAACTAGCCTACCTGGTTAAATAAAGGTGTTCTCAACTGGCCTACCTGGTTAAATAAAGGTGTTCTCAACTAGCCTACCTGGTTAAATAAAGGTGTTCTCCACTAGCCTACCTGGTTAAATAAAGGTGTTCTCCACTAGCCTACCTGGTTAAATTAAGGTGTTCTCAACTGGCCTACCTGGTTAAATAAAGGTGAAATAAATACATTTAAATAAAGTACATTTAAAAAACACACTTTCACATTATCCCTCAGCCCCGACTAGACTATGACAACACCCCAGCAATAAACAGATCTGTCAGTTGCTCTTTACTTCAGCTTAGTCTGCATCCCAAATGGCGAGGAAGCTAAAACAATGTATTCCCTTATGGACACTAAGCTCTGATGTTTGGTTATCATCAGGAGATAAAACAATGTTTTCCACTATGGACACTAAGCTCTGATGTTTGGTTATCATCAGGAGATAAAACAATGTTTTCCACTATGGACACTAAGCTCTGATGTTTGGTTATCATCAGGAGATAAAACAATGTTTTCCACTATGGACACTAAGCTCTGATGTTTGGTTATCATCAGGAGATAAAACAATGTTTTCCACTATGGACACTAAGCTCTGATGTTTGGTTATCATCAGGAGATAAAACAATGTTTTCCACTATGGACACTAAGCTCTGATGTTTGGTTGTCATCAGGAGATAAAACAATGTTTTCCACTATGGACACTAAGCTCTGATGTTTGGTTATCATCTCAGGAGATAAAACAATGTTTTCCACTATGGACACTAAGCTCTGATGTTTGGTTATCATCAGGAGATAAAACAATGTTTTCCACTATGGACACTAAGCTCTGATGTTTGGTTATCATCAGGAGATAAAACAATGTTTTCCACTATGGACACTAAGCTCTGATGTTTGGTTATCATCAGGAGATAAAACAATGTTTTCCACTATGGACACTAAGCTCTGATGTTTGGTTGTCATCAGGAGATAAAACAATGTTTTCCACTATGGACACTAAGCTCTGATGTTTGGTTATCATCAGGAGATAAAACAATGTTTTCCACTATGGACACTAAGCTCTGATGTTTGGTTATCATCAGGAGATAAAACAATGTTTTCCACTATGGACACTAAGCTCTGATGTTTGGTTATCATCAGGAGATAAAACAATGTTTTCCACTATGGACACTAAGCTCTGATGTTTGGTTATCATCAGGAGATAAAACAATGTTTTCCACTATGGACACTAGCTCTGATGTTTGGTTATCATCAGGAGATAAAACAATGTTTTCCACTATGGACACTAAGCTCTGATGTTTGGTTGTCATCAGGAGATAAAACAATGTTTTCCACTATGGACACTAAGCTCTGATGTTTGGTTATCATCAGGAGATAAAACAATGTTTTTTTCCTGACTATCAGGAGATAAAACAATGTTTTCCACTAAGCTCTGATGTTTGGTTATCATCAGGAGATAAAACAATGTTTTCCACTATGGACACTAAGCTCTGATGTTTGGTTATCATCAGGAGATAAAACAATGTTTTCCACTATGGACACTAAGCTCTGATGTTTGGTTATCATCAGGAGATAAAACAATGTTTTCCACTATGGACACTAAGCTCTGATGTTTGGTTGTCATCAGGAGATAAAACAATGTTTTCCACTATGGACACTAAGCTCTGATGTTTGGTTATCATCAGGAGATAAAACAATGTTTTCCACTATGGACACTAAGCTCTGATGTTTGGTTATCATCAGGAGATAAAACAATGTTTTCCACTATGGACACTAAGCTCTGATGTTTGGTTGTCATCAGGAGATAAAACAATGTTTTCCACTATGGACATGGGTTTGGTTATCATCAGGAGATAAAACAATGTTTTCCACTATGGGCACTAAGCTCTGATGTTTGGTTATCATCAGGAGATAAAACAATGTTTTCCACTATGGACACTAAGCTCTGATGTTTGGTTATCATCAGGAGATAAAACAATGTTTTCCACTATGGACACTAAGCTCTGATGTTTGGTTATCATCAGGAGATAAAACAATGTTTTCCACTATGGACACTAAGCTCTGATGTTTGGTTATCATCAGGAGATAAAACAATGTTTTCCACTATGGACACTAAGCTCTGATGTTTGGTTATCATCAGGAGATAAAACAATGTTTTCCACTATGGGCACTAAGCTCTGATGTTTGTTATCATCAGGAGATAAAACAATGTTTTCCACTATGGGCACTAAGCTCTGATGTTTGGTTATCATCAGGAGATAAAACAATGTTTTCCACTATGGGCACTAAGCTCTGATGTTTGGTTATCATCAGGAGATAAAACAATGTTTTCCACTATGGGCACTAAGCTCTGATGTTTGGTTATCATGAGGAGATAAAACAATGTTTTCCACTATGGGCACTAAGCTCTGATGTTTGGTTATCATCAGGAGATAAAACAATGTTTTCCACTATGGGCACTAAGCTCTGATGTTTTCAGGAGATAAAACAATGTTTTCCACTATGGACACTAAGCTCTGATGTTTGGTTATCATCAGGAGATAAAACAATGTTTTCCACTATGGGCACTAAGCTCTGATGTTTGGTTATCATCAGGTTCTTATGCTGTACTGTATCTCTCAACCTCATAAAAATGGCACATTGTGCTATGAGCCCCTCCACCTACTATATAGGGAAATAGGGTGTTATTTGGGATGTAGCCATTGCTATTCACTCCCATGCTATAGTGTAACTTCTGTGATGGGCAGGAGGATAGAGTAGGTATTTTACTGTGTTACCATAGAGACCAACATATATAATCGATATATAATCAAATAGATATTTGAAAAACACCTTGAGGATGGATTATAAACAACGTTTACCATGGATTATAAACTGGCATATATTATTATATTATTATTATATTATTATTATATTATTTTAAACAACGTTTACCATGTTTCTGTCGATATTATGGAGCTAGTTTGCAATAGTCTTTGCCGTTTTCATGACTGCAATTTCCGGGCGATTTCTCAGCCAAACGTCAAGAACAAACGGAGCAATAACAATAATATTTTTGGAAAAAAAGGAACATTTGCTATCTAACTGGGAGTCTCGTGAGTGAAAACATCCGAAGCTCATCAAAGGTAAACAATTTAATTTGATCCCTTTTCTGATTTCCGTGACCAAGTTACCTGCTGCTAGCTGGACACAATGCTATGCGTGGCAATCGATAAACTTACAGAAATGCTGGTCTAGCGTTGGCTGTAAAGCATATTTTGAAAATCTGAGATGACAGTGTGATTAACAAAAGGCTAAGCTATGTCTCAATATATTTCATTTGTGATTTTCATGAATAGGAATATTTTCTAGGAATATTTATGTCCGTTGCGTTAAGCTGATTAGTGTCAGGCGATGATTACACTCCCTCATGCGGGATGGGGAGTCATTAGAGGTTAAGGTCTGGAGGGACCAACCAACTCAAAGTAGGATATGTTGTATCTTTAAGGTCTGGAGGGACACACCAACTCATAACAGGCGATCCTGTTTGGGATAGGGGGCAGCATTTTCACGTTCGGATGAAAAGCACGCCCAGAGTAAACTACCTCCTACTCATGCCCAGAAGCTAATATATGCATAGTATTAGCAGGTATGGATAGAAAACACTCTGGAGTCTCTAAAACTCATATGGCAGGCAAGAACCTGAAAACAATCCAACCAGGAAGTGGGAGATCTGAGGATTGTAACGACAGGGCAATTGCACTGAATCCAATAGGGACTCTAATCAGGGAAAAGGATAGGGAACAGGTGTGGGAAGACAGGGAATGCTCTAGAAAAGGGAACGAACCTAATAAGACCAGCAGGGGGAAACGAACAGAAGGGAAAGCATAATGGTAAGACAAAACATGAACACTGGCGGCAACGGAGGAAATCATAGATCAAACGGTCCAGCACGCCCGAGAAAGAACCCAACTCCTCTCTCTAGGGTACTTGAGAACTAGGGACAGACTGAGACACAGCAAGGGCAGGAACAAGAACAGGAGAGAGCGATGGCAGGGAACAGACTGTCATTCAGTCGTTTGGCATAACGGATGTACTCAAGGTTCCTCGCCATTTGCCTAGGGCTAAACGGATGGCGAGCAGTTCGCGGTTAGCCACATCATAGTTACGTTCCGACGGTGACAGGCGATGAGAAAAATACGCACAAGGGTGGACCCCATCATCAGTATCAGAATGGCTCCCACGCCCACCCCCGACGCGTCAACCTCAACAATAAACTGTTTAGTTCAGGTGCAACAAGGATAGGAGCGGATGCAAAACGCTTCTTAAAGAGATCAGAACAACAATCCTGTTTAGCAGACATTAAACACTTCACATGACAAGAAACGTTCCAGGAAAGGATAGAATTACTAGACCAATCAAAAGAAGGGCCAGGGATGACCCAAAACAACAGGTGTAAAAGGTGAACAAAAAATCAAAAAAGAAATGGTCTCACTATGGTTTCAGTGAGGGTTAAAGTAGTGTTTCACATAATATACTGGGGAGAGGACTACCATCCAAGGCAAACATGACCGTGGGCTCCCTAACTGTCTGAGAGGAATGTCATGTTCCCGCGCCCAGGCTTCGTCCATAAAACAGCCCTCTGCCCCAGAGTCTATTAATGCACTGCAGGAAGCTGCCGATCCGGTCCAGCGTAGATGTCTAGGACCGTCTAGTAGCGCTTATCAGTCGCCCTCCGCTTACTGATGAGCTCTGGCCTTTAACTGGACATGAAATGACAAAATGACCAGCGGAACCGCAATAGAGACAGAGGCGGTTGGTGATTCTCCGTTCCCTCTCCTTAGTCGAGTCGAATACCCCCAGCTGCATGGGCTCAACACCTGAGATCAGTGGGGAAAGACGGTAGTGTCGGAGAGAGGGAGACACAGTTAACGCGAGCTCTCTTCTATGAGCTCGGTGACGAAGATCTACCCGTCGTTCAATGCGAATAGCGAGTTCAATCAAAGAATCCACGCTGGATGGACACCTCCCGAGAGAGAATCTCATCCTTAACCTTCAATGCTGGAGTCCCTCCAGAAAACGAAAAGCGAGCAACGCCTGCTCGTTCCAGTTACTGGAGGCAGCAAGAGTGGAAACTCTATAGAGTAATCCGTTATGGATCGATTTGACATAGGGAAGACAGGGACCAGGAAGCTTCTTTCCCAAAAACTGAGCGATCAAAAACCCTTATCATCTCCTCTTTAAAGTTCAGATAATTGTTAGTACACTCAGCGCTTGCCTCCCAGATAGCTGTGCCCCACTGCCGAGCCCGACCAGTAAGGAGTGATATGACGTAGGCAATCCGAGCTCTCTCTCTTGAGTATGTGTTGGGTTGGAGAGAGAACACAATATCACACTGGGTGAGAAAGGAGCGGCACTCAGTGGGCTGCCCAGAATAACATGGTGGGTTATTAACCCTAGGTTCCGGAGGCTCGGAAGAACCGGAAGTAGCTGGTGACACGAGACGAAGACTCTGATACTGTCCTGAGAGGTCGGAGACCTGAGCGGCCAGGGTTTCAACGGCATGCCGAGCAGCAGACAATTCCTGCTCGTGTCTGCCGAGCATCGCTCCCTGGAACTCGAGAGTTAGAGAGAATCCATATGGGTCCATTCTTGGTCGGATCCTTCTGTTATGCAGGTGAATGAGGACCCAAAAGCGACTTGGCGAAAACAGAGTCTTTAATCCAGTAAAGTAAAATACAATCAAAAAACACAACTTCCACTCGTAATGACGAGAACCGACTGGAGACTCGATCTTGAACAGCAGGTTGCCTCGGGAAGGCACTTGAACCTAGCAGACTCAGACACCTGCTCACCACGCAGCATCTGAGGGAAACACGACACGACAGGGCAATACATAGACACAGCACGGTGAATATAGACAAGGATCCGACAGGGCAGGAACGGAAAACAAGGAGAGAAATAGGGACTCTAATCAGGGAAAAAAGATAAGGAACAGGTGTGGGAAGACTAAATGATGATTAGGGGAATAGGAACAGCTGGGAGCAGGAACGGAACGATAGAGAGAGGAGAGAGAGGGAGGGGGAGAGAGAGGGATAGAAAAAGGGAACGAACCTAATAAGACCAGCAGGGGGGAAACGAACAGAAGGGAAAGCATAATGACAAGATGATATAAGACAAAACATGACACAGTGTCTATGGGGTCTATGGGGTCATATTGCACTTTCTAAGGCTGCCACTAGATGTCAACGGTCTTTAGAACCTTGTTTCAGGCTTCTATTGTTATAGCGAATGAGAACTGTTTGATTCAGAATGTCTGGCAGAATGCCATGAGCTAATTCATGCGCTTGGCCATGAGAGTTAGCTGCGTTCTTTTTAATTTCTAAAGACAAAGGAGTTGCCCGGATGAAACATTATTGAAGATTTATGATAAAAACATCCTAAAGATTGATTCCATAGATTGTTTGACATGTTTATATGAACTGTAATACAACTTTTTGGACTTCTCGTCTGAACTTTTGCCTGGACTTGCCCGTGCCCCGTGAGCAAAAAAAAAGAGGAGGTATTCGGAATATAATATAACTTTTTTGACTTTTTGCTAAGCATTGAGCATTTGGATTCCTGGTCTAAACGCGTGAAGAAGAAGGAGGTAATTGGACATAAATGATGGACTTTATTGAACAAAACAAACATTTATTGTGGAACTGGGATTCCTGGGAGTGCATTCTGATGAAGATCATCAAAGGTAAGTGAATATTTATAATGCTATTTCTGACTTTTACTGACTCCACAACATGACTGGTATCTGTATGGCTTGTTTTTGTGTCTGAGCACTGTACTCAGATTATTACATGGTGTGCTTTTTTCGTAAAGCTTTTTTTAAACCTGACACTGTGGTTGCATTAAGGAGAAGTATATCTCTAATTCTGTGCCTATCACTTTTATCTTTTATCAATGTTTATGATGAGTATTTCTGTAAATTAATGTGTCTCTGCAAATTCGCCGTATGTTTTCGAGGCACAATATTACTGAACATAACGCGTCAATGTAAACTCAGATTTTTGGATATAAATATGAACTTTATTGAACTTTATCGAACAAAACATACATGTATTGTGCAACATGAAGTCCTATGAGTGTCATCTGATGAAGATCATCAAAGGTTAGTGATTAATTTTATCTCTATTTCTGCTTTTTGTGACTCCTCTCTTTGGATGGGAAAATGGCTGTGTGTTTTTCAACATGTCTATGACCTAACATAATCATATGTGATGCTTTAGCTGTAAATCATTTTTTTAATCGGACACCATGGTTAGATTAACAAGAAATTATCCTTTTTGGGATAGGGGGCAGCATTTTAACTTTTGGATGAATAGCGTGCCCAGAGTGAACTGCCTCCTACTCTGTCCCAGATGCTAATATATGCATGTTACTATTAGTATTGGATAGAACACACTCCTCTGACATTTCTAAAACTGTTTGAATTATGTATGTGAGTATAACAGAACTCATATGGCAGGCAAAAACCTGAGAAAAATCCAACCAGGAACTGGGACATCTGAGGTTTGTAGTTGTTTTGACCTAACAAATACACATTGATATATGGATGAGGTTGCACTTCCTACGGCTTCCACTAGATGTCAACCGTCTTTCGAAACTTGCATGACGATTCTACTACAAAGGAGGGGCTCATGAGACCTCTTTGAGTCAGTGGTCTGGCAGAGTGCCTTGGTCTCATGACCCGCGCTCCCGACAGAGTTACCTCGCGTTCCATTGCTTTTTCTGAAGACAAAGGAATCCTCCGGTTGGAACATTATTGATGTTTTATGTTAAAAACATCCTAAAGATTGATTCCATACATCGTTTGACATCTTTCTAAAGGACTGTAATGGAACTTTTCGGGTTTTTGTCTAGATGAAGTGCCTGTGCCTCATGAAGATGGGTTACTGGGCTGAACACACTAACAACAAGTGGTTATTTGGACATAAATGATGGAACTTTATGGTATAAATCAGTTATTTATTGTCGAACTGGGATTCCTGGGAGTGCCTTCTGATGAAGATCATCAAAGGTAAGTGAGTATTTATGGTGTTGTTTCTAAATTTATTGATTCCCAAAATGGAATCTGGCTATTTTGGGTTCTGAGCGCCGTTCTCCGATTATGCTGTCCTGTGAGTGTCATCTGATGAAAATCATCAAAGGTTAGTGACTAATTTTATCTATATTTCTGCTTTTGTGACTCCTATCTTTGGCTGGAAAAATGGCTGTGTGTTTTTCAACTTGGCTATGACCTAACATAATCATATGTGGTGCTTTAATATAATAATAATAAATAATATATGCCATTTAGCAGACGCTTTTGCTGTAAATCAGTTTTTAAATCGGACACTATGGTTAGATTAACAAGATGTTTATCTTTCATTTGCTGTATTGGACTTGTTAATGTGTGAAAGTTACATATTTCCCAAAAATATTTTTTAATTTCGCTCTCTGCCTTTTCAGCAGATGTTGTCGAGAAAAAAGTTTAAGGTCTGGAGGGACCAGCCAACTCATAATATAATATGTTTTCCCAATGTTCTGAAGTCTAAATAGAAAAATGGCCATTAAGGAAATGAAATTCAATCAACCTAAATGTGTCTTCCATATTTAACCCAACCCCTCTGAATCAGAAAGGTGCGGGTGGATGCCTTCAATAGACAACACATATGCACTCCCTTGCTTAAGGACAGATTCTTCCAATTTGCCAGTTTGGGAATTCAAACCAGCAACCTTTCACATACTGTCCCAATAATCTTAACCTCTAGGCATTCACATGAACTTACAAGACAAACAACATTTGCCTTCTGGAAACAAAAGTTGCAAAGAAGATGGATTTGGACTGACAAGAAAACAGAATGAGGCGAAACAACATGAGAATATTGTCCGTACCAGAAGACAAGTAAAAAGGAGACCTTTCCAGCTACGTGGTCTAGCTGCTATCAGAGGAACTTGGCGTGGGTATAAAACCAGTAGATCTGGAATGATGCCATAGGACCGGTGTGAAACTAAATTAAATACCCACACATGGTACTATCACACTGAACTATCAGTCCAAAGTCAACATTCTGAGGGCACAGTGAGGGGGCAAACAGATTCAAATCCATGGCCAGTCCATCCGATTCATCCATGACATGTCTGCTAGGCTGAGAGAAAGACGCAAGTAACACATTCTGATCAGACCGTCAATGGAGGAAATGGGGATGAAGTCTCAGCTCCGCTTCACTGGCAGTACTGTGGGTTTGGAAGGGAACACAAAGGATATAATTATTCTCAGACACCTGCTCTGAGAGGAGAACAAAGTAGGAAACCGTCCCAGTTGATGGAGAAGAGCCCCCTGCTCTGAAAAGAGGTCAACATAGGAAACCTTCCCAGTTGAAGGAGGAGAGACCCCTGCTCTGAGAAGAGGTCAACATAGGAAACCTTCCCAGTTGAAGGAGGAGAGACCCCTGCTCTGAGAAGAGGTCAACATAGGAAACCTTCCCAGTTGAAGGAGGAGAGACCCCAGCTCTGAGAAGAGGTCAACATAGGAAACCTTCCCAGTTGAAGGAGGAGAGACCCCTGCTCTGAGAAGAGGTCATAGGAAACATTCCCATACCCCTGCTCTGGGAAGAAACATAGGAAACCTTCCCAGTTGAAGGAGGAGAACCCTGCTCTGAGAAGAGGCCAACCTTCCCAGTTGAAGGAGGAAACCTTCCCAGTTGAAGGAGGAGAGACCCCTGCTCTGAGAAGAGGTCAACATAGGAAACCTTCCCAGTTGAAGGAGGAGAGACCCCTGCTCTGAGAAGAGGTCAACATAGGAAACCTTCCCAGTTGAAGGAGGAGAGACCCCAGCTCTGAGAAGAGGTCAACATAGGAAACCTTCCCAGTTGAAGGAGGAGAACCCTGCTCTGAGAAGAGGACAACATAGGAAACTTCCCAGTTGAAGGAGGAGAACCCTGCTCTGAGAAGAGGTCAACATAGGAAACCTTCCCAGTTGAAGGAGGAGAGACCCCTGCTCTGAGAAGAGGCCAACATAGGAAACCTTCCCAGTTGAAGGAGGAGAACCCTGCTCTGAGAAGAGGCCAACATAGGAAACCTTCCCAGTTGAAGGAGGAGAGACCCCTGCTCTGAAAGGAGGACAAAGTAGTAACAAACGATGAGTGCACTAGGCTACATACAGTGATGCCTGAAACCATCTTACCATAAATTGTGACAAGGGGATTGGGGCGGGGTGACTGGGAGGGCATCAGACACTTCTCCCCAACTAGACCCCAACCAGCCACACTACTTTAATTTAATTTCATAAAAGGTATTACAAACGAAGCACAAAACATTGAAGAAAGTCGCAGTCTTTCTTCAATGTATGTAAAATGACCTAATCCACAGACTTTTGGTACATTAGTAGAGGAGTTGGATCTGAAAAGCCCTCCCACCCCGCCCCAGTTCCACAGGAATGCTGGCCCATGTTGACTCCAATACTTGGATGTCCTTTGGGTAGTGGAACCATTCTAGATACACAAGGGAAAACTGTTGAGCATAAAAACCCAGCAGCATTGCAGTTCTTGACACAAACCGGTGCTCCTGGGACCAACTACCATACCCAGTTCAAAGGCACTTAAAAAAATATGTCTTGCCCATTCACCCTCTGAAAAGGCACACATACACAATCCATGTCTCAATTATCTCAATGCTTAAAAATCCTTCTTTAACCCCATTCTCCTCTCTTTCATCTACACTGATTGAAGTGGATTTAACAGATGACATCAATAAGTGATCATAGGTTTCACTTTGATTCACCTGGTCAGTCTATTTCATGGAAAGAGCAGGTGTTCCTAATGATTTGTCCAGTCAGTGTAACTATGGTTACAAAGGAGAAAACGATTGTAATCATATGCCATACTCTATACGTGTCTGTGTGTGCTGATAATAGCTGATCATTTATTTATGACCAAAACATGTATTGATCCATGTGCAGGCCATAATAGAGCACAGTGTGTGGCATCTTGGTTCGGGAAGGTTTAGCTGGCGTAGGCTAATGCAATAAGCATGAGGTTGTAAGTAAAAATAACATTTCCCAGGACATTGACAAAACTGATATTGGCAGAAAGCTAAAATTCTTGTTTATCTAATTGCACTGGCCAATTTACAGTAGCTATTACAGTGAAAAAATGCCATGCATTTTTTTGAGGAGAGTGCACAATTTTGAACATGAAAAGTTATTAATAAACAAATTAGGCACATTTGGGCAGTCTTCATACAACATTTCGAACAGAAAAGCAATTGTTCATTGGATCAGTCTAAAACTTTGCACATACACTGCTGCCATCTAGTGGCCAAAATCTAAATTGCACCTAGGCTGGTATAATACACTATGGCCTTTCTCTTGCATTTCAAAGATGGTACAAAAAAATACAAAAGAATGTTTTTGTTTCTTCTTTGTATTCTCTTTTACCAGATCCATTGTGTTATATTCTACTACATTCCTTTCACACATCAAAGACATGTCAAAGTGTTTTCAAATGGTACCAAGAATGTGCATATCCTTGCATCAAGGCCTGAGCTACAGTTAGATTTGCGAATGTCATTTTAGGTAAAAATTGAAAGAAAGTGGCAGATCCTTTTAAAGAGGGTTTCAGGTTTCAGACGGCAGGATCCACTGAACTAGAAAAATACGTAACCCACAAGAAAAGACTGGAGAAAAACTATCTCTCTGAACAAGCAGGTAGCCCATTTCTGATCACAATAAAAACTTGATAACAGATAACATTAGAGTCATTAAGAACCAAGATCCCCCCCATCCTGGGTCAGACGAGATAAACATTACACTGTGATGTTGCTTCCGGAGCTTCATAATTGAAGGGCTAACGTTGTGATTGGAGTAATTTATACAATGGCCCCTAAATCTGATCCCTCACACCAGCCAGGAGATCTGATCCCTTACACCAGCCAGGAGATCTGATCCCTCACACCAGCCAGGAGATCTGATCCCTCACACCAGCTAGGAGATCTGATACCTCACACCAGCCAGGAGATCTGATCCCTTACACCAGCCAGGAGATCTGATCCCTCACACCAGCCAGGAGATCTGATACCTCACACCAGCCAGGAGATCTGATCCCTTACACCAGCCAGGAGATCTGATCCCTCACACCAGCCAGGAGATCTGATCCCTCACACCAGCAAGGAGATCTCACCCCTCAAACCAGCCAGGAGATCTGATCCCTTAAAATAAACAAAGGCTTAATGCAGAGGTTCCCAAATTTGTTTGGCAAACAAATCACATTTTGAAATCTGCAAATTCTAATTTTGACAGAAATTCATTTCATTTCAAGCTAAATTGTACTGTTAGCTAGATAACTAACGTTAGCTGTCAGGCTCCCTAGCTGACGTTATATATTTGATTATTTGTTTCCCAGAGCCGTTTGATTTTCTAGTTAGAATATTAGCTAGCTAGCTGACATTGAACCTAGTTGGTTAGCTAGCTAACATTGAATCTGGTTGGTTAGCTAGCTAGCTGACATTGAACCTAGTTGGTTAGTTCTCAGCACTGTGAGATTGTTGCCACTTTGTTCATTGTTGGTTAACTAGTTAACGTTAGCTGGCTGGCTCGTTAGCTAGCATTACTTGATGTGTGTGATCTTAAATGTTGTTTTACCTAGATGATTTAATGTTCTCCAAAGGTAAAGAAATCATCGGCAAGAGCGTCCAGTGTGCGCTCTGAGAGTGAACCATGATGGGTGGGACTAAACCATGATGGGTGGGACTAAACCATGATGGGTGGGACTAAACCATGATGGGTGGGACTAAACCATGATGGGTGGGACTAAACTATGATGGGTGGGACTAAACCATGGTGGGTGGGACTAAATCATGATGGGTGGGACTAAACCATGATGGGTGGGACTAAACCATGATGGGTGGGACTAAAGCTTCAGAGGGTGTGAACGATGCTGAATGGGTGTGGACAAAGAAGAGCTCTTCACTAGATAGCAAAACATTCAAAGGTGATTTTCTCAATAGTGAGTTTACAAGTTTATCAACTTTCAAAGCAAAATTACTCTCCCATTGTTTCTCATTTTGCAGCTCTCAGTCTCTATTTTTATCAAATGTAAAAAAACACCATTTTAAATTTTGCTACATAAGACCGAATCCAGGTGGTGAGTCACGTACATTTGTGGAATTTTTTTCCGTCATTATGCGTTTGAGCAGAAGCTCTATTTGGTGAAAGACCAAGCTCAATTAAGCAAAGAGAAACGCCAGTACTTTAAAAATGAAGATCAGTCAATACGGAAAATTTCAAGAACTTTGAAAGTTTCTTCAAGTGCAGTCGCAAAAACCATCAGGCGCTATGATGAAACTGGCTCTCATGAATGAGTACCGCCACATCTCTATCACTCCACACTGCCCTTTCCCATCTGGACAAAAGGAACTGATATGTGAGAATGGTGTTCATTTACTACAGCTCAGCGTTCAACACCATAGTGCCCACGAAGCTCATCACTAAACTAAGGATCCTGGGACTAAACACCTCCCTCTGCAACTGGATCCTGGACTTCCTGATGGGCCGCCCCCAGGTGGTTAGGGTAGGCATCAACACATCTGCCACGCTGATCCTCAACACTGGAGCTCCCCAGGGGTGCGCGCTCAGTCCCCTCCTGAACTCCTTGTTCATCTACGACTGCATGGCCAGCCCCCCCCCCCGAACCCCTCTTTTTACGCTGCTGCTACTCTGTTTATCTTATATGCATAGTCACTTTAACTATACATTCATGTACATACTACCTCAATTGGGCCGACCAACCAGTGCTCCCGTACATTGGCTAACCGGGCTATCTGCATTGTGTCCCAACACCCACCACCCGCCAGCCCCTCTCTTACGCTACTGCTACTGTCTATATATGCATAGTCACTTTACCCATATCTACATGTACATACTACCTCAATCAGCCTGACTAACAGGTGTCTGTATGTAGCCTTGCTACTTTTATAGCCTCGCTACTGCATATAGCCTCACTACTTTTATAGCCTCGCTACTGCATATAGCCTGTCTTTTTACTGTTGTTTTATTTCTTTACCTAACTATTGTTCACTAATTCCTTTTTTTTGCACTATTGGTTAGAGCATTTCACTGTCGAAACCTTCTATTTGGAGCACGTGACAAATATACTTTGATTTGATTGGAAAGGAAGACCCAGAGTTACTTCTGCAGAGGAGGATAAGTTCATTAGAGTTAGAGTTAACTGCACCTCAGATTGCAGCCCAAATAAATGCTTCACAGAGTTGAAGTAACAGACACATCTCAACATCAACTGTTTAGAGGAGACTGCATGAATCAGGCCTTCATGGTCAAATTTCTGCTAAGAAACTACTAAAGGACTCTAATGATTAGAAGAGACTTGCTTGGGCCAAGAAGCCAAACCCTCCAAACTCGTCATCAAGCTCCGCCCTGTGCCCAAGGTCTGAACCCTGCCCTATGCCACTGGGTCCTGGACTTCCTGACGGGCCGCCCCCAGGTGGTGAGGGTAGGTAACAACATCTCCACCCCGCTGATCCTCAACACTGGGGCTCCACAAGGGTGCGTTCTGAGCCCTCTCCTGTACTCCCTGTTCACCCACGACTGCGTGGCCACGCCTACAACTCAATCATCAAGTTTGCGGACGACACAACAGTGGTAGGCTTGATTACCAACAACGACGAGACGGCCTACAGGGAGGAGGTGAGGGCCCTTGGAGTGTGATGTCAGGAAAATAACCTTACACTCAACGTCAACAAAACTAAGGAGATGATTGTGGACTTCAGGAAACAGCAGAGGGAGCACCCCCCTATCCACATCGATGGGACAGTAGTGGAGAGGGTAGTAAGTTTTAAGTTCCTCGGCGTACACATCACAGACAAACTGAATTGGTCCACCCACACAGAAAGTGTTGTGAAGAAGGTGCAGCAGCGCCTCTTCAACCTCAGGAGGCTGAAGAAATTTGGCTTGTCACCAAAAACACTCACAAACTTCTACAGATGCACAATCGAGAGCATCCTGTCGGGCTGTATAAACGCCTGTTACCGCACCTGTTCCGCCCACAACCGTAAGGCTCTCCAGAGAGTAGTGAGGTCTGCGCAACGCATCCTTCTGTAGCTCAGTTGGTAGAGCATGGCGCTTGTAATGCCAGGGTAGTGGGTTCGATCCCCGGGACCACCCATACGTAGAATGTATGCACACATGACTGTAAGTCGCTTTGGATAAAAGCGTCTGCTAAATGGCATATATTATTATTATTAACGCATCACCGGGGGCAAACTACCTGCCCTCCAGGACACCTACACCACCCGATTTCACAGGAAGGCCATAAAGATCATCAAGGACAACAACCACCTGAGCCACTGCCTGTTCACCCCGCTATCATCCAGAAGGCGAGGTCAGTACAGGTGCATCAAAGCTGGGACCAAGACACTGAAAAACAGCTTCTATCTCAAGGCCATCAGACTGAAAAACAACTTCTATCTCAAGGCCACTAACATTGAGTGGCTGCTGCCAACTCACTGACTCAACTCCAGCCACTTTAATAATGGGAATTGATGGGAAATAATGTAAAATATATCACTAGCCACTTTAAACAATGCTACCTAATATAATGTTTACATAACCTACATTATTCATCTCATATGTATATGTATATACTGTACTCTATATCATCTACTGCATCTTTATGTAATACATGTATCACTAGCCACTTTAAAGATCAAGGGCTATAACATTTATTGAAAAGACTGGAATTCTGATAGACTTTAGTTTTTAAAGTAATGACATAATTTAATCATATTAGTATAGAAAGCGATGGGTTAGAAGAAGCATAACCGACCCATAAAATGTAACATTTTACACCTGTATATGGCTTTGTAAATACTGATTTATCCTGCAAGTGATGTCGTTCAATTGGTAACATACTTTTTTTGTTTTCTTCTAATGCTCCTTTAGGGGAAAGTCATCTAAAAGTAACGGTGGAACAAGAAAAACTACACATATTTTATTTATTTTCTACCTTTATTTAACTAGGTAAGTCAGTTAAGAACAAAGTCTTATTTACAATAGGAACAGTGGGTTAACTGGTCTAGGAACAGTGGGTTAACTGGTCTAGGAACAGTGGGTTAACTGGTCTAGGAACAGTGGGTTAACTGGTCTAGGAACAGTGGGTTACCTGGTCTAGGAACAGTGAGTTACCTGGTCTAGGAACAGTGGGTTACCTGGTCTAGGAACAGTGGGTAACCTGGTCTAGGAACAGTGGGTAACCTGGTCTAGGAACAGTGGGTTAACTGGTCTAGGAACAGTGGGTTAACTGGTCTAGGAACAGGGGGTTAACTGGTCTAGGAACAGGGGGTTAACTGGTCTAGGAACAGGGGGTTAACTGGTCTAGGAACAGAGGGTTAACTGGTCTAGGAACAGAGGGTTAACTGGTCTAGGAACAGAGGGTTAACTGGTCTAGGAACAGTGGGGTTAACTGGTCTAGGAACAGGGGGTTAACTGGTCTAGGAACAGAGGGTTAACTGGTCTAGGAACAGTGGGGTTAACTGGTCTAGGAATAGTGGGTTACCTGGTCTAGGAACAGTGGGTAACCTGGTCTAGGAACAGTGGGTTAACTGCCTGTTCAGGGGCAGAACAACAGATTTGTACCTTGTCAGCTCGGGGATTTGAACTTGAAACCTTCCGGTTACTAGTCCAACACTCTAACCACTAGCCTACCCTGCCGCCTCTATATCTTAATGAAGTAAAAGTAAAAGTTGCCAAAAATATAAATAGTAAAGTAAAGTACAGATGCCCCTGAAAAGTACTTAAGTAGTACTTGAAAGTATTTTTTAGTTAGGTACTATACACCACTGAGTAATGGAATGTAATCAGATGATGTAATACTAAATTTACATTACTAGTAACTGTTATGGATTACATAGAGAAAGTAATCTACCGAACCATGTACATATATATATATATATATTATTTACAAAAGCATATATGAGGGATTGGAAATGATGCAGACAATTACAGTGATGGAAGCTACAATCTAACTGCAATATTAAAACTGATCTACCATCAGTAAAGTATATATATATATATAATATGTAATTACCAGTCAATATTTACTTTTTAATTGGGTCTATGGCTATCAATAGAAAACATTCTAACAGTATTTCTGATTGTCTTCTCAACTCACGATCACACACTTTTAATGTTTGACAGTCAATTGCAAATGAGTCTCATTTTACCACCAGTAATGAGATGGGTATGCTTGATGCATGTCACGTCTAAGCTTCTCAAAGTCAGGGGGTGTGGTTGACAGTACGCACCGCATCGCTGCTGTCACATCCAGCCTGGATGGATATTTGGTTTTAAATCCAGCATCACACAGATATGAGCTGACGAAGGGGTATAGCCGTGAGTTTTACGGTGCTTTCAAGACAAGAGGGAACTCGGATTCGTAGCTCTAGAAAGACGTCTGAGTTCCAGAGTTGGACTTCCAGGTTGGACTTCCAGGTTGGACTTCCAGGTTGGACTTCCAGGTTGGACTTCCAGAGTTGGACTTCCAGGTTGGATGACCATTGACAAATATTTTTCCTAGTTGGATCTTGTTTCTTTCCGAGTTCCCAGTTGTCTTGAACCTGGCATTAATTCTCAGACAGAGGCAGGATACCACCTTTGTGTCAGGAACCCAAACTAATTTGGTCACATGACAGCTCGGTCAGCTGTTTGATTTCACTTAGTGGCATGTGAACTGAACGGATCACAGTCAATTGGATTGAGAAGTAGGGACGTTCCAAAGTGCTGTTCTAAGCTTCATCTCTGGTGTGGGACACGTACTGATGTTTGTTTCTGTTATTTACATTACACAGAATGTCTGTTTTTTTTCAAATCCATTGTCTCTCAATTTCCACCACTCCTCTTCGATAACCACCAAGCCTCGTAAACCACCAAGCCTCGATAACCACCGAGCCCCGATAACCACCGAGCCTCGATAACCACCGAGCCTCGATAACCACCGAGCCTCGATAACCACCGAGCCTCGATAACCACCGAGCCTCGATAACCACCAAGCCTCGATAACCACCAAGCCTCGATAACCACCAGGCCTCGGTGTGAAACAGAACACTGTCATGCTCTGATAACCACCAGGCCTCTGCAGTATATCTTTAGTTTGAAACAGAACACTGTCATGCTCTGATCACATACCTCCACATAGCTTTGCTAAACGTTACCTGCTGCAGTATATCTTTAGTTTGATGTAGTTTATAATAAACGTTACCTGCTGCAGTATATCTTTAGTTTGATGTAGTTTATAATAAACGTTACCTGCTGCAGTATATCTTTAGTTTGATGTAGTTTATAATAAACGTTACCTGCTGCAGTATATCTTTAGTTTGATGTAGTTTATAATAAACGTTACCTGCTGTTACCTGCTGCAGTATATCTTTAGTTTGATGTAGTTTATAATAAACGTTACCTGCTGCAGTATATCTTTAGTTTGATGTAGTTTATAATAAACGTTACCTGCTGCAGTATATGTTTAGTTTGATGTAGTTTATAATAAACGTTACCTGCTGCAGTATATCTTTAGTTTGATGTAGTTTATAATAAACGTTACCTGCTGCAGTATATGTTTATATGGCAGAAGGAGACACATTTAGAACTAGAGTGCATAGATTTGTATTTTTTTATTCACCTTTATTTAACCAGGTATTTATATATATAACCCTTTAGTTAACCAGGTATTTATATATATATAACCCTAACTCTTTATTTAACCAGTTATTTATATATATAACCCTAACTCTTTATTTAACCAGGTATTTATAAATATAACCCTTTATTTAACCAGGTGTTTATATATATAACCCTTTATTTAACCAGGTATTTATATATATAACCCTAACTCTTTATTTAACCAGGTATTTATATATATAACCCTAACTCTTTATTTAACCAGTTATTTATATATATAACCCTAACTCTTTATTTAACCAGTTATTTATATATATAACCCTTCATTTAACCAGGTATTTATATATATAACCCTATCTCTTTATTTAACCAGGTATTTATATATATAACCCTTCATTTAACCAGGTATTTATATATATAACCCTATCTCTTTATTTAACCAGGTATTTATATATATAACCCTTTATTTAACCAGGTATTTATATATATAACCCTTTATTTAACCAGGTATTTATATATATAACCCTTCATTTAACCAGGTATTTATATATAACCCTAACCCTTTATTTAACCAGGTATTTATATATATAACCCTAACTCTTTATTTAACCAGGTATTTATATATATAACCCTAACTCTTTATTTAACCAGGTATTTATATATATAACCCTTTATTTAACCAGGTATTTATATATATAACCCTAACTCTTTATTTAACCAGGTATTTATATATATAACCCTTTATTTAACCAGGTATTTATATATATAACCCTAACTCTTTATTTAACCAGGTATTTATATATATAACCCTTTATTTAACCAGGTATTTATATATATAACCCTAACTCTTTATTTAACCAGGTATTTATATATATAACCCTTTATTTAACCAGGTATTTATATATAACCCTAACCCTTTATTTAACCAGGTATTTATATATATAACCCTAACTCTTTATTTAACCAGGTATTTATATATATAACCCTAACTCTTTATTTAACCAGGTATTTATATATATAACCCTAACTCTTTATTTAACCAGGTATTTATATATATAACCCTTTATTTAACCAGGTATTTATATATATAACCCTAACTCTTTATTTAACCAGGTATTTATATATATAACCCTAACTCTTTATTTAACCAGGTATTTATATATATAACCCTTTATTTAACCAGGTATTTATATATATAACCCTAACTCTTTATTTAACCAGGTATTTATATATATAACCCTAACTCTTTATTTAACCAGGTATTTATATATATAACCCTAACTCTTTATTTAACCAGGTATTTATATATATAACCCTAACTCTTTATTTAACCAGGTATTTATATATATAACCCTTTATTTAACCAGGTATTTATATATATAACCATTTATTTAACCAGGTATTTATATATATATAACCCTTTATTTAACCAGGTATTTATATATATAACCCTAACTCTTTATTTAACCAGGTATTTATATATATAACCCTAACCCTTTATTTAACCAGGTATTTATATATATAACCCTTTATTTAACCAGATATTTATATATATAACCCTAACCCTTTATTTAACCAGATATTTATATATATAACCCTTTATTTAACCAGGTATTTATATATATAACCCTAACCCTTTATTTAACCAGGTATTTATATATATATAACCCTAACCCTTTATTTAACCAGATATTTATATATATATATAACCCTTTATTTAACCAGGTGTTTATATATATAACCCTAACCCTTTATTTAACCAGGTGTTTATATATATAACCCTAACCCTTTATTTAACCAGGTATTTATATATATATTTATATATAACCCTTTATTTAACCAGGTATTTATATATATAACCCTAACCCTTTATTTAACCAGGTATTTATATATATAACCCTTTATTTAACCAGGTATTTATATATATATAACCCTAACCCTTTATTTAACCAGGTATTTATATACATAACCCTAACCCTTTATTTAACCAGGTATTTATATATAACCCTTTATTTAACCAGGCAGGCCGGTTGAGAACAAGTACTCATTTACATCTGCGACCTGGCCAAGATAAAGCAAAGCAGTGTGACAGAAACAACAACACAGAGTTACACATAAACAAACGTACAGTCAATAACACAATAGAAAAAAAGTCTATATACAGTGTGTGCAATTGGCGTGAGGAGGTAAGGCAATAAATAGGCCATAGCAGCGAAGTACTTACAATTTAGCAAATTAACACGGGAGTGATAGATGTGCAGATGATGATGTGCAAATAGCGATGCTGGGGTGCAAAAGAGCAAAAATGTAAATCATAACAATATGGGGATGAGGTAGATTGGTTGGGCTATTTACAGATGGACTATGTACAGATGCAGTGATCAGTTAGCTGCTCAGATAGATGATGTTTAAAGTTAGTGAGGGAGTTATAAGTCTCCAAATTCAGCGATTTTTGCAATTCGTTCTAGGCCATTGGCAGCCGAGAACTGGAAGGAAAGGCGGCCAATATTATCCCCATATTGTCCCCATATTCTAAGTCGGAACCGTCCAGAGTAGTGATGCTAGTCGGGCGGGCAGGTGTGGGCAGCGATCGGTTGAAGAGCATGCATTTAGTTTTACTAGCGTTTAAGTGTTTATGATGGAGTTCCATCTCTGCAAAACCTCAACATTCGATCCCGTGTGGAATCTGTTTTTCGTCAACATCATCACATCATCGCATCATCGCATCATCGCATCATCACATAGCACATCCCCTGTGCCGTTTCATGGAATCGTGAGACAGAACAACATGTCCTCGTTAATAGCATCCTCTGACATGTATTGTGAACAAAATGCATTGGGCATGCTTGGACCTCACTGCTAACGGCCGGATGGAGATCATCAGCTGGGGAGTATCTGAGTCATTCAGTCACACCATACATCCTTCGTTTAAACAGTGTTATCTGACAAAGGTATTGACGTGTGTTTCTGTGCCTCTGCCTCCCAACTCATTGTTTTCACCATATCGACTGTGGCCGTAAAATATCGAAGTCTCTGCAATAGTGTGTGGTATCATAGTGTAGCTAGTGATTCACCATGGGAATGATTCAATAGTGTGTGGTTTCATAGTGTAGCTAGTCATTCACCATGGGAATGATTCAATAGTGTGGTTTCATAGTGTAGCTAGTGATTCACCATGGGAATGATTCAATAGTGTGTGGTTTCAGAGTGTAGCTAGTCATTCACCATGGGAATTATTCAATAGTGTGGTTTCATAGTGTAGCTAGTGATTCACCATGGGAATGATTCAATAGTGTGTGGTTTCAGAGTGTATCTAGTCATTCACCATGGGAATGATTCAATAGTGTGTAGCTAGTCATTCACCATGGGAATGATTCAATAGTGTGGTTTCATAGTGTAGCTAGTCATTCACCATGGGAATGATTCAATAGTGTGTAGTTTCATAGTGTAGCTAGTCATTCACCATGGGAATGATTCAATAGTGTGTAGTTTCATAGTGTAGCTAGTGATTCACCATGGGAATGATTCAATAGTGTGTGGTTTCATAGTGTATCTAGTCATTCACCATGGGAATGATTCAATAGTGTGTGGTCATTCATGGGAATGATTCAATAGTGTAGCTAGTGTCATTCACCATGGGAATGATTCAATAGTGTGTGGTTTCATAGTGTATCTAGTCATTCACATGGGAATGATTCAATAGTGTGTCATTATGGGTTTCAATAGTGTAGCTAGTCATTCACCATGGGAATGATTCAATAGTGTGTGGTTTCATAGTAGTGGGAAGATTCTAGTAGTCATTCACCATGGGAATGATTCAATTGTGTGTAGTTTCATAGTGTAGCTAGTGATTCACCATGGGAATGATTCGATAGTGATTGGTTTCATAGTTAGCTAGTGATTCAAAGGGAATGATTCATTGAATTGAATAGTTAGCTAGTCATTTTAGGAATGATTCATTTAGATTTAAGATCAACCATGGGAATGATTCAAATGAGTTTTAGATACATTATTCATTCACCATATAGAAATATTCAATAGTGTTTGGTTTCATAGTGTAGCTTTGATTCTTCATGGGAATGATTTTTGTGTAAATGTTAGTGATTCACCATGGGAATTTTCATATCATTCAAGGCCTTTTCTCGTTATCTAAAGGCACTCTCTCATTGAATTGAATCGTTTACATTTTAAGAATTATCATTTAGATTTAAGGTCAACCACTTTACAATGATTTTGAGATACATTATTTATATATATATAGATTATAATACATGTATTGTTTTTGTATATATATATTTCTTTCTTCAGGATTTTGGAAATGTTAATGTCACCTCATTTTCATATCAGTCAACCCCACAAGGGTCGTGACCCCTAGTTTTAGAACCGCTGGCTTAATGACAACCCCACATGGGTCGCGACCCCTAGTTTTAGAACCGCTGGCTTAATGACAACCCCACATGGGTCGCGACCCCTAGTTTTAGAACCGCTGGCTTAATGACAACCCCACATGGGTCGCGACCCTAGTTTTAGAACCGCTGGCTTAATGACAACCCCACATGGGTCGCGACCCCTAGTTTTAGAACCGCTGGCTTAATGACAACCCCACATGGGTCGCGACCCCTAGTTTTAGAACCGCTGGCTTAATGACAACCCCACATGGGTCGCGACCCCTAGTTTTAGAACCGCTGGCTTAATGACAACCCCACATGGGTCGCGACCCCTAGTTTTAGAACCGCTGGCTTAATGACACCTAACTCTGGCCCTCCACTACCATTTCACACTCCATGTCAGGAGAATAAGCATCTGACAAAGGTCAAATTGAATGCAGCAAAATGTTGAGGATTCTTCTGGCATTGCAAAGACACCTCGACATTGATAGTTATCTGGCACGGATTCGTAGGCAGTAGAGACAAATATCCTGTTTTAAAATTTATAAAAAGTACTTTGTTGATTCCTCCATTACTATATTATGTAATCATTCATCTGACGTGCTATTTAGTGAAGACTTAGCAAATCTAAGGATATAGGACTGGTATGAGGCCATGCTAACGAGGCCATGCTAACGAGGCCATGCTAACGAGGCCATGCTAACGAGGCCATGCTAACGAGGCCATGCTAACGAGACCATGCTAACGAGACCATGCTAACGAGGCCATGCTAACGAGACCATGCTAACGAGACCATGCTAACGAGGCCATGCTAACGAGACCATGCTAACGAGACCATGCTAACGAGGCCATGCTAACGAGACCATGCTAACGAGGCCATGCTAACAAGACCATGCTAACGAGACCATGCAAACGAGGCCATGCTAACGAGGCCATGCTAGCAGTTACGTAGGCCTCCGTTAATGTCAGATTGTTTGATGTAGTAGCTTGTTTAGGATGCACATTTTAAAATCAAAACACAATCGCAGCAGAGATCTTGATTGACTGTTTAATTTATACCGTTTATTAACCTACTTATTTTATGATAATCTTTAATCACCGTTCATGAAGGGCAGAATAATCTATGTTGGGTTCAACAGGATAATATGAGTAAATGCGTTTTCATAAACGTGTTATGGTTAGCAGGATAGAGGGTAATATTAATCAACATTCATGCAGAAAGAAAATACGCCACAAAATGTCACAGAATTCAGACTGTTGTCATGAAGCCTAAATGACACCCTATTCCCTACGCAGTGCACTACTTTTGACCAGGGCCTATGGCACCCTATTCCCTGCGAAATGTGCTACATTGCTCTGGTCAGAAATAGTGCACTATGTAGGGAATAGGGTGCTATTTAGGACACAGACCCACAGTCATATATATATATATATTTATATGTGTGTATACATACAGTATTTATATACACATATGTAGCACAATCTGTGAACCAAGTGTATAATGGTTCAAGTGTATTATACCACAGCATCAGACACTATAGTCAGTCAGTCAGTCAGTTAGTTAGGCAGTCAGTCAGTAAGTTAGGGAGTCAGTCAGTTAGGGAGTCAGTTAGGCAGTCAGTCAGTAAGTTAGGGAGTCAGTTAGTTAGGGAGTCAGTTAGTTAGGGAGTCAGTTAGGTAGTCAGTCAGTTAGTTAGGGAGTCAGTTAGTTAGGGAGTCAGTCAGTTAGGGAGTCAGTTAGGTAGTCAGTCAGTTAGTTAGGGAGTCAGTTAGTTAGGGAGTCAGTCAGTTAGGTAGTCAGTCAGTTAGGGAGTCAGTTAGGTAGGGAGTCAGTTAGGTAGTCAGTCAGTTAGGGAGTCCGTTAGGTAGTCAGTCAGTAAGTTAGGGAGTCAGTTAGGTAGTCAGTCAGTAAGTTAGGGAGTCAGTTAGGTAGTCAGTCAGTAAGTTAGGGAGTCAGTTAGTTAGGGAGTCAGTTAGGTAGTCAGTCAGTAAGTTAGGGAGTCAGTTAGTTAGGGAGTCAGTTAGGTAGTCAGTCAGTTAGGTAGTCAGTCAGTCAGTAATTCAGTCAGTTAGTTATTCAGTCAGTTAGTTAGGGAGTCAGTTAGTCAGTCAGTCAGTTAGGGAGTCAGTTAGGTAGGGAGTCAGTTAGGTAGTCAGTCAGTTAGGGAGTCAGTTAGGTAGTCAGTCAGTAAGTTAGGGAGTCAGTTATGTAGTCAGTCAGTAAGTTAGGGAGTCGGTTAGGTAGTCAGTCAGTAAGTTAGGGAGTCAGTTAGTTAGGGAGTCAGTTAGGTAGTCAGTCAGTTAGGGAGTCAGTTAGGTAGTCAGTCAGTAAGTTAGGGAGTCAGTTAGTTAGGGAGTCAGTTAGGTAGTCAGTCAGTTAGGTAGTCAGTCAGTCAGTAATTCAGTCAGTTAGTTATTCAGTCAGTTAGTTAGGGAGTCAGTTAGTCAGTCAGTCAGTCAGTCAGTTAGTTAGGGAGTCAGTTAGGTAGTCAGTCAGTTAGGTAGTCAGTCAGTTAGGTAGTCAGTCAGTTAGTTAGGCAGTCAGTCAGTAAGGTGGGGAGTCAGTCAGTCAGTCAGTCAGTCAGTCAGTCAGTCAGTCAGTCAGTCAGTTAGTTAGTTAGTTAGTTAGTTAGTTAGTTAGTTAGTTAGTTAGTTAGTTAGTTAGTTAGTTAGTTAGTTCGTTAGTTAGTTAGTTAGTTAGTTAGTTAGTTAGTTAGTTAGTGACAGACAGACAGACAGACAGACAGACAGACAGACAGACAGACAGACAGACAGACAGACAGACAGACAGACAGACAGACAGACAGACAGACAGACAGACAGACAGACAGACAGACAGACAGACAGACAGACAGACAGGGAAGTGGACATCAAGGTCCCAGATAGTTAGTTAGTTAGTCAGTTAGTTAGTTAGTTAGTTAGTTAGTTAGACAGACAGACAGACAGACAGGGAGTCAGTCAGTCAGATAGGACAGACAGACAGACAGACAGACAGTCAGTGACAGACAGACAGACAGACAGACAGACAGACAGACAGACAGACAGACAGACAGACAGACAGACAGACAGGGAGGCAGGGAGGCAGGGAGGCAGGGAGGCAGGGAGAGACAGAGAGACAGGGAGAGACAGACAAGGAGAGAGACAGGGAGAGACAGACAGGGAGAAACAGACATGGAGAGACAGACAGGGAGAGACAGACATGGAGAGACAGACAGGGAGAGACAGACATGGAGAGACAGACAGGGAGAAACAGACATGGAGAGACAGACAGGGAGAAACAGACATGGAGAGACAGACAGGGAGAAACAGACATGGAGAGACAGACAGGGAGAGACAGACATGGAGAGACAGACAGGGAGAGACAGACAGGGAGAGACAGACATGGAGAGACAGACAGGGAGAAACAGACATGGAGAGACAGACAGGGAGAGACAGACATGGAGAGACAGACAGGGAGAGACAGACAAGGAGAGAGACAGGGAGAGACAGACAGGGAGAGACAGACAGGGAGAGACAGACATGGAGAGACAGACAGGGAGAAACAGACAGGGAGAAACAGACATGGAGAGACAGACAGGGAGAGACAGACATGGAGAGACAGACAGGGAGAGACAGACAGGGAGAAACAGACATGGAGAGACAGACAGGGAGAGACAGACATGGAGAGACAGACAGGGAGAGACAGACAGGGAGAGACAGACAGGGAGAGACAGACATGGAGAGACAGACAGGGAGAAACAGACATGGAGAGACAGACAGGGAGAGACAGACATGGAGAGACAGACAGGGAGAAACAGACATAGGGAGAAACAGACATGGAGAGACAGACATGGAGAGACAGACATGGAGAGACAGACATGGAGAGACAGACAGGGAGAGACAGACATGGAGAAACAGACATGGAGAGACAGACAGGGAGAGACAGACAGGGAGAGACAGACATGGAGAAACAGACAGGGAGAGACAGACAGGGAGAAACAGACATGGAGAGACAGACAGGGAGAGACAGACAGGGAGAGACAGACAGGGAGAGACAGACAGGGAGAAACAGACATGGAGAGACAGACAGGGAGAGACAGACATGGAGAGACAGACAGGGAGAGACAGACAAGGAGAGAGACAGGGAGAGACAGACAGGGAGAGACAGACAGGGAGAGACAGACAGGGAGAGACAGACATGGAGAGACAGACAGGGAGAAACAGACATGGAGAGAGACAGGGAGAGACAGACAGGGAGAGACAGACAGGGAGAGACAGACATGGAGAGACAGACAGGGAGAAACAGACAGGGAGAAACAGACATGGAGAGACAGACAGGGAGAGACAGACATGGAGAGACAGACAGGGAGAGACAGACAGGGAGAAACAGACATGGAGAGACAGACAGGGAGAGACAGACATGGAGAGACAGACAGGGAGAGACAGACAGGGAGAGACAGACAGGGAGAGACAGACATGGAGAGACAGACAGGGAGAAACAGACATGGAGAGACAGACAGGGAGAGACAGACATGGAGAGACAGACAGGGAGAAACAGACATGGAGAGACAGACAGGGAGAAACAGACATGGAGAGACAGACATGGAGAGACAGACAGGGAGAGACAGACATGGAGAGACAGACATGGAGAGACAGACAGGGAGAGACAGACATGGAGAAACAGACATGGAGAGACAGACAGGGAGAGACAGACAGGGAGAGACAGACATGGAGAAACAGACAGGGAGAGACAGACATGGAGAGACAGAAAGGGAGAGACAGACATGGAGAGACAGACAGGGAGAAACAGACAGGGAGAGACAGACAGGGAGAGACAGACATGGAGAAACAGACAGGGAGAAACAGACAGGGAGAGACAGACAGGGAGAGACAGACATGGAGAGACAGACAGGGAGAGACAGACATGAAGAGAGACAGACAGGGAGAAACAGACATGGAGAGACAGACAGGGAGAAACAGACATGGAGAGACAGACAGGGAGAGACAGACATGGAGAGACAGACAGGGAGAAACAGACAGGGAGAGACAGACAGGGAGAGACAGACATGGAGAGACAGACAGGGAGAAACAGACATGGAGAGACAGACAGGGAGAGACAGACAGGGAGAAACAGACAGGGAGAGACAGACAGGGAGAGACAGACAGGGAGAGACAGACAGGGAGAGACAGACAGGGAGAGACAGACATGGAGAGACAGACAGGGAGAAACAGACATGGAGAGAGACAGGGAGAGACAGACATGGAGAGACAGACAGGGAGAGACAGACATGGAGAGACAGACAGGGAGAAACAGACAGGGAGAAACAGACATGGAGAGACAGACAGGGAGAGACAGACATGGAGAGACAGACAGGGAGAGACAGACAGGGAGAAACAGACATGGAGAGACAGACAGGGAGAGACAGACATGGAGAGACAGACAGGGAGAGACAGACAGGGAGAGACAGACAGGGAGAGACAGACATGGAGAGACAGACAGGGAGAGACAGACAGGGAGAAACAGACATGGAGAGACAGACAGGGAGAGACAGACATGGAGAAACAGACAGGGAGAAACAGACAGGGAGAGACAGACAGGGAGAGACAGACATGGAGAGACAGACAGGGAGAGACAGACATGAAGAGACAGACAGGGAGAAACAGACATGGAGAGACAGACAGGGAGAAACAGACATGGAGAGACAGACAGGGAGAGACAGACATGGAGAGACAGACAGGGAGAAACAGACAGGGAGAGACAGACAGGGAGAGACAGACATGGAGAGACAGACAGGGAGAAACAGACATGGAGAGACAGACAGGGAGAGACAGACAGGGAGAAACAGACAGGGAGAGACAGACAGGGAGAGACAGACAGGGAGAGACAGACAGGGAGAGACAGACAGGGAGAGACAGACATGGAGAGACAGACAGGGAGAAACAGACATGGAGAGAGACAGGGAGAGACAGACATGGAGAGACAGACAGGGAGAGACAGATATGGAGAGACAGACAGGGAGAAACAGACAGGGAGAAACAGACATGGAGAGACAGACAGGGAGAGACAGACATGGAGAGACAGACAGGGAGAGACAGACAGGGAGAAACAGACATGGAGAGACAGACAGGGAGAGACAGACATGGAGAGACAGACAGGGAGAGACAGACAGGGAGAGACAGACAGGGAGAGACAGACATGGAGAGACAGACAGGGAGAAACAGACATGGAGAGACAGACAGGGAGAGACAGACATGGAGAGACAGACAGGGAGAAACAGACATGGAGAGACAGACAGGGAGAAACAGACATGGAGAGACAGACATGGAGAGACAGACAGGGAGAGACAGACATGGAGAGACAGACATGGAGAGACAGACAGGGAGAGACAGACATGGAGAAACAGACATGGAGAGACAGACAGGGAGAGACAGACAGGGAGAGACAGACATGGAGAAACAGACAGGGAGAGACAGACATGGAGAGACAGAAAGGGAGAGACAGACATGGAGAGACAGACAGGGAGAAACAGACAGGGAGAGACAGACAGGGAGAGACAGACATGGAGAAACAGACAGGGAGAAACAGACAGGGAGAGACAGACAGGGAGAGACAGACATGGAGAGACAGACAGGGAGAGACAGACATGAAGAGACAGACAGGGAGAAACAGACATGGAGAGACAGACAGGGAGAAACAGACATGGAGAGACAGACAGGGAGAGACAGACATGGAGAGACAGACAGGGAGAAACAGACAGGGAGAGACAGACAGGGAGAGACAGACATGGAGAGACAGACAGGGAGAAACAGACATGGAGAGACAGACAGGGAGAGACAGACAGGGAGAAACAGACAGGGAGAGACAGACAGGGAGAGACAGACAGGGAGAGACAGACAGGGAGAGACAGACATGGAGAGACAGACAGGGAGAGAGATGAATTGAGGAAGAAAAAGAGAGCTGTCAGTGAAGACATCCCCATTGGGAAACAAATCATATTTCTGTATGTCTCCTGTGTTCAGTGCTGCGATGCTATATTTCATGAGCTGCTGGCAGACATGCTGAGAAATAAGGAATATGAAATGTATTCTATGTATGTGAAAATGCATGTATTTCTTCTTCTGTACATCAATATTGTCATCGTAGAGAAGGAGCTAAACCATTTGAGTTCTAGTCAAAAACGCAATGCAATTCCTCTTCATATAAGCCATCTAATAGAAAACACTGGAATCTTTCAATAGTTCCAATAGAATGTTCCAACTGAACACAATGAAGTTGTGAATGAAAGGTGAAACATCCAATAGAATGTTCCAACTGAACACAATGAAGTTGTGAATGAAAGGTGAAACATTCAATAGAATGTTCCTCACCTCAACCTCTTGACACATCGTGGCGTGTCTCATTTCTACATTTAACAGACACTCTTATCTAGTACGACTTTTACTGGAGCAATTAAGATGAAGTGCCTTGCTCAAGGGCACATCAACTGATTGATTGACCTTGTCGGCTTGGGGATTCTATCCTTTAAACTTTGGGTTCCTCGCCCAATGCTATAATCGCTAGTCTGCCTGCCTCCCTGTCTCCACAAGCTTCCCCCACTCAGTAAGGAGATAAAGAGAGCTACAGGAAAAGAGCGTCTCTCTCTCTCTCTCTCTCTCTCTCTCTCTCTCTCTCTCTCTCTCTCTCTCTCTCTCTCTCTCTCTCGCTCTCGCTCTCACTGTATCACAATTCCAGTGGGTGAGAAGTTTACATGCACTAAGTTGACTGTGCCTTTAAACAGCTTAGACAATTCCAGAAAATTATGTCATGGCTTCAGAAGCTTCTGATAGGCTAATTGACATCAGTTGAGTCAATTGGAGGTGTACCTGTGGATGTATTTCAAGGCCTACTTTCAAACTCAGTGCCTCATTGCTAGACATCGTGGGAAAATGAAAATAAATTAGCCAAGACCTCAGAAAATAAATTATAGACCTCCGAAAGTCAGGGTCATACTTGGGAGCAATTTCCAAATGCCGTCATACCGCTCAGGAAGGAGACACGTTCTGTCTCCTATAGACGAGCATACTTTGGTGCGAAAAGTGAAAATCAATCCCTGAACAACAGCAAAGGACCTTGTGAAGATGCTGGAGGAAATGGTTATAAAAGTATCTAGATTCAAAGGCCGCTCAGCAAGGAAGAAGCAACTGCTCATAAAAAAAAGCCATACTACGGTAGTTTTTGGAGAAATGTTCTTTGGTCTGATGAAACAAAAACAGAACTGTTTGGTCATAATGACCATCGTTATGTTTGGAAGGAAAAGGGGGGTGCTTGCAAGCTGAATAACACCATCCCAACCGTGAAGAACAGGGGTGGCAGCATCATGTTGTGGGGGTGCTTTGCTGCAGGAGGGACTGGTGCACTTCACAAAATAGATAGCTTCATGTGGCAGGGATATTATGTGGATATATTTGAGCAACATCTCAAGACATCCGTCAGGAAGTTAAAGCTTGGTCACAAATGGGTCTTCCAAATGGACAATGAGCCCAAGCATCTTTCCAAAGTTGTGGCTTAAGGACAACAAAGCCAAGGTATTGGAGTGGCCATCACAAATCCCTGACCTCATTCGTATAGAACATTTTTTGTAGAACTGAAAAGCGTCTGCGAGCAAGGAGCCCTACAAACCTGACTCAGTTACACCAACTCTGTCAGGAGGAATGGGCCAAAATTCACCCAATTTATTGTGGGAAGCTTGTGGAAGGCTGCTCGAAACGTTTGACCCAAGTTAAACTATTTAAAGGAAATGCTACCAAATACTCCTTGAGTGTATTTTAACTTCTGACCCACTGGGAATGTGATGAAAGATAGAAAAGCTGAAAAAAAGAAGTCTCTCTATTATTCCGACATTTCACATTCTTACAATAAAGGGTTGATCCTAACTGACTTAAGACCCTGAATTTTTATTAGAATTAAATGTCAGGAATTGTAAAAAACTGAGTTCAAATGTATTTGGCTAAGGTGTATGTAAACTTCGGACTTCAACTGTATACTTAGATCACGTGACACTTAGATTGCACACAGTTGGACTTTATTTAACTAATTATGTAAGTTCTAAAGGCAATTTTTTGAAACACATTTTCTTTTTCATTTCACTTCAACAATTTGGACTTTTTTGTGTATGTCAATTACATTAAATCCAAATAAGAATCTATTTAAATTACAGGTTTTAATGCAACATTTACATTTACATTTAAGTCATTTAGCAGACGCTCTTATCCAGAGCGACTTACAAATTGGTGCATTCACCTTATGACATCCAGTGGAACAGCCACTTTACAATAGTGCATCTAAATATTTTAAGGGGGGGGGAGGGGGGGTGAGAAGGATTACTTTATCCTATCCTAGTATTCCTTAAAGAGGTGGGGTTTCAGGTGTCTCCGGAAGGTGGTGATTGACATCCGCTGTCCTGGCGCGTCGTGAGGGAGTTTGTTCCACCATTGGGGGCCAGGGCAGCGAACAGTTTTGACTGGGCTGAGCGGGAACTGTACTTCCTCAGTGGTAGGGAGATCTGCAGGCCAGAGGTGGATGAACGCAGTGCCCTTATTTGGGTGTAGGGCCATCAGAGCCTGGAGGTACTGAGGTGCAACGTGACCCCTCACAGCTCCGTAGGCAAGCACCATGGTCTTGTAGCGGATGCGAGCTTCAACTGGAAGCCAGTGGAGAGAGCAACGAAATAGGAAAAACACCCAAGGGGGATGAATACTTTTGCAAGACTCTGTACAGTCTCAAATCATTGGTCACTGGATCACTAGTCACTTTTAATAATCCCACTTTAATAATGTTTATATATCTTACATTACTCATCTCATCTGTATATTCTGTATCTTATACTATCTATTGCATCTAGACGCTCGGCCATCACTCACATATATTTATTTGTACATATTCTCATTCCATCCCTTTAGATTTGTGTGTTTATAAGGTCGTTGTTGTGCAATTGTTAGATATTACTGCACTGTCGGAACTAGAAGCACAAGCATTTCCCTACACTCTCATCTAACATCTGCTGACCATGTGACCTATGTGACCAATAAAATTTGCAGCGATACACCATCCCATCTGGTTTGTGCTTACTTTTTCAACAAGACAATGACCCAACACACCTCCAGACTGTGTAAGAGCTATTTGACCAAGATGGAGAGTGATGGAGTGCTGTATCAGATGACCTGGCCTCCACAATCACCCAAACTCAACCCAATTGAAATGGTTTGGGATGAGTTGGACCGCAGAGTGAAGGATAAGCAGCCAGCAAGTGCTCAGCATATGTGAGAACTCCTTCAACACTGTTTGAAAAGCATTCCAGGTGAAGCTGGTTGAGAGAATGCCAAGAGTGTGCAAAGCTGTCACCAAAGTAAAGGGTGGTACTTTGAAGAATCTCAAAAATAAAATAAATGTTATTTTTACAACACTTTTTTGGTTACTACATGATTCTATGTGTGTCATTTCATAGTTTGATGTCTTCACAATTACTATTATTCTACAATGTGGAAAATTGGACATATACTGCAGGACATATACTGCAGGACATATCCATTAGGACATATCCATTAGGACATATCCATTAGGACATATACTGTAGGACATATCCATTAGGACATATCCACTAGGACATATACTGCAGGACATATCCATTAGGACATATCCATTAGGACATATCCATTAGGACATATCCATTAGGACATATCCATTAGGACATATCCATTAGGACATATACTGTAGGACATATCCATTAGGACATATCCACTAGGACATATACTGCAGGACATATCCATTAGGACATATCCATTAGGACATATCCATTAGGACATATCCATTAGGACATATCCACTAGGACATATACTGTATACATATCCATTAGGACATATCCATTAGGATATATCCACTAGGACATATCCATTAGGACATATACATTAGGACATATCCATTAGGACATATACTGCAGGACATATACTGCAGGACATATACTGCAGGACATATCCATTAGGATAGATACTGTAGGACATATCCACTAGGACATATACTTTAGGACATATCCACTAGGACATATACTTTAGGACATATCCATTAGGACATATACTGCAGGACATATCCATTAGGACATATAATATAAGACATATCCATTAGGACATATACTGTAGGACATATACTGTAGGACATATCCATTAGGACATATACTGTAGGACATATACATGTGGACATATACATTAGGACATATACTGTAGGACATGTCCATTAGGAAATATCCATTAGGACATATACTGTAGGACATATACTGTAGGACATATCCATTAGGACATATACTGTAGGACAGATCCATTAGGACAGATACTGTAGGACAGATACTGTAGGACATATCCACTGGACATATATTGTAGGACATATATAGGACATATGTAGGACATATCCATTAGGAAATATAGTGTAGGACATATCCATCAGGACATATACTGTAGGACATGTCCATTATATCCATTGGACATATATTGTAGGACATATACTGACATATAGGACATATCCATTAGGACATATAGTGTAGGACATATCCATTAGGACAGATACTGTAGGACAGATACTGTAGGACATATACTGTAGGACAGATACTGTAGGACATATTCTGTAGGACAGATACTGTAGGAAATATACTGTAGGACATATCCATTAGGACAGATACTGTAGGACATATCCATTAGGACAGATACTGTAGGACATATACTGTAGGACAGATACTGTAGGACATATCCATTAGGACAGATACTGTAGGACATATACTGTAGGACATATACTGTAGGACAGATACTGTAGGACATATACTGTAGGACAGATACTGTAGGACATATACTGTAGGACATATCCATTAGGACAGATACTGTAGGACAAGATACTGTAGGACATATACTGTAGGACAGACAGGATATCCATTAGGACAGATACTGTAGGACATATCCATTAGGACAGATACTGTAGGACATATCCATTAGGACAGATACTGTAGGACATATCCATTAGGACATATACTGTAGGACATATCCATTAGGACATATACTGTAGGACATATCCATTAGATACTACAGATACTGTAGGACATATCCATTAGGACATATACTTTAGGACATATCCACTAGGACATATACTGTAGGACATATACTGTAGGACATATACTTTAGGACATATCCACTAGGATTATATACTGTAGGACATATCCACTAGGACATATACTTTAGGACATATCCACTAGGACATATATTAGGACATATACTCTAGGACATATACTGTAGGACATATCCATCCATTAGGACATATACTTTAGGACATATCCATTAGGACATATCCATTAGGACATATACTGTAGGACAGATCCATTAGGACAGATACTGTAGGACATATCCATCAGGACATATACTGTAGGACATATATATGTGGACATATACTGTAGGACAGATACTGTAGGACATATTCTGTAGGACAGATACTGTAGGACATATACTGTAGGACATATCCATTAGGACATATACTGTAGGACATATCCATTAGGACAGATATTGTAGGACATATACTGTAGGACATATACTGTAGGACAGATACTGTAGGACATATCCATTAGGACAGATACTGTAGGACATATACTGTAGGACATATACTGTAGGACAGATACTGTAGACATATACTGTAGGACAGATACTGTAGGACATATACTGTAGGACAGATACTGTAGGACATATACTGTAGGACAGATACTGTAGGACAGATACTGTAGGACATATACTGTAGGACAGATACTGTAGGACAGATACTGTAGGACATATCCATTAGGACAGATACTGTGGGACAGATACTGTAGGACAGATACCGTTGGACAGATACTGTAGGACAGATACTGTAGGACAGATACTCTAGCAGGGGTTTTCCTCAACCACCTCGACTCAATCTCCTTTAGTTCCCGCTCTGTCATATTTACCAGTGACACGACGAGTCAGATTCTTCACCCAAGAGAGGACGCGACCATCCACAGTAATCACATTAATTTACCACTGCGATGTCTTTAAAGCCATCTCTTTCTATTACCTTTTAAATTGGCCTAGTTAGAGCCGTGTCATGGTAATGGTCTGGGACCATCTCTCTCTCTCCATCTCTCTCTCTCTCTCTCTCTCTCTCTCTCTCTCTCTCTCTCTCTCTCTCTCTCTCTCTCTCTCTCTCTCTCTCTCTCTCTCTCTTTCTCTCTCTCTCCCTCTCTCTCTCTCTGTCTCTCTTTCTCTCTCTCTCTCTCTCTCTCTCTCTCTCTCTCTCTCTCTCTCTCTCTCTCTCTCTCTCTCTCTCTCTCTCTCTCTCTCTCTCTCTCTCTCTTCGTCTCTCTCTCTCCATCTCTCTCTCTCTCTCTCTCTCTCTCTCTCTCTCTCTCTCCATCTCATTCACATAACTCAACTTTGGTCTATGTGTCATTTTCTCCATCCCAAGTGGCACGCTCTTCCCTACAGTTGTTTAGGGCACTACTGTCGACCAGTGCCCATAGGGCTCTTCTCAGAAGTACTGCACTATATAGGGACTAGGATTCTATTTGGGATGCCGCCTCTCTCTCTCTCTCATTGCATCCACTCCGCTCTTAAGCAGAGTTAATGCAGCTAGATACTGTGTCGAGTCACATAACCCTCCCTTTCGGACACAATTAGAGATAGCCGTAATATTACCTAAATGCTCTTTTATGAAATGGGGGTTTACTTTGGATCAGGGGAATCATCTGTTGGTAGACTGGGGTGAAAATAAATGTTACTGTTGGGTATGTAATGTTGAAGAGATTCTAATATCACAATAAATCTTTATTTATAATGTTTATACGTAGGGGTAATGTTTGGTGTTTGACTTTTCTCACATAATTATTTCTTGTTCAACAATGAATAACTGGCAGTTCAATTCTAGTAATGCTTCTCATTGCTTACCGACTGCTCAGTTTGACTGTTTATTATAATACATTTTGTTATCCCACTGGCATGCTCCTCTCTTCTCTCTTTCTAGCGCTCTGTCTCTCTCCCTCTTTTTGTCCCAATAATAACTCAACATTCATTCCCTTTTGTTATTCCTTTCCAATCAGTGTAAATGCTCTCAGGGTTGAAGTATTAGTTATTGGATGAAGTGTGACGTTCTCCTCTTGTTCTCCTCATGTTCTCCTCTTGTTCTCCTCATGTTCATGTTCTTGTTCTCCTCTTGTTCTTGTTCTCCTCATGTTCTTGTTCTCCTCATGTTCTTGTTCTCCTCGTGTTCTTGTTCTCCTCTTGTTCTCCTCATGTTCATGTTCTTGTTCTCCTCTTGTTCTCCTCGTGTTCTTGTTCTCCTCTTGTTCTTGTTCTCCTCTTGTTCTCCTCTTGTTCTTGTTCTCCTCTTGTTCTCCTCTTGTTCTTGTTCTCCTCTTGTTCTTGTTCTCCTCTTGTTCTTGTTCTCCTCTTGTTCTCCTCTTGTTCTTGTTCTCCTCTTGTTCTTGTTCTCCTCTTGTTCTTGTTCTCCTCTTGTTCTTGTTCTCCTCTTGTTCTTGTTCTCCTCTTGTTCTTGTTCTCCTCTTGTTCTTGTTCTCCACTTGTTCTCCTCGTGTTCTTGTTCTCCTCTTGTTCTTGTTCTCCTCTTGTTCTTGTTCTCCTCTTGTTCTTGTTCTCCTCTTGTTCTCCTCTTGTTCTTGTTCTCCTCTTGTTCTCCTCTTGTTCTTGTTCTCCTCTTGTTCTCCTCTTGTTCTTGTTCTCCTCTTGTTCTCCTCTTGTTCTTGTTCTCCTCTTGTTCTCCTCTTGTTCTTGTTCTCCTCTTGTTCTCCTCATGTTCTTGTTCTCCTCATATTCTTGTTCTCCTCTTGTTCTCCTCATATTCTTGTTCTCCTCTTGTTCTCCTCATATTCTTGTTCTCCTCTTGTTCTCCTCATATTCTTGTTCTCCTCTTGTTCTCCTCTTGTTCTTGTTCTCCTCTTGTTCTTCTCATATTCTTGTTCTCCTCTTGTTCTCCTCATATTCTTGTTCTCCTCTTGTTCTCCTCATATTCTTGTTCTCCTCTTGTTCTCCTCTTGTTCTTGTTCTCCTCTTGTTCTCCTCATATTCTTGTTCTCCTCTTGTTCTCCTCATATTCTTGTTCTCCTCTTGTTCTCCTCTTGTTCTCTTCTTGTTCTCTCTTGTTCTTGTTCTCCTCTTGTTCTCCTCTTGTTCTTGTTCTCCTCTTGTTCTCTCTTGTTCTTGTTCTCCTCTTGTTCTCCTCTTGTTCTTGTTTCTCCTTGTTCTTGTTCTCCTCTTGTTCTTGTTCCTCTTGTTCTTGTTCTCCTCTTGTTCTCTCTCTTGTTCTTGTTCTCCTCTTGTTCTCCTCTTGTTCTCCTCTTGTTCTTGTTCTCCTCTTGTTCTTGTTCTCCTCTTGTTCTCTTGTTCTTGTTCTCTTCTTGTTCTCCTCTTGTTCTTGTTCTCCTCTTGTTCTCTTGTTCTTGTTCTCCTCTTGTTCTCCTCTTGTTCTCTTGTTCTTGTTCTCCTCTTGTTCTTGTTCTCCTCTTGTTCTTCTTCTTGTTCTTGTTCTCTTGTTCTCCTCTTGTTCTGTTCTCTTCTTGTTCTCCTCTTGTTCTTGTTCTCCTCTTGTTCTCTTCTTGTTCTCTCTTGTTCTCCTCTTGTTCTCCTCTTGTTCTCTCTTGTTCTTGTTCTCCTCTTGTTCTCCTCTTGTTCTCTTGTACTCCTCTTGTTCTTGTTCTTCTTGTTCTCTCTTGTTCTCTTCTTGTTCTCCTCTTGTTCTCTTCTTGTTCTCCTCTTGTTCTTGTTCTCCTCTTGTTCTCCTCTTGTTCTTGTTCTCCTCTTGTTCTCCTCTTGTTCTCTTCTTGTTCTCCTCTTGTTCTTGTTCTCCTCTTGTTCTCTTCTTGTTCTCTTCTTGTTCTCCTCTTGTTCTCCTCTTGTTCTCCTCTTGTTCTTGTTCTCCTCTTGTTCTCTTCTTGTTCTCCTTGTTCTCCTCTTGTTCTCCTCTTGTTCTCCTCTTGTTCTCTCTTGTTCTTGTTCTCCTCTTGTTCTCTTCTTGTTCTCCTCTTGTTCTCTTGTTTCTTGTTCTCTTCTTGTTCTCCTCTTGTTCTCCTCTTGTTCTCCTCTTGTTCTTGTTCTCCTCTTGTTCTCCTCTTGTTCTTGTACTCCTCTTGTTCTTGTTCTCCTCTTGTTCTCTTCTTGTTCTCTTCTTGTTCTCCTCTTGTTCTTCTTGTTCTCTCTTGTTCTTGTTCTCCTCTTGTTCTCCTCTTGTTCTTGTTCTCCTCTTGTTCTCTTGTTCTCTTCTTGTTCTCCTCTTGTTCTTGTTCTCCTCTTGTTCTCTTCTTGTTCTTGTTCTCCTCTTGTTCTCTTGTTCTCCTCTTGTTCTTGTTCTCCTCTTGTTCTCCTCTTGTTCTTGTTCTCCTCTTGTTCTTGTTCTCCTCTTGTTCTTGTTCTCCTCTTGTTCTTGTTCTCTTCTTGTTCTCTTCTTGTTCTCCTCTTGTTCTCTCTTGTTCTCCTCTTGTTCTTGTTCTCCTCTTGTTCTCCTCTTGTTCTTGTTCTCCTCTTGTTCTTGTTCTCCTCTTGTTCTTGTTCTCCTCTTGTTCTTGTTCTCTCTTGTTCTCCTCTTGTTCTTGTTCTCCTCTTGTTCTTGTTCTCTCTTGTTCTTGTTTCCTCTTGTTCTTGTTCTCCTCTTGTTCTCTTCTTGTTCTCCTCTTGTTCTCTTCTTGTTCTCCTCTTGTTCTCCTCTTGTTCTCCTCTTGTTCTCCTCTTGTTCTTGTTCTCCTCTTGTTCTTGTTCTCCTCTTGTTCTTGTTCTCCTCTTGTTCTTGTTGTCCTCTTGTTCTGTTCTTGTTCCCTCATTGTTCTCTTCTTGTTCTCAGAGCTGTGTTTTGTTGTTGTTCTCATTACTTGTTCCGACTTGTTCTTGTTCCACTCTTGTTCTTGTTCTCCTCCTTGTTCTTGTTGTCCTCTTGTTCTGTGAGGGAGTCACCATGTGAGATAACTGCCACCAAGCCATGTTTTTGTTTTCCCTTTTGTTTTGTCTGTTTACACACCTGGTTCCCATCTCATGATTATGTTCCTTATTTAACCCTCCTTGTTTCCCTCTCTTATGTCTGTCTGTTTTACACACCTGGTTCCCATCTCATGATTATGTTCCTTATTTAACCCTCTGGTTTCCCTCTCTGTTTTGTCTGTTTTACACACCTGGTTCCCATCTCATGATTATGTTCCTTATTTAACCCTCTGGTTTCCCTTTCTGTTATGTCTGTTTTACACACCTGGTTCCCATCTCATGATTATGTTCCTTATTTAACCCTCTGGTTTCCCTTTCTGTTTGTGCGTGATTGTCTTTCGTGTGTTGGAGTTCTATCCTGTTTTGTCCTTGTTTCGTAAAGGGATTTTAGTTCCGTTCTTGGGTTGAGTAAATACAGTGTTTTTTACTCTGACCTGTGTCCTGCGCCTGACTCCTTCACTATCTTCTAGATAGACTCTGACACCGACAGGAATGCCAACCATACCCTTCGACCGAGCGAATAGGATAGTAAGACCATAATGATAATGGGATGGGTTCCAAATGTCACCCTATTCCCTAGTCACTTCAGAAAGAATTCACACTCCTTAACTCCCCCCCCCCCACCACATTTTGTTTATTTTTATTTTTTTGTCACTGGTTTACACACACAATACCTCATAATGTCAAAGTGGAATGATGTTTTTTCAAATGTTTTACGAATAAAAAAATAAAAAACGGACATGTCTTGAGTAATAATAATAAATAATATATGCCATTTAGCAGACGCTTTTATCCAAAGCGACTAGTAAGTAAGTATTTCACCACTTTGTTATGGAGTTACGGAGTATTTAACCCCTAGAGTTCAAAAGTAAAACTGTGATTAAACAAGTCACATAATAAAGCTTGCATGGACTCACTCTGTGTGCAATATTAGTTGTAGGAGGTTCAAGGGTGTGGTGTTTCCACGTCACTGAGTTCAATAACCAAACACCAAGGAGCACAAATAGAATGCAAATAGGAGTTTATTAGGGAGTTCTGCGCACTGGGGAAAAGGGGGGAGATCACCAACCATTTCACAACCCACAACCCGTGGTCCGTTCTCCAGGGGTAAATCCTAAAACTCGCGTCCTCAGCCAAACCGGTTCGGTACACAGTGGGGGGGTCACAACGTCACAACGTGTACTCACACTCTTCACACACACCACACCTTCACACCAAACCATTCACACCACACCATTCACACCACACTCTTCACTCACACTTCACACACACTTCACACCACACTCTTCTCACACCACACACACACACCCTTCACACCACACTCTTCTCACACCACACCCTTCACACCACACTCTTCACACCACACCTTTCACACTTCTCAAACCCTTCACACCACACCATTCACACCACACTCTTCTCACACCCTTCACCATTCACACCACACTCTTCACACACACCATTCACACCATTCACACCATTCACACCTTCACACCACACCTTTCACACCACACCCTTCACACCACACTCTTCTCACACCACACCATTCACACCATTCACACCCTTCACACCACACCTTTCACACCACACCTTTCACACCACACCTTCTTCTCACACCACACCACACATTCCACCACATCATTCACACACACCATTCCCACCACACCATTCACACCACACCCTTCACACCACCCAACCTTCACACCACACTCTTCTCACACCACACCCTTCACACCACACTCTTCACACCACACCCTTCACACACACTCTTCACACCACACCCTTCACACCACACCCTTTCTTCTCACACCACACCCTTCACACACTCTTCTCACACACCATTCACACCACACCACACCCTTCCCTCTTCATTCTCTGTCTCCTTTATGCAGGCCACTTCCTCTTTTATCCCCAAACACACCCTGGCTCATTGATCCACATGCTCGCCTCGTTGTGGCAGGAAGTCCATATATAGCTCGTGGGTGGAGCCAGCGGGCTGCAAGGTATCTCTCTTCAATCTCCACTCTCCTCATCTCTCCCTGCCACATAGTGTTTAACCATATTTTGTTATGACTACCTCATCTCTGTAATAATACAAGCAGAAATGAAATATCCCTTTGAGCATGGTGAAGTTATTAATTACACTTTGGATGGTGTATCAATACACCAAGTCACTTCAAAGATACAGGCATCCGTCCTAACTCAGTTGCTGGAGAGGAAGGAAACTGCTCAGGGATTTCACCATGAGGTCTATGGAGGCTTTAAAACAATTACTGAGTTTAATGGCTGTGACAGGAGAAAACTGAGGATGGATCAACTACATTGTATATTCTCCACAATACTAACTTAATTGACAGAGTGAAAAGAAGGAAGCTTTTACAGAATACAAATATTCCAAAACTTGCATCCTGTGAGCATCAAGGCACTAACGAAAAACTGCACAAAACTGTGGCAAAGCAATTCACTTTTTGTCTTGAATACAAAGTGTTATGTTTGGGGAAAATCCAATACAACATTCTCCATCATTTCAAAGATAGTGGTAGCTGCATAATGTTATGAGAATGCTTGTAATCATTAAGGACTATGTAGTTTTTCAGGATAACAATGAAATACAACTAAGCACAGGCAAAATCCTGGAAAAAACCTGGTTCAGTCTGCTTTCCAACAGACCCTGGGAGATGAATTCACCTTTCAGCAGAGCAATAACCTACAACACAAGTCCAGATATACACTGGAGATATTTACAGACAGACAGTGAATGTTCCTGAGTGGCTGAGTTACAGTTTTGACTTAAATCTACTTGAAATTCTATGGCAATATATAAAAAGGAATGTCTAGCAATGATCAACATTTTTTTGAACAGAATAATAGGAAAATGTTGCTGAATCCTGGTGTGTAAAGCTCTTATAGACGTACCCAGAATGACTCACAGCTGTAATCGCTCTTAGACACTTACCCAGAATGATTCACAGCTGTAATTGCTCTTATAGACGTACCCAGAATGACTCACAGCTGTAATCGCTCTTAGAGACTTACCCAGAATGACTCACAGCTGTAATCACTCTTAGACACTTACCCAGAATGACTCACAGCTGTAATCGCTCTTAGAGACTTACCCAGAATGACTCACAGCTATAATCACTCTTAGATACTTACCAGGAATGACTCACAGCTGTAATCACTCTTAGAGACTTACCCAGAATGACTCACAGCTATAATCGCTCTTAGAGACTTACCCAGAATGACTCACAGCTGTAATAGCTCTTAGAGACTTACCCAGACAGACTCACAGCTGTAATCACACTTAGAAACTTACCCAGAATGACTCACAGCTGTAATCACTCTTACATACTTACCCAGAATGACTCACAGCTGTAATCGCTCTTAGAGACTTACCCAGAATGACTCACAGCTGTAATCACTCTTACATACTTACCCAGAATGACTCACAGCTGTAATCACTCTTAGAGACTTACCTAGAATGACTCACAGCTGTAATCACTCTTAGACACTTACCCAGACAGACTCACAGCTGTAATCACTCTTAGACACTTACCCAGAAAGACTCACAGCTGTAATCACTCTTAGAGACTTACCCAGACAGACTCACAGCTGTAATCACTCTTAGAGACTTACCCTGAAAGACCCACAGCTGTAATCACTCTTAGAGACTTACCCAGACAGACTCACAGCTGTAATCACTCTTAGAGACTTACCCAGAAAGACTCACAGCTGTAATCACTCTTAGAGACTTACCCAGACACTCACAGCTGTAATCAAGACAGAAAGACCACAGCTGTAATCACTCTTAGAGACTTACCCAGACAGACTCACAGCTGTAATCACTCTTAGAGACTTATCCAGACAGGCTCACAGCTGTAATCACTCTTAGAGACTTACCCAGACAGACCCACAGCTGTAATCACTCTTAGAGACTTACCCAGAAAGACTCACAGCTGTAATCACTCTTAGAGACTTATCCAGACAGACTCACAGCTGTAATCAATCACAATCTTAGAGACTTACCCAGAAAGACTCACAGCTGTAATCACTCTTAGAGACTTACCCAGACAGACTAATTGCTGCCAAAGGTGATTCTAACACGTATTGACTCAGGGGTGTGAATACTTATGTAAATTTGATTTTTCAGTAAATTCGATTTTAAATCAATTTGCTAAAAATGTCTTAAAACATGTTTTGTGTGTCTATTTATTAAACTATTTTCAATTCAGGCGGTAAAACAAGATAAGACAATAAGACGACGACTGGTAATACTACCGAACTACTACTGTAGGACTTTTGAGCATTAGTCAAATGTAACGCACTATACAGGCAAAACTATTTGTAATGTGACCAATGACTGAGCAGCTTTGTCACCTTTGTCATTACGCTACAACTTTTGGAGTTATCGGGAGACAACAGACTGAGTTTATAAAGGTTAAAGGTTGGTTAAAGCCTCTTCTCAAACATCAACAGACTGAGTTTGTAAAGGTTAAAGGTTGGTTAAAGCCTCTTCTCAAACATCAACAGACTGAGTTTGTAAAGGTTAAAGGTTGGTTAAAGCCTCTTCTCAAACATCAACAGACTGAGTTTGTAAAGGTTAAAGGTTGGTTAAAGCCTCTTCTCAAACATCAACAGACTGAGTTTGTAAAGGTTAAAGGTTGGTTAAAGCCTCTTCTCAAACATCAACAGACTGAGTTTATAAAGGTTAAAGGTTGGTTCTCTTCTCAAACATCAACAGACTGAGTTTGTAAAGGTTAAAGGTTGGTTAAAGCCTCTTCTCAAACATCAACAGACTGAGTTTGCCTCTTCTCAAACATCAAAAGGTTTTAAAGGTTGGTTAAAGCCTCTTCTCAAACATCAACAGACTGAGTTTTAAAGGTTAAAGGTTGGTTAAAGGTCAAACATCAAAGACTGAGTTTGGTTAAAGGTTAAAGCCTCTTCTCAAACATCAACAGACTGAGTTTGTAAAGGTTAAAGGCCTCTTCTCAAACATCAATAGACTGAGTTTGAGTTTTGTCAAACATCAAAGACTGTTAAAGGTTGGTTAAAGCCTCTTCTCAAACATCAACAGACTGAGTTTGTAAAGGTTAAAGGTTGGTTAAAGCTCTTCTCAAACATCAACAGACTGAGTTTGTAAAGGTTAAAGGTTGGTTAAAGCCTCTTCTCAAACATCAACAGACTGAGTTTGTAAAGGTTAAAGGTTGGTTAAAGCCTCTTCTCAAACATCAACAGACTGAGTTTGTAAAGGTTAAAGGTTGGTTAAAGCCTCTTCTCAAACATCAACAGACTGAGTTTTAAAGGTTAAAGGTTGGTTAAAGCCTCTTCTCAAACATCAACAGACTGAGTTTGTAAAGGTTAAAGGTTGGTTAAAGCCTCTTCTCAAACATCAACAGACTGAGTTTGTAAAGGTTCAAACAAGACTGGTTGGTTAAAGCCTCTTCTCAAACATCAACAGACTGAGTTTGTAAACTGAGCCTCTTCTCAAACATCAACAGACTGAGTTTGTAAAGGTTAAAGGTTGGTTAAAGCCTCTTCTCAAACATCAACAGACTGAGTAAAGGTTAAAGGTTGGTTAAAGCCTCTTCTCAAACATAAAGGTTGGTTAAAGCCTCTTCTCAAACATCAACAGACTGAGTTTGTAAAGGTTAAAGGTTGGTTAAAGCCTCTTCTCAAACATCAACAGACTGAGTTTGTAAAGGTTAAAGGTTGGTTAAAGCCTCTTCTCAAACATCAACAGACTGAGTTTGTAAAGGTTAAAGGTTGGTTAAAGCCTCTTCTCAAACATCAACAGACTGAGTTTGTAAAGGTTAAAGGTTGGTTAAAGCCTCTTCTCAAACATCAACAGACTGAGTTTTGTTAAAGGTTGGTTAAAGCCTCTTCTCAAACATCAACAGACTGAGTTTGTAAAGGTTAAAGGTTGGTTAAAGCCTCTTCTCAAACATCAACAGACTGAGTTTGTAAAGGTTAAAGGTTGGTTAAAGCCTCTTCTCAAACATCAACAGACTGAGTTTGTAAAGGTTAAAGGTTGGTTAAAGCCTCTTCTCAAACATCAACAGACAGCCTCTTCTCAAACATCAACAGACTGAGTTTGTAAAGGTTAAAGGTTGGTTAAAGCCTCTTCTCAAACATCAACAGACTGAGTTTGTAAAGGTTAAAAAGTCAACAGGTTAAAGCCTCTTCTCAAACATCAACAGACTGAGTTTGTAAAGGTTAAAGGTTGGTTAAAGCCTCTTCTCAAACATCAACAGACTGAGTTTTAAAGGTTAAAGGTTGGTTAAAGCCTCTTCTCAAACATCAACAGACTGAGTTTGTAAAGGTTAAAGGTTGGTTAAAGCCTCTTCTCAAACATCAACAGACTGAGTTTGTAAAGGTTAAAGGTTGGTTAAAGCCTCTTCTCAAACATCAACAGACTGAGTTTGTAAAGGTTAAAGGTTGGTTAAAGCCTCTTCTCAAACATCAACAGACTGAGTTTGTAAAGGTTAAAGGTTGGTTAAAGCCTCTTCTCAAACATCAACAGACTGAGTTTGTAAAGGTTAAAGGTTGGTTAAAGCCTCTTCTCAAACATCAACAGACTGAGTTTGTAAAGGTTAAAGGTTGGTTAAAGCCTCTTCTCAAACATCAACAGACTGAGTTTGTAAAGGTTAAAGGTTGGTTAAAGCCTCTTCTCAAACATCAACAGACTGAGTTTGTAAAGGTTAAAGGTTGGTTAAAGCCTCTTCTCAAACATCAACAGACTGAGTTTGTAAAGGTTAAAGGTTGGTTAAAGCCTCTTCTCAAACATCAATAGACTGAGTTTTAAAGGTTAAAGGTTGGTTAAAGCCTCTTCTCAAACATCAACAGACTGAGTTTGTAAAGGTTAAAGGTTGGTTAAAGCCTCTTCTCAAACATCAACAGACTGAGTTTGTAAAGGTCAAACATCAAAGACTGAGTTGGTTAAAGCCTCTTCTCAAACATCAACAGACTGAGTTTGTAAAGGTTAAAGGTTGGTTAAAGCCTCTTCTCAAACATCAACAGACTGAGTTTGAGTTAAAGCCTCTTCTCAAACATCAACAGACTGAGTTTGTAAAGGTTAAAGGTTGGTTAAAGCCTCTTCTCAAACATCAACAGACTGAGTTTGTAAAGGTTAAAGGTTGGTTAAAGCCTCTTCTCAAACATCAGACAGAGTTTGTAAAGGTTAAAGGTTGGTTGCCTCTTCTCAAACATCAATAGACTGAGTTTATAAAGGTTGGTTAAAGCCTCTTCTCAAACATCAACAGACTGAGTTTGTAAAGGTTAAAGGTTGGTTAAAGCCTCTTCTCAAACATCAATAGACTGAGTTTATAAAGGTTGGTTAAAGCCTCTTCTCAAACATCAACAGACTGAGTTTGTAAAGGTTAAAGGTTGGTTAAAGCCTCTTCTCAAACATCAACAGACTGAGTTTGTAAAGGTTAAAGGTTGGTTAAAGCCTCTTCTCAAACATCAACAGACTGAGTTTGTAAAGGTTAAAGGTTGGTTAAAGCCTCTTTCAAACATCAAAGACTGAGTTTGTAAAGGTTAAAGGTTGGTTAAAGCCTCTTCTCAAACATCAACAGACTGAGTTTGTAAAGGTTAAAAGCCTCTTCTCAAACATCAACAGACTGAGTTTGTAAAGGTTAAAGGTTGGTTTCTCAAACATCAACAGACTGAGTTTGTAAAGGTTAAAGGTTGGTTAAAGCCTCTTCTCAAACATCAACAGACTTCTTCTCAAACATCAACAGACTGAGTTTGTAAAGGTTAAAGGTTGGTTAAAGCCTCTTCTCAAACATCAACAGACTGAGTTTGTAAAGGTTAAAGGCTGGTTAAAGCCTCTTCTCAAACATCAATAGACTGAGTTTATAAAGGTTGGTTAAAGCCTCTTCTCAAACATCAACAGACTGAGTTTGTAAAGGTTAAAGGTTGGTTAAAGCCTCTTCTCAAACATCAACAGACTGAGTTTGTAAAGGTTAAAGGTTGGTTAAAGCCTCTTCTCAAACATCAACAGACTGAGTTTGTAAAGGTTAAAGGTTGGTTAAAGCCTCTTCTCAAACATCAACAGACTGAGTTTGTAAAGTTAAACTGGTTAAAGCCTCTTCTCAAACATCAAACAGACTGAGTTTATAAAGGTTGGTTAAAGCCTCTTCTCAAACATCAACAGACTGAGTTTTAAAGGTTAAAGGTTGGTTAAAGCCTCTTCTCAAACATCAATAGACTGAGTTTGTAAAGGTTAAAGGTTGGTTAAAGCCTCTTCTCAAACATCAATAGACTGAGTTTGTAAAGGTTAAAGGTTGGTTAAAGCCTCTTCTCAAACATCAACAGACTGAGTTTGTAAAGGTTAAAGCCTCTTCTCAAACATTAGACTGAGTTTATAAAGGTTGGTTAAAGCCTCTTCTCAAACATCAACAGACTGAGTTTGTAAAGGTTAAAGGTTGGTTAAAGCCTCTTCTCAAACATCAACAGACTGAGTTTGTAAAGGTTAAAGGTTGGTTAAAGCCTCTTCTCAAACATCAACAGACTGAGTTTGTAAAGGTTAAAGGTTGGTTAAAGCCTCTTCTCAAACGTCAACAGACTGAGTTTGTAAAGGTTAAAGGTTGGTTAAAGCCTCTTCTCAAACATCAACAGACTGAGTTTGTAAAGGTTAAAGTTGGTTAAAGCCTCTTCTATAAAGGTTGGTTAAAGCCTCTTCTCAAACATCAACAGACTGAGTTTGTAAAGGTTAAAGGTTGGTTAAAGCCTCTTCTCAAACATCAACAGACTGAGTTTTAAAGGTTAAAGGTTGGTTAAAGCCTCTTCTCAAACATCAACAGACTGAGTTTGTAAAGGTTAAAGGTTGGTTAAAGCCTCTTCTCAAACATCAACAGACTGAGTTTGTAAAGGTTAAAGGTTGGTTAAAGCCTCTTCTCAAACATCAACAGACTGAGTTTGTAAAGGTTAAAGGTTGGTTAAAGCCTCTTCTCAAACGTCAACAGACTGAGTTTGTAAAGGTTAAAGGTTGGTTAAAGCCTCTTCTCAAACATCAACAGACTGAGTTTGTAAAGGTTAAAGGTTGGTTAAAGCCTCTTCTCAAACATCAATAGACTGAGTTTGTAAAGGTTAAAGGTTGGTTAAAGCCTCTTCTCAAACATCAACAGACTGAGTTTATAAAGGTTAAAGGTTGGTTAAAGCCTCTTCTCAAACATCAACAGACTGAGTTTGTAAAGTTAAAGGTTGGTTAAAGCCTCTTCTCAAACATCAATAGACTGAGTTTTAAAGGTTAAAGGTTGGTTAAAGCCTCTTCTCAAACATCAACAGACTGAGTTTGTAAAGGTTAAAGGTTGGTTAAAGCCTCTTCTCAAACATCAATAGACTGAGTTTATAAAGGTTGGTTAAAGCCTCTTCTCAAACATCAAAACTGAGTTTGTAAAGGTTCAAGGTTGGTTAAAGCCTCTTCTCAAACATCAATAGACTGAGTTTGTAAAGGTTAAAGGTTGGTTAAAGCCTCTTCTCAAACATCAATAGACTGAGTTTGTAAAGGTTAAAGGTTGGTTAAAGCCTCTTCTCAAACATCAACAGACTGAGTTTGTAAAGGTTAAAGGTTGGTTAAAGCCTCTTCTCAAACATCAACAGACTGAGTTTGTAAAGGTTAAAGGTTGGTTAAAGCCTCTTCTCAAACATCAACAGACTGAGTTTGTAAAGGTTAAAGGTTGGTTAAAGCCTCTTCTCAAACATCAACAGACTGAGTTTGTAAAGTAAAGGTTGGTTAAAGCCTCTTCTCAAACGTCAACAGACTGAGTTTTAAAGGTTAAAGGTTGGTTAAAGCCTCTTCTCAAACATCAACAGACTGAGTTTGTAAAGGTTAAAGGTTGGTTAAAGCCTCTTCTCAAACGTCAACAGACTGAGTTTGTAAAGGTTAAAGGTTGGTTAAAGCCTCTTCTCAAACATCAACAGACTGAGTTTGTAAAGGTTAAAGGTTGGTTAAAGCCTCTTCTCAAACATCAACAGACTGAGTTTGTAAAGGTTAAAGGTTGGTTAAAGCCTCTTCTCAAACATCAACAGACTGAGTTTGTAAAGGTTAAAGGTTGGTTAAAGCCTCTTCTCAAACATCAACAGACTGAGTTTGTAAAGGTTAAAGGTTGGTTAAAGCCTCTTCTCAAACATCAACAGACTGAGTTTGTAAAGGTTAAAGGTTGGTTAAAGCCTCTTCTCAAACATCAACAGACTGAGTTTGTAAAGGTTAAAGGTTGGTTAAAGCCTCTTCTCAAACATCAACAGACTGAGTTTGTAAAGGTTAAAGGTTGGTTAAAGCCTCTTCTCAAACATCAATAGACTGAGTTTGTAAAGGTTAAAGGTTGGTTAAAGCCTCTTCTCAAACGTCAACAGACTGAGTTTATAAAGGTTAAAGGTTGGTTAAAGCCTCTTCTCAAACATCAACAGACTGAGTTTATAAAGGTTGGTTAAAGCCTCTTCTCAAACATCAATAGACTGAGTTTATAAAGGTTGGTTAAAGCCTCTTCTCAAACATCAACAGACTGAGTTTGTAAAGGTTAAAGGTTGGTTAAAGCCTCTTCTCAAACATCAACAGACTGAGTTTGTAAAGGTTAAAGGTTGGTTAAAGCCTCTTCTCAAACATCAACAGACTGAGTTTGTAAAGGTTAAAGGTTGGTTAAAGCCTCTTCTCAAACGTCAATAGACTGAGTTTATAAAGGTTGGTTAAAGCCTCTTCTCAAACGTCAATAGACTGAGTTTATAAAGGTTGGTTAAAGCCTCTTCTCAAACATCAACAGACTGAGTTTGTAAAGGTTAAAGGTTGGTTAAAGCCTCTTCTCAAACATCAATAGACTGAGTTTATAAAGGTTGGTTAAAGCCTCTTCTCAAACATCAATAGACTGAGTTTATAAAGGTTGGTTAAAGCCTCTTCTCAAACATCAATAGACTGAGTTTATAAAGGTTGGTTAAAGCCTCTTCTCAAACATCAATAGACTGAGTTTGTAAAGGTTAAAGGTTGGTTAAAGCCTCTTCTCAAACATCAACAGACTGAGTTTGTAAAGGTTGGTTAAAGCCTCTTCTCAAACATCAACAGACTGAGTTTGTAAAGGTTAAAGGTTGGTTAAATCCTCTTCTCAAACATCAACAGACTGAGTTTATAAAGGTTGGTTAAAGCCTCTTCTCAAACATCAATAGACTGAGTTTATAAAGGTTGGTTAAAGCCTCTTCTCAAACATCAATAGACTGAGTTTGTAAAGGTTAAAGGTTGGTTAAAGCCTCTTCTCAAACATCAACAGACTGAGTTTGTAAAGGTTAAAGGTTGGTTAAAGCCTCTTCTCAAACATCAATAGACTGAGTTTATAAAGGTTGGTTAAAGCCTCTTCTCAAACGTCAATAGACTGAGTTTATCAAGGTTGGTTAAAGCCTCTTCTCAAACGTCAATAGACTGAGTTTATAAAGGTTGGTTAAAGCCTCTTCTCAAACGTCAATAGACTGAGTTTATAAAGGTTGGTTAAAGCCTCTTCTCAAACGTCAATAGACTGAGTTTATAAAGGTTGGTTAAAGCCTCTTCTCAAACGTCAATAGACTGAGTTTATAAAGGTTGGTTAAAGCCTCTTCTCAAACGTCAACAGACTGAGTTTGTAAAGGTTAAAGGTTGGTTAAAGCCTCTTCTCAAACATCAACAGACTGAGTTTGTAAAGGTTAAAGGTTGGTTAAAGCCTCTTCTCAAACATCAATAGACTGAGTTTGTAAAGGTTAAAGGTTGGTTAAAGCCTCTTCTCAAACGTCAACAGACTGAGTTTATAAAGGTTAAAGGTTGGTTAAAGCCTCTTCTCAAACATCAACAGACTGAGTTTATAAAGGTTGGTTAAAGCCTCTTCTCAAACATCAATAGACTGAGTTTATAAAGGTTGGTTAAAGCCTCTTCTCAAACATCAACAGACTGAGTTTGTAAAGGTTAAAGGTTGGTTAAAGCCTCTTTCAAACATCAACAGACTGAGTTTGTAAAGGTTAAAGGTTGGTTAAAGCCTCTTCTCAAACATCAACAGACTGAGTTTGTAAAGGTTAAAGGTTGGTTAAAGCCTCTTCTCAAACGTCAATAGACTGAGTTTATAAAGGTTGGTTAAAGCCTCTTCTCAAACGTCAAAGACTGAGTTTATAAAGGTTGGTTAAAGCCTCTTCTCAAACATCAACAGACTGAGTTTGTAAATAAAGGTTGGTTAAAGCCTCTTCTCAAACATCAATAGACTGAGTTTATAAAGGTTGGTTAAAGCCTCTTCTCAAACATCAATAGACTGAGTTTATAAAGGTTGGTTAAAGCCTCTTCTCAAACATCAATAGACTGAGTTTATAAAGGTTGGTTAAAGCCTCTTCTCAAACATCAATAGACTGAGTTTGTAAAGGTTAAAGGTTGGTTAAAGCCTCTTCTCAAACATCAATAGACTGAGTTTATAAAGGTTGGTTAAAGCCTCTTCTCAAACATCAATAGACTGAGTTTGTAAAGGTTAAAGGTTGGTTAAAGCCTCTTCTCAAACATCAACAGACTGAGTTTGTAAAGGTTAAAGGTTGGTTAAAGCCTCTTCTCAAACATCAATAGACTGAGTTTATAAAGGTTGGTTAAAGCCTCTTCTCAAACATCAACAGACTGAGTTTGTAAAGGTTAAAGGTTGGTTAAATCCTCTTCTCAAACATCAACAGACTGAGTTTATAAAGGTTGGTTAAAGCCTCTTCTCAAACATCAATAGACTGAGTTTATAAAGGTTGGTTAAAGCCTCTTCTCAAACATCAATAGACTGAGTTTATAAAGGTTGGTTAAAGCCTCTTCTCAAACATCAACAGACTGAGTTTGTAAAGGTTAAAGGTTGGTTAAAGCCTATTCTCAAACATCAATAGACTGAGTTTATAAAGGTTGGTTAAAGCCTCTTCTCAAACGTCAATAGACTGAGTTTATAAAGGTTGGTTAAAGCCTCTTCTCAAACGTCAATAGACTGAGTTTATAAAGGTTGGTTAAAGCCTCTTCTTCAATAGACTGAGTTTATAAAGGTTGGTTAAAGCCTCTTCTCAAACGTCAATAGACTGAGTTTATAAAGGTTGGTTAAAGCCTCTTCTCAAACGTCAATAGACTGAGTTTATAAAGGTTGGTTAAAGCCTCTTCTCAAACATCAATAGACTGAGTTTATAAAGGTTGGTTAAAGCCTCTTCTCAAACATCAACAGACTGAGTTTGTAAAGGTTAAAGGTTGGTTAAAGCCTCTTCTCAAACATCAATAGACTGAGTTTATAAAGGTTGGTTAAAGCCTCTTCTCAAACGTCAATAGACTGAGTTTTAAAGGTTAAAGGTTGGTTAAATCCTCTTCTCAAACATCAATAGACTGAGTTTATAAAGGTTGGTTAAAGCCTCTTCTCAAACGTCAATAGACTGAGTTTATAAAGGTTGGTTAAAGCCTCTTCTCAAACGTCAATAGACTGAGTTTATAAAGGTTGGTTAAAGCCTCTTCTCAAACATCAATAGACTGAGTTTATAAAGGTTGGTTAAAGCCTCTTCTCAAACGTCAATAGACTGAGTTTATAAAGGTTGGTTAAAGCCTCTTCTCAAACGTCAATAGACTGAGTTTATAAAGGTTGGTTAAAGCCTCTTCTCAAACGTCAATAGACTGAGTTTATAAAGGTTGGTTAAAGCCTCTTCTCAAACATCAATAGACTGAGTTTATAAAGGTTGGTTAAAGCCTCTTCTCAAACGTCAATAGACTGAGTTTATAAAGGTTGGTTAAAGCCTCTTCTCAAACGTCAATAGACTGAGTTTATAAAGGTTGGTTAAAGCCTCTTCTCAAACGTCAATAGACTGAGTTTATAAAGGTTGGTTAAAGCCTCTTCTCAAACGTCAATAGACTGAGTTTATAAAGGTTGGTTAAAGCCTCTTCTCAAACGTCAATAGACTGAGTTTATAAAGGTTGGTTAAAGCCTCTTCTCAAACGTCAATAGACTGAGTTTATAAAGGTTGGTTAAAGCCTCTTCTCAAACGTCAATAGACTGAGTTTATAAAGGTTGGTTAAAGCCTCTTCTCAAACGTCAATAGACTGAGTTTATAAAGGTTGGTTAAAGCCTCTTCTCAAACGTCAATAGACTGAGTTTATAAAGGTTGGTTAAAGCCTCTTCTCAAACGTCAATAGACTGAGTTTATAAAGGTTGGTTAAAGCCTCTTCTCAAACGTCAAACGTGATATATGATTGTATAAGCCAAAATCCATTCCAATCTCATGTGACTGAGTATTATTGTTAGTATTATTATTATTACTATTATAAATATTGTTAATTAAAATAAGTGACATCTGTATGATTAATCACGAAAAAAAGTTGCTAAATTCCAGTCATTTTTTTCAAATTCACTTCACTTTTTCAGGAATCCTTGTTGGAGGATTCAGTATTTCCTGCTTATTTCCTTGTTGGAGGATTCAGTATTTCCTGCTTATTTCCTTGTTGGAGGATTCAGTATTTCCTGCTTATTTCCTTGTTGGAGGATTCAGTATTTCCTGCTTATTTCCTTGTTGGAGGATTCAGTATTTCCTGCTTATTTCCTTGTTGGAGGATTCAGTATTTCCTGCTTATTTCCTTGTTGGAGGATTCAGTATTTCCTGCTTATTTCCTTGTTGGAGGATTCAGTATTTCCTGCTTATTTCCTTGTTGGAGGATTCAGTATTTCCTGCTTATTTCCTTGTTGGAGGATTCAGGATTTCCTGCTTATTTCCTCCTGATTCCTGGAATTTGGGGTAAATTAGTGTAATTTTGCAACTCCTATGTCATTCTAACACACTCTGGGGTTTACCAGACAACAGGTTAAAACCTCCTCCTGGACTAAAGAGCATGACTCTCATTGAGCGTGACTAGACTTATTCATCTGTGTCTAGGGAAACAGGCCCTCTGTGATATATCAACGTATATCGAGTTACAGTAGATGGGGGAGCCAATGCATCACATATGGCTTTTTACAGACGGATTGAAACCATTCAGAGTCATTACGTGGGGGAAGGTAATAAGAAACCAACTATTTTGATCCATCCTGAAAACAACAATACATTACAGAAATCCATTTATAGATCAGTTTGATTTGTGCAATATGTGAAAATGTTGAGAGCATATTACATTATTTTCAAAGGCCAACAACTATGGTTCAGGCAACGAGGCCAGATACATACAAAGTATGTCCTAATGTAGCCCTATTCCCTATGTAGTGCACTACTTTGGTCCAGAGCCCTATGGAACCCTATTCCCTATATAGTGCACTACTTTAGACCAGAGCCCTTTGGAATCCTATTCCCTATATAGTGCACTACTTTAGACCAGAGCCCTATGGCACCCTATTCCCTATTTAGTGCACTACTTTAGACCAGAGCCCTATGGCACCCTATGGCTCCAATTTATGGAATGGTCTGCCTACCCATGTGAGAGACGCAAACTCAGTCTCAACCTCTAAGTTTTTACTGAAGACTCATCTCTTCAGTGGGTCCTATGATTGAGTGTAGTCTGGCCCAGGAGTGTTAAGGTGAACGGAAAGGCTCTGGAGCAACGAACTGCCCTTGCTTTCTCTGCCTGGCCGGTTCCCCTCTCTCCACTGGGATTCTCTGCCTCTAACCCTATTACAGGGCTGAGTCACTGGCTTACTGGGGCTCTTTCATACCGTCCCTAGGAGGGGTGCGTCACTTCAGTGGGTTGAGTCACTGATGTGGTCTTCCTGTCTGGGTTCACCCCCCCCCTTGGGTTGTGCCGTGGTGGAGATCTTTGTGGGTTATACTTTGCCTTGTCTCAGGATGGTAAGTTGGTGGTTGAAGATATCCCTTTAGTGGTGTGGGGGCTGTGCTTTGGCAAAGTGGGTGGGGTTATATCCTGCCAGTTTGGCCCTGTCCGGGGGTATCATGAGAATCGGCCACAGTGTCTCCTGACCCCTCCTGTCTCAGCCTCCAGTATTTATGCTGCAGTGGTTTATGTGTCGGGGGGCTAGGGTCAGTCTGTTATATCTGGAGTACTTATTCCTTATTCGGTGTCCTGTGTGAATTGAAGTATGCTCTCTCTAATTCTCTCTTTCTCTCTTTCTCTCTTTCAGAGGACCTGAGCCCTAGGACCATGCCTCAGGACTACCCGGCATGATGACTCCTTGCTGTCCTCAGTCCACCTGGCCGTGCTGCTGCTCCAGTTTCAACTGTTCTGCCTGCGGCTATGGAACCCTGACCTGTTGTTTGTCCCAGACCTGCTGTTTTCAACTCTCTAGAGACAGCAGGAGCGGTAGAGATACTCTTAATGATCGGCTATGAAAAGCAAACTGACATTTACTCCTGAGGTGCTGACTTGTTGCACCCTCGACAACTACTGTGATTATTATTATTTGACCATGCTGGTCATTTATGAACATTTGAACATCTTGGCCATGTTCTGTTATAATCTCCACCCGGCACAGCCAGAAGAGGCCTGGCCACCCCTCATAGCCTGGTTCCTCTCTAGGTTTCTTCCTAGGTTTTGGCCTTTATAGGGAGTTTTTCCTAGCCACCGTGCTTCTACACCTACATTGCTTGCTGTTTGTGGTTTTAGGCTGAGTTTCTGTACAGCACTTTGAGATATCAGCTGATTTAAGAAGGGCTATATTAATAAATTTGATTTGATTTGATGATTTGAAAACCCCCCTAGTCATGCCCTGACCTACTACACCATAGAAAACCAGGGGCTCTCTATGGTCAGGGCGTGACAGTGACATCACTCAATTAGTTAACAGACCAATAACAGGCCAGTAATAGTTTTCTGTTTTCCCTTCCCGACAGACCCTATCAAAATTATTGCATGAGAAATTGCTCTAGCTAAGGAGCTATTTTTGTTTCTTTTTGACTATTTTGATTGAAATCAATCACATGAAGGTACACAGAAATGATTTGATATTGAGATAAAAACTGCTGCACTGATCCTTTAATTCGAGTACAAATGAAGCTGAACTGTTGATTGTTTAAGCTCCCTGTTTAATCAATTCTAAGTGACTCATGATGTGTTGTCCTTTCTTTCTCTCTCCGTCATCTCATTGTTTTTTACCTGCTCACTATCTCCCTCCTGTTCTCTGTTAATCTCTTTAGTTCTACTATCAGACTCCTGTTCTCTGTCAATCTCATTGTTTACCTGCTCACTATCTCCCTCCTGTTCTCTGTTCTCTGTTAATCTCTTTAGTTCTACTATCAGACTCCCGTTCTCTGTCAATCTCCTTTGTTTTACTGTTCACTATGTCGCTGCTGTTCTCTGTCAATCTCATTGTTTTACTGTTCACTATCTCCCTCCCGTTCTCTGTTAATCTCTTTAGTTCTACTATCAGACTCCTGTTCTCTGTCAATCTCCTTTGTTTTACTGTTCACTATCTCCCTCCCGTTCTCTGTCAATCTCCTTTGTTTTACTGTTCACTATGTCGCTGCTGTTCTCTGTCAATCTCATTGTTTTACTGTTCACTATCTCCCTCCCGTTCTCTGTTAATCTCTTTAGTTCTACTATCTCCCTCCTGTTCTCTGTTCTCTGTCAATCTCCTTTGTTTTACTGTTCACTATCTCCTTCCTGATCTCTGTCAATCTCCCTTGTTTTAGTGTTCACTATCTCCTTCCTGTTCTCTGTCAATCTCCCTTGTTTTAGTGTTCACTATCTCCCTCCTGTTCTCTGTCAATCTCCTTTGTTTTACTGTTCACTATCTCCCTACTGTTCTCTGTTCTCTGTCAATCTCCTTTGTTTTACTGTTCACTATCTCCCTCCTGTTCTCTGTCAATCTCCTTTGTTTTACTGTTCACTATCTCCCTCCTGTTCTCTGTTCTCTGTTAATCTCTTTAGTTCTACTATCTCCCTCCTGTTCTCTGTTCTCTGTTAATCTCTTTAGTTCTACTATCTCCCTCCTGTTCTCTGTCAATTTCCCTTGTTTTACTGTTCACTATCTCCCTACTGTTCTCTGTTCTCTGTTAATCTCTTTAGTTCTACTATCTCCCTCCTGTTCTCTGTCAATCTCCTTTGTTTTACTGTTCACTATCTCCCTCCCTCCTGTTCTCTGTTCCCCTCCCTTTCCTCTCCTGGGTTTTAGGTGATCCTCTCCACTAGCGCTCTTCTCTCCCGTGATGGAGCATGGATCTTCGATGTATCTACTGTAGCAAAGCCTCACCATAATACTACATTAACTCTAATGGCCTCTAAAAGTTAACTGAGCCCATTAGAAATTAGCCATGCCACCAGATTACTGAAGGCCAGGATATCAGAATCAGAACTTTAATCTCTCGCTCTCTCTCTCTCGCTCTCTCTCCCTCTCTCGCTCTCCTTCTCCCTCACGCTTTTTGTCTGTCTCTCTCTCTTCTTTCTCTCCTCTCTTTTTTTTATCTCTCTCTCTGTCTCTCTCTCTCATATTCACCCACCTTTCCTTGAATGCCCCAAAGCACAAGAATATAATTATCTGGCTGAGCGATGTAAGAGCCAATAGAAGTGGGCTGGCCATCATTAATTTATTTTAATGGTTTATAATGACTGAACAAGTATTTCAGCTGTACTGCTCTGAAGGATCTTGTGTAAATGCTAACAAGGCGGTGACCCCCGACCCAGGCGGTGACCCCCAGGCGGTGACCCCCGTCCCAGGCATAGTCCATGACATAGGGACTAAAGTGCCATTTGGGATGCGGCCTCGGTCTTTACATAAACTACCAAGACCAAGTGTGTCCCAAATTACCCTCAGTTAAATTGCACTACTTTTAACCCTTGTGTAGTCATAACATTCTGTATACTCCTAAGGGTAATAAATGACCGGCCTTCACTAAACCACTTAAATGAAGCAGCTTAATTGAATTTTAAACACCAAATCTATTTTTCATGATGAAACAAACCTGCTCTTCATCACCAACTGTGTGAATATCTGTGTTTTCCCACATCACAAAGCAGAAAGACATGTAATCAGTGGACACCACCACAACACAAAGCAGAAAGACATGGAATCAGTGGACACCACCACAACACAAAGCAGAAAGACATGTAAACAGTGGACACCACCACAACACAAAGCAGAAAGACATGTAAACAGTGGACACCACCACATCACAAAGCAGAAAGACATGGAATCAGTGGACACCACCACAACACAAAGCAGAAAGACATGTAATCAGTGGACACCACCACCTCACAAAGCAGAAAGACATGGAATCAGTGGACACCACCACAACACAAAGCAGAAAGACATGTAAACAGCGGACACCACCACAACACAAAGCAGAAAGACATGGAATCAGTGGACACCACCACAACACACGTCCTAATTGAAAGCAGAAAGACATGGAATCAGTGGGCTTGTTTTATTCCAACACACGTCATAATTGTTTTCTATTACTAAAGTAGATGTATTTATTATGTATTATTGTTACAGGTGCTGCATAGCTGTAAACGTGAATGTTTTAGCTAGAGATAGCCCTTGTACAGCCTAAGAAAGTAGCAGAAATGTGCAGAAAGTAGTTTGAATGCATTATATTGAAGGGAAACAATAAGAGTCTTGAAATGTTTTGGCAACATGGTGATTTAGTCTTATATACTGAACAATGAGGAATTCAACTACAACATACTAGTCTTCTCCCATGTTTTTTAACCCAACCCACAAGGGTATAAACAACAACAGCAAAAATTATACTAAAATAACATCATAAAAACAAAAATGTGAAGAAAATAAATCAATCAACTGTCATTACCACATGTAGGACAGTATGCAAATGTATGTGCATGGACTTTGCAGATGTATTTCTCAAATGTGCAGCACATAGTATTTGTTTTACTTACAGTCCTTATTTGGGGGACAGAATTGGCATATCCTCCTCTTGCCTGCCCCAGCTGCAGCCTCAGGTGGATCAGGACCAGATTCAGCCCACTGAACAGCTTTCACAAGCGCTGCAGAAGCTGCTGTGCGGGGGAGGCGCTCCCTTCTTTGAATGTGTGGGGTTACAAGGGCCTTTCCCAGCTGCTCCAGGAACACCCTCCTCTTGTTCCACTTATCAGGCATCCAGGTAGGGTTGATCTTGTTCCATATCATGAAGGCATTGCATGAGGACACATCATTATGGAAGATGACCAGGGGCTAGCGGGGGGGGGGGGCAGTCATCCTCCTGCAGCTGTAAGTTCCAATCACCTTGTCCAGGTTGTACACGTCTCCTTTGCTGTGGTTGTAGTCCAGGATGATGGCTGGCTTCCTGTCCTCACCATCATTGATCTCAGCCGTTTTGTGCAGTGTGCTCAGGAGGGCCACATTCTTGTTCCTCTTTGGGAGGTAAGAAACTAGAGTGGTGGTGGGGGTATATATCTTGATTCGCTACCATAACACCTGACTTTCCACCATGATGTGAATTAATGCTGAAAAAGGACAGAATGATTGAATGAATTCCGTGTGTGTGTGTGTGTGTGTGTGTGTGTGTGTGTGTGTGTGTGTGTGGGTAGTTTTCATTGATGTGTCTTTGTAAGACAATCTTTGTACCCTGATGGTGTACAGCTTTAGAAAAGGAATGGATAGGAAGTAAGGAATTACCAGTTAAAGATATCATTTAGGAGGTTTTTCTATAGTCTTTATAACATGAATGGATGATGTGAATTAATGCTAAAAAAGGACAGAATGATTGAATGATTGTAGTTTGTCTTTCATTGATGTGATAGTCTTTATAACATGAATGTTATAGGTAGTAAGGAATTACCAGGTAAAGATGCTGTGTTACTATAGTCTTTATAACATGAATGGAGAGGAAGTAAGGAATTATCAGGTAAAGATGTCGTGTTTCTATAGTCTTTATAACATGAATGTTATAGGTAGTAATGAATTACCAGGTAAAGATGTCATGTTACTACAGTCATTTCAGTTAAACTATGTTCTGTATGTATATATATATATATATATATATATATCGTACAAGATATAGTCGATGTGGGGAAAAGCAGGATGTATGTGATTGGTAGGATTAGTTAAACATATATTACTGCATATACATTGTAAAGAATAATCACGTTTGAAGAGATTGATCATTTACCTTTTGTAAATAAAGTCGTTCATATACACTTTACATTGTTGACATAGTGTTAGCTATTGACATTATTGACTTGTTCAACGATTGTATAAATAATCGGTCACCATTTTGTTACAGCTTTACATTGATGTCTGTGTTACTGTTTCCCAAATGACCCCCCCCCCCCTAACCCTATATAGTGCACTACTGTTGACGAGAGCCCTTATTGGAGCTGGTCATAAGTAGTACACTATATAGGGAAAAGGTGTCATTTAAAACGCAGCCTGTATGTTAGAGAACGCTTGAACAAATTCAAAGTTTGGTGGAATTAATCAAGCTTTTTTAATCAGAGAACAATGCAACAGGACTTTCTGGCACAGCCAGGCGTGTGTGGAACAGTGGAACATTCAATGGGTTTCAGAAGGACAGGAAAAGCAATTTAATCTGAAACTGAGGGGCGGCAGGGTAGCCTAGTGGTTAGAGTGTAGAGGGGGCAGGTAGCCTAGTGGTTAGAGTGTAGAGGCGGCAGGTAGTTAGAGGGGAGGCAGGTAGTCTAGTGGTTAGAGGGGGGAGGCAGGTAGCCTGGTGGTTAGAGGGGGGGGCAGGTAGTCTAGTGGTTAGAGGGGGGGGGGCAGGTAGCCTGGTGGTTAGAGGGGAGGCAGGGTAGCCTAGTGGTTAGAGGGGAGGCAGGGTAGCCTAGGGGGGGGCAGGTAGCCTGGTGGTTAGAGGGGAGGCAGGGTAGCCTAGTGGTTAGAGTGTAGAGGCGGCAGGTAGCCTAGTGGTTAGAGTGTAGAGGCGGCAGGTAGCCTAGTGGTTAGAGTGTAGAGGAGGCAGGTAGCCTAGTGGTTAGAGTGTAGAGGCGGCAGGTAGCCTAGTGGTTAGAGGGGAGGCAGGTAGTCTAGTGGTTAGAGGGGGGGGCAGGTAGCCTGGTGGTTAGAGGGGAGGCAGGGTAGCCTAGTGGTTAGAGGGGAGGCAGGTAGACTAGTGGTTAGGGGGAGGCAGGTAGCCTAGTGGTTAGAGGGGAGGCAGGTAGACTAGTGGTTAGAGGGGAGGCAGGGTAGCCTAGTGGTTAGAGGGGAGGCAGGTAGCCTAGTGGTTAGAGGGGAGGCAGGTAGACTAGTGGTTAGGGGGAGGCAGGTAGCCTAGTGGTTAGAGGGGAGGCAGGTAGACTAGTGGTTAGAGGGGGAGGCAGGGTAGCCTAGTGGTTAGGGGGAGGCAGGTAGCCTAGTGGTTAGAGGGGGAGGCAGGTAGACTAGTGGTTAGAGGGGAGGCAGGTAGCCTAGTGGTTAGAGGAGGGGGAGGCAGGTAGCCTAGTGGTTAGAGGGGGAGGCAGGTAGCCTAGTGGTTAGAGGGGAGGCAGGTAGACTAGTGGTTAGGGGGAGGCAGGTAGCCTAGTGGTTAGAGGGGAGGCAGGTAGACTAGTGGTTAGAGGGGAGGCAGGGTAGCCTAGTGGTTAGAGGGGAGGCAGGTAGCCTAGTGGTTAGAGGGGAGGCAGGTAGCCTAGTGGTTAGAGGGGGGAGGCAGGTAGCCTAGTGGTTAGAGGGGGAGGCAGGTAGCCTAGTGGTTAGAGGGGGAGGCAGGTAGTCTAGTGGTTAGAGGGGGGCAGGTAGCCTAGTGGTTAGAGGGGGAGGCAGGTAGTCTAGTGGTTAGAGGGGAGGCAGGTAGCCTAGTGGTTAGAGGGGAGGCAGGTAGCCTAGTGGTTAGAGGGGAGGCAGGTAGCCTAGTGGTTAGAGGGGCGGCAGGGTAGCCTAGTGGTTAGAGGGGCGGCAGGGTAGCCTAGTGGTTAGAGGGGAGGCAAGGTAGCCTAGTGGTTAGAGGGGAGGCAGGTAGCCTAGTGGTTAGAGGGGAGGCAGGTAGACTGGTGGTTAGAGGGGAGGCAGGGTAGCCTAGTGGTTAGGGGGAGGCAGGTAGACTAGTGGTTAGAGGGGGCAGGTAGCCTAGTGGTTAGAGGGGAAGGCAGGTAGACTAGTGGTTAGAGGGGGAAGGCAGGTAGACTAGTGGTTAGAGGGGGCAGGTAGACTAGTGGTTAGAGGGGGGCAGGTAGACTAGTGGTTAGAGGGGAGGCAGGTAGACTAGTGGTTAGAGGGGGGAGGCAGGTAGCCTAGTGGTTAGAGGGGTGGCAGGGTAGCCTAGTGGTTAGAGGGGCGGCAGGGTAGCCTAGTGGTTAGAGTGTTGGACTAGTAAGGTTGCAAGTTCAAATCCCTGAGCTGACAAGGTGCAAATCTGTCCTTCTTGCCCCTGAACAGGCAGTTCAATGTTCCTAGGCCATCATTGAAAATAAGAATTTGTTCTTTTGAACTGACTTGCCTAGTTCAATAAAGATTTAAAAATAAAATCTGTGTGAAAGCCTGGCTAATATAGCCATCAGGAGAGACTTACTACGGGGTAGCCAAACAACAGTGATATAAATGGTCTAATTACCATGATTCCACTAAGGAATGATCTGTATTTGGTTTAATTCCTGCCTCTCTATGACACATTTTTTTCTTCATAATTATTCAGTGTATGTTTATAAAAGCCTGAAGTAGTGAACATTTATATACAAAAGTATGTGGACACTCCTTCAAATTAGTGGATTTCAACCACACCCCTTTCGGACTGGTGTGTAAAATCAAGCACCCAGCCATGCAATCTCCATAGACAAACATTGGTCGTAGAATGGCTTTACTGAAGAGCACAGTGACTTGCAACGTGGCACCGTCATAGGATGACACCACTCCAACAAGTCAGTTTGGCAAATTGATTTCTGCCCTGCTAGAACTGCCCCAAGTCAACTGTAAGTGCTGTTATTGTGAAGTGGCAACGTCTAGGATCAACAACAGCTCAGCGATGTAGGCCGCACTCGGTCACAGAAAGGGACCAACGAGTGTTGAAGCGTGTAGCGTGTAAAAACAAAATGTCTGTCTTTGCAACACTACCGAGTTCCAAAATGTCTGTCTTCGCAACACTACCGAGTTCCAAAATGTCTGTCTTCGCAACACTACCGAGTTCCAAAATGTCTGTCTTCGCAACACTACCGAGTTCCAAAATGGCTGTCTTCACCACACTACCGAGTTCCAAAATGTCTGTCTTCGCAACACTACCGAGTTCCAAAATGTCTGTCTTCGCAACACTACCGAGTTCCAAAATGTCTGTCTTCGCAACACTACCGAGTTCCAAAATGGCTCTGGAAGCAACTCACCACAGCTTCATGAAATGGTTTTCCATGGCCATGCAGTCACACACAAGTAAGCTTGCCGGCATTGGACTCGTATTCTCTGAAGGGATGAATCACGCTTCGCCATCTGGCAGTGCTATGGATGAATCTGGGTTTTGGCGGATGCCAGGAGAATGCTACCTACCCCAATGCATACCGCCAACTCTAAAGCTAGATGGAAAAGGAATAATGGCTGGCCTGCACAGAGCCCTGACCTCAACCCCGTCAAACACATGTCGAGATCGGTATCGAAGAACTTGACCAGCCCAACAACAGTGCCTGACCTCACTAATGCTCTTGTGGTTGAATGGAAGCAAGTCCCGGCAGCAATGTTCCAACATCTAGTGGAAAGCCTTCCCAGAAGAGTGGAGGCAGTTATAGCAGCAATGTTCCAACATCTAGTGGAAAGCCTTCCCAGAGGAGTGGAGGCTGTTATAGCAGCAATGTTCCAACATCTAGTGGAAAGCCTTCCCAGAAGAGTGGAGGCTGTTATAGCAGCAATGTACCAACATCTAGTGGAAAGCCTTCCCAGAAGAGTGGGGGCTGTTATAGCAGCAATGTTTCAGCATCTAGTGGACAGCCTTCCCAGAAGAGTGGAGGCTGTTATAGCAGCAATGTTTCAGCATCTAGTGGAAAGCCTTCCCAGAAGAGTGGAGGCAGTTATAGCAGTAATGTTCCAACATCTAGTGGAAAGCCTTCCCAGAGGAGTGGAGGCTGTTATAGCAGCAATGTTCCAACATCTAGTGGAAAGCCTTCCCAGAAGAGTGGAGGCTGTTATAGTAGCAATGTTCCAACATCTAGTGGAAAGCCTTTCCAGAAGAGTGGAGGCTGTTATAACAGCAATGTTTCAACATCTAGTGGACAGCCTTCCCAGAAGAGTGGGGACTGTTATAGCAGCAATGTTCCAACATCTAGTGGAAAGCCTTTCCAGAAGAGTGGAGGCTGTTATAACAGCAATGTTTCAACATCTAGTGGACAGCCTTCCCAGAAGAGTGGGGACTGTTATAGCAGCAATGTTCCAACATCTAGTGGAAAGCCTTCCCAAAAGAGTGGAGGCAGTTATAGCAGCAATGTTCCAACATCTAGTGGAAAGCCTTCCCAGAAGAGTGGAGGCTGTTATAGCAGCAATGTTCCAACATCTAGTGGAAAGCCTTCCCAGAAGAGTGGAGGTTGTTATAGCAGCAATGTTCCAACATCTAGTGGAAAGCCTTCCCAGAGGAGTGGAGGCTGTTATAGCAGCAATGTTCCAACATCTAGTGGAAAGCCTTCCCAGAAGAGTGGGGGCTGTTATAGCAGCAATGTTCCAACATCTAGTGGAAAGCCTTCCCAGAGGAGTGGAGGCTGTTATAGCAGCAATGTTCCAACATCTAGTGGAAAGCCTTTCCAGAAGAGTGGAGGCTGTTATAGAAGCAATGTTCCAACATCTAGTGGAAAGCCTTCCCAGAAGAGTGGAGGCTGTTATAGCAGCAATGTTCCAACATCTAGTGGAAAGCCTTCCCAGAAGAGTGGAGGCTGTTATAGCAGCAATGTTCCAACATCTAGTGGAAAGCCTTCCCAGAAGAGTGGAGGCTGTTATAGCAGCAATGTTCCAACATCTAGTGGAAAGCCTTCCCAGAAGAGTGGAGGCTGTTATAGCAGCAATGTTCCAACATCTAGTGGAAAGCCTTCCCAGAAGAGTGGAGGCTGTTATAGCAGCAAAGGAGGGGACCAACTCCATATTCATGTCTATTATTTTAGAATGAGATGTAGGAAGAGCAGAGTGTGTATAGACAGTATAGACAGTAGTTATATAGGATGGTGTGTATAGACAGTAGTTATATAGGATGGTGTGTATAGAAGGTAGTTATATAGGATGGTGTGTATAGACAGTATGTGTCATGCAGGTGAAAGAGGACCCAAACGCGACTTAACAGAAACAGAGTTTATTAATGTTCAAAACGGAATAACTGAAATCCTCTAGATTTGTAGAGGGGAAAACAACTGGAGAAGCGGCCACAGACTGCAGGTCGTTTCGGGTAGGCGCAGGCCGTAGTCGACTGAGACACCTGCTCACACGCAGCGTCTGAAGAAGGCACAAAACACGACAGGACAGGGTGATACACAATCACGGCAAAAAACACGACAGGACAGGGCGAAACGCAATCACAGCATGGAATACAAAACAAGGAACCGATGGAACAGGAACGGATCACAAAGGAATAAATAGGGAGTCTAATCAGGGGAAAGGATCGGGAACAGGTGTGGGAAGACTAAATGATGATTAGGGGAATAGGAACAGCTGGGAGCAGGAACGGAACGACAGAGAGAAGAGAGAGCGAGAGAGTGAGAGAGGGAGGGGGAGAGAGAGGGATAGAACCAAACAAGACCAGCAGAGGGAAACGAATAGCATGGGGAGCACAGGGACAAGACATGACAATAAATGACAAACATGACAGTACCCCCACTCACCGAGCGCCTCCTGGCGCACTCGAGGAGGAATCCTGGCGGCAACGGAGGAAATCATCGATGAGCGAACGGTCCAGCACGTCCCGAGACGGAACCCAACTCCTCTCCTCAGGACCGTAACCCTCCCAATCCACTAGGTATTGGTGACCCCGTCCCCGAGAACGCATGTCCATAATTTTATGTACCTTGTAAATAGGTGCGCTCTCGACAAGGACGGGAGGGGGAGGGAAGACGAACGGGGGTGCGAAGAAAGGGCTTAACACAGGAGACATGGAAGACAGGATGGACGCGACGAAGATGTCGCGGAAGAAAGTCGCACAGCGACAGGATTGACGACCTGGGAGACACGGAACGGACCAATGAACCGCGGAGTCAACTTACGAGAAGCTGTCGTAAGAGGAAGGTTGCGAGTGGAAAGCCACACTCTCTGGCCGCAACAATACCTTGGACTCTTAATCCTGCGTTTATTGGCGGCTCTCACCGTCTGTGCCCTGTAACGGCAAAGTGCAGACCTCACCCTCCTCCAGGTGCGCTCACAACGTTGGACAAACGCTTGAGCGGAGGGAACGCTGGACTCGGCAAGCTGGGATGAGAACAGAGGAGGCTGGTAACCCAGACTACTCTGAAACGGAGATAACCCGGTAGCAGAAAAGCGAATTGTGAGCGTATTCTGCCCAGGGAGCTGTTCTGCCCAAGACGCAGGGTTCCTGAAAGAAAGGCTGCGTAGTATGCGACCAATCGTCTGATTGGCCCTCTCTGCTTGACCGTTAGACTGGGGATGAAACCCGGAAGAGAGACTGACGGACGCACCAATCAAACGACAGAACTCCCTCCAAAACTGTGACGTGAATTGCGGACCTCTGTCTGAAACGGCGTCTAACGGGAGGCCATGAATTCTGAATACATTCTCAATAATGATTTGTGCCGTCTCCTTAGCGGAAGGAAGTTTAGCGAGGGGAATGAAATGTGCCGCCTTAGAGAACCTATCGACAACCGTCAGAATCACAGTCTTCCCCGCAGACAAAGGCAGACCGGTAATGAAGTCTAAGGCAATGTGAGACCATGGTCGAGAAGGAATGGGGAGCGGTCTGAGACGACCGGCAGGAGGAGAGTTACCCGACTTAGTCTGCGCGCAGTCCGAACAGGCAGCCACGAAACGGCGCGTGTCACGCTCCTGAGTCGGCCACCAAAAGCGCTGGCGAATAGACGCAAGAGTGCCTCGAACACCGGGATGACCCGCTAACTTGGCAGAGTGAGCCCACTGAAGAACAGCCAGACGAGTGGAAACAGGAACGAAAAGGAGGTTACTAGGACAAGCGCGGCGACGCAGTGTGCGTGAGTGCTTGCTTAACCTGTCTTTCAATTCCCCAGACTGTTAACCCGACAACACGCCCATAAGGAAGAATCCCTCGGGATCAGTAGAAGCCACAGAAGAACTAAACAGACGGGATAAGGCATCAGGCTTGGTGTTCTTGCTACCCGGACGGTAAGAAATCACAAACTCGAAACGAGCGAAAAACAACGCCCAACGAGCTTGACGGGCATTAAGTCGTTTGGCAGAACGGATGTACTCAAGGTTCTTATGGTCTGTCCAAACGACAAAAGGAACGGTCGCCCCCTCCAACCACTGTCGCCATTCGCCTAGGGCTAAGCGGATGGCGAGCAGTTCACTTACCCACATCATAGTTGCGCTCAGATGGCGACAGGCGATGAGAAAAATAAGCGCAAGGATGAACCTTATCGTCAGACTGGAAGCGCTGGGATAGAATGGCTCCCACGCCTACCTCTGAAGCGTCAACCTCGACAATGAATTGTCTAGTGACGTCAGGAGTAACGAGGATAGGAGCGGACGTAAAACGTTCTTTTAGAAGATCAAAAGCTCCCTGGGCGGAACCGGACCACTTAAAACACGTCTTGACAGAAGTAAGAGCTGTGAGAGGGGCAGCAACTTGACCGAAATTACGAATGAAACGCCGATAGAAATTAGCGAAACCTAAAAAGCGCTGCAACTCGACACGTGACCTTGGAACGGGCCAATCACTGACAGCTTGGACCTTAGCGGAATCCATCTGAATGCCTTCAGCGGAAATAACGGAACCGAGAAAAGTAACGGAGGAGACATGAAAAGAGCACTTCTCAGCCTTTACGTAGAGACAATTCTCTAAAAGGCGCTGTAGAACACGTCGAACGTGCTGAACATGAATCTCGAGTGACGGAGAAAAAATCAGGATATCGTCAAGATAGACAAAAACAAAAATGTTCAGCATGTCTCTCAGAACATCATTAACTAATGCCTGAAAAACAGCTGGCGCATTGGCGAGACCGAACGGCAGAACCCGGTACTCAAAATGCCCTAACGGAGTATTAAACGCCGTTTTCCACTCGTCCCCCTCTCTGATGCGCACGAGATGGTAAGCGTTACGAAGGTCCAACTTAGTAAAGCACCTGGCTCCCTGCAGAATCTCGAAGGCTGATGACATAAGGGAAGCGGATAACGATTCTTAACCGTTATGTCATTCAGCCCTCGATAATCACGCAGGGGCGCAGAACCGTCCTTCTTCTTAACAAAAAAGAACCCCGCCCCGGCCGGAGAGGAAGAAGGCACTATGGTACCGGCGTCAAGAGACACAGACAAATAATCCTCGAGAGCCTTACGTTCGGGAGCCGACAGAGAGTATAGTCTACCTCGAGGAGGAGTGGTCCCCGGAAGGAGATCAATACTACAATCATACGACCGGTGAGGAGGAAGGGAGTTGGCTCGGGACCGACTGAAGACCGTGCGCAGATCATGATATTCCTCCGGCACTCCTGTCAAATCGCCAGGTTCCTCCTGAGAAGTAGGGACAGAAGAAACGGGAGGGATGGCAGACATTAAACACTTCACATGACAAGAAACGTTCCAGGATAGGATAGAATTACTAGACCAATTAATAGAAGGATTATGACATACTAGCCAGGGATGACCCAAAACAACAGGTGTAAACGGTGAACGGAAAATCAAAAAAGAAATAGTCTCACTGTGGTTACCAGATACTGTGAGGGTTAAAGGTAGTGTCTCAAATCTGATACTGGGAAGATGACTACCATCTAAGGCGAACATGGGCGTAAGCTTATCTAACTCTCTGAAAGGAATGTCATGTTTCCGAACCCATGCTTCGTCCATGAAACAACCCTCAGCCCCAGAGTCTATCAAGGCACTACATGTAGCGCCCGAACCGGTCCAGCGTAGGTGGACCGACAAAGTAGTACAGGACTTTGATGGAGAGACTTGAGTAGTTGCGCTCACCTGTAGCCCTCCGCTTACAGATGAGCTCTGGCTTTACTGGACATGAATTAACGAAATGTCCAGCAACTCCACAATAGAGGCACAGGCGGTTGGTGATCCTCCGTTCCCTCTCCTTATTCGAGATGCGAATCCCTCCCAGCTGCATGGGCTCAGTCTCAAGGCCAGAGGGGGGAGATGGTTGCGATGCGGAGCAGGGAAACACCGTTGATGCGAGCTCTCTTCCACGAGCCCGGTGACGAAGATCTACCCGTCGTTCTATGCGGATGGCGAGAGCAATCAAAGAGTCCACATCTGAAGGAACCTCCCGGGAGAGAATCTCATCCTTAACCACAGCGTGGAGTCCCTCCAGAAAACGAGCGAGCAGCGCCGGCTCGTTCCACTCACTAGAGGCAGCAAGAGTGCGAAACTCAATGGAATAATCCGTTATGGACCGTTCACCTTGGCATAAGGAAGCCAGGGCCCTAGAAGCCTCCCCACCAAAAACTGAACGGTCAAAAACCCGAATCATCTCCTCTTTAAAGTTCTGGAAATCGTTAGAGCAAACAGCCCTTGCCTCCCAGATAGCTGTGCCCCATTCTCGAGCCCGGCCAGTGAGGAGTGAAATGACGTAAGCAACCCGAGCTCTCTCTCTAGAGTATGTGTTGGGTTGGAGAGAGAACACAATCTCACACTGCGTGAGAAAGGAGCGGCACTCAGTGGGCTGCCCGGAGTAGCAAGGTGGGTTATTAACCCTAGGTTCTGGAGGCTCGGCAGGCCAGGAAGTAACAGGTGGCACGAGACGTAGACTCTGGAACTGTCCAGAGAGGTCGGAAACCTGAGCAGCCAGGTTTTCCACGGCCTGGCGAGCAGCGGACAATTCCTGCTCGTGTCTGCCGAGCATGGCTCCTTGGATCTCGACGGCAGTGTAACGAGCGTCTGAAGTCGCTGGGTCCATTCTTTGATCGGTTCCTTCTGTCATGCAGGTGAAAGAGGACCCAAACGCGACTTAACAGAAACAGAGTTTATTAATGTTCAAAACGGAATAACTGAAATCCTCTAGATTTGTAGAGGGGAAAACAACTGGAGAAGCGGCCACAGACTGCAGGTCGCTTCGGGTAGGCGCAGGCCGTAGTCGACTGAGACACCTGCTCACACGCAGCGTCTGAAGAAGGCACAAAACACGACAGGACAGGGTGATACACAATCACGGCAAAAAACACGACAGGACAGGGCGAAACGCAATCACAGCATGGAATACAAAACAAGGAACCGATGGAACAGGAACGGATCACAAAGGAATAAATAGGGAGTCTAATCAGGGGAAAGGATCGGGAACAGGTGTGGGAAGACTAAATGATGATTAGGGGAATAGGAACAGCTGGGAGCAGGAACGGAACGACAGAGAGAAGAGAGAGCGAGAGAGTGAGAGAGGGAGGGGGAGAGAGAGGGATAGAACCAAACAAGACCAGCAGAGGGAAACGAATAGCATGGGGAGCACAGGGACAAGACATGACAATAAATGACAAACATGACAGTATGTAAACAGAAAGGGTTTGCACAGCAGTAGGTATTTGTCTAGAATACAAGGTTTTATTATTTAGATAGAGGATACAGTGTCTTCAGAAAGCATTCAACACCCCTTGGCCTTTTCCACATTTTGTTGTGTTGCAGCCTGCATTTAAAATGGATTAAATTGAGATTGTCACTGGTCTACACGCAATACCCCATAATGTCAAAGTGGAATTACGTTTTTTGAGAGTCAATAAGTCAATAAGTAACCCTTTTGTTATGTTAAATGTGCTTAACACATAATACGTTGGACTCACTCTGTGCAGTGATAGTTATAGTGTTTAACTTTTTACTGCGGTAGGCTTAATAAATCAGGGTCACATTAGAGTGTTTCTTGGTAGTCTTAAACAAATCTACTGTGAAATAAAAGTATCCATTTTGAGTTTGCATCCCAAATATAAATCAAAACCATTTTAAAGATTAACACCGGATGTCCGGAAAAATAACACAATGTTTATTAATTGACATATGAGATATTTCTGCATTTGATTTTCATTCATTTTTTTTTTCACTTAAATAAATATGTGGAACTATACTCGCGCTGCGCCTTGGTCCGCTCATTTCCAAGATCGTGACAGAATAACCCACCAACCTAGAACCAAGCAGCGTGAAAATAAGGTAAGGAAATTTTGGATTTGGGAGGTCATGAGTGGACACGTGACCCTTCCTTGGTGGGAGTCGCCAAGGAGCATGGAAGGAAAGAAGACGACGCCGGGGACCACGGCCACAGAAACCCCAAGGGTTTTGGGGGAAGCATATGGAGCTGGCGGTCGAGCAGCGTAGAGTGCCAGAGCCTGTTTGGGAGTCGGAGGAGGAATTGGATGAAAGATTCCGGAGTGAGATGGTAGCGATGAGAATGCTACTGTACAGGCTTGCTGAAGAGCGTGACACCAATCCGGTGCCATCTGGACCGGTTTCACGCATCTGGCCTCCAGTGCGTCTCCCCAGTCAGGTACGTCCTGTTCCCATCTCCCCGTACTCTCCCTGAAGTGCGTGTCACCAATCTGGTACCACCTGTGCCAGCTCCACGCACTAGGCCTCCAGTGCGCCTCCCCAGTCCGGTACGTCCTGTGCCTGCTCCTCGCACTTGCCCTGAAGTGCATGTAACCAGTCCGGTGCCAACTGTACCGGCTCCACGCACTAGGCCTCCGGTGCGCATTCACAGTCCAGAGCTTCCAGCGAGGGTCAACAGTTCGAAACCTCCAACGATGGTCAACGGTCCGAAGATTCCAGACAAGGCGTCCAGTCCTGTTCCAGGGCGAGAGTCTTCCTCTGCACCGATGCCCAGTCCAGGCACGGCGTCCAGTCCCACTCTATGGCAGGAGCCTTCCTCGGCGCCGCTGCCCAGTCCAGGTGCAGCGTTCTACCCGGCTCCATGGCCGGTCTGTCCTTTCAGGTTTTGCGGCTGGAGTCCGCACCTTTGGGGGTGGGGGGGGGGTACTGTCCTGCCCTTACCATAGAGCGCCCTCGGTTCTCTATAGTATTTAGGTCAGAGCGTGACTGGGGGGGTTATCTAGTTTAAAGTGTTCTAGGTTGGTGATTTGTGTGGTTCCCAATTAGAGGCAGGTTTTTTTCTCCACCTGCATTTGTGGGATCACGTGAGAGTTAACTTGAGTTCCATTGCATTTCTGAAGACAAAGGAATTCTCCGGTTGGAACATTATTGAAGATTTATGATAAAAACATCCTAAAGATAGATTCTATATATCGTTTGACATGTTTCTACAAACTGTAATATAACTTTTTTGACTTTTTGTCTGAGCATTTGGATTACTGGGCTAAACGCACGAACAAAAAGGAGGTATTTGGACGTAAATGATGGACTTTATCTAACAAATCAAACATTTATTGTGGAACTGCGATTCCTGGGAGTGCATTCTGATGACGATCATCAAAGGTAAGTGAATATTTATCATGCTATTTCTGACTTCTGTTGACTCCACAAGATGGAGGATATCTGTATAGCTTGTTTTGTTGTCTGAGCGCTGTACTCAGATTATTTCATGGTGAGCTTTTTCGGTAAAGATCTTTTTTTAATCTGACACAGCGGTTGCATTAAGGAGAAGTATATCTATAATTTTGTGCATAATAGTTGTATGTTTTATCAATGTTTATTATGAGAATTTCTGTAAATTGATGTGGCTCTGCAAAATCTCCGGATGTTTAGGAATTACTAAACATAACACGTCAATGTAAATTGGGATTTTTGTAAGTAAATATGAACTTTATCAAACAAAACATACGTATTGTGTAACATGAAGTCATAAGAGTGTAATCTGATAAAGATCATCAAAGGTTAGTGATTAATTGTATCTCTATTTCTGCTTTTTGTGACTCCTCTCTTTGGCTGAAAAATGGCTGTGTTTTACTGTGACTTGGCTCTGACCTAACATAATCACATGGTATGCTTTCGTCGTAAAACCTATTTGAAATTGGACACTGTGGTGGGATTAACAAGAAGTTTATCTTTAAAAAGGTGTGAAATACTTCTATGTTTGAGGAATTTAAATTATGGGATTTCTGTTGTTTTGAATTTGGCGCCCTGCACTTTCACTGGCTGTTGTCATATCGTTAACGGGATTCAAGCCATAATATGTTTTAAATAAATATGTGGAACTATACTCACGCCTGCGCCTTGGTCCGCTCATTTCCAAGATCGTGAAGCCGAATTTCTTCAGTCTCCTGATGTTGAAGAGACACTGTTGTGTCTGTATTGATGGATCCTTTTAGGTTGTCAGCTTAAGTCATGTGGCTTCATCCAGCACTGAGAACCAACCAGTGAATTATTCAAACAAGCACTAAAGGGCAACAACAACCACCAGCCACTTTGTGAATGAAGACGTCTGAAAGACACCTCCGCTTCCGTCGCCTTCCACAACAAAGCTTACCTTTAGAAGGGGAAGAGATAGTGGGAGAGAAGAGGTGAGGGGAGTGGAGGAGTGGTGAGTGGAGTGGGGGAGTAGAAGGGATGGAGGTAGAGTAGAGTTATCCTCTAAGAGCTATTAACAGCTAGTGTCATAGGTAGGTTAACCAGGCTCAAGATGATGTAAGGTGCTGTTAGTTGAAGCTTAAAGCCTTTCAGTCTTTGTCTTGTAACAGGCTTTTGAAAACATTACAGCCCAACATAGAGAACCACAAAGATATTCAGAGATGGAGAGAGGGGGAGGAAGGCAGGAGAGAGGGAGAGAGATAGAGAGAGAGAGGGAGAGAGAGGGAGAGAGAGGGGGAGAGAGAGAGAGAGAGAGGGAGAGAGAGAGAGAGAGAGAGATGGAGAGAGGGGGAAGGAGGGAGGAAGGCAGGAGAGAGGGAGAGAGAGAGGGAGAGAGAGAGAGAGAGGGAGGAAGGGAGAGATGGAGAGATGGGGAGGGAGGGAGTAAGACAAAAATAATGGTGTTCCAAAAAAGGTCCAGTTGCCAGGACAACAGTATACAAATTCCATCTAGAAACCGTTGCCCTAGAGCACACAAAAAACTATAAATACCTCGGCCTAAACATCAGTGCCACAGGTAATTTCCACAAAGCTGTGAACAGTCTCAAAGACAAGGCCACTCACCAACCACATATTCCCTAAATTGAGACTCTGCATGCAGAATTCAGCAAAAATATTGTCAGTGTACAACGTAAAACACCAAATGCACACAGAGCAGATACCAATACCTGCTAATGATCCAAAGCCAGAAAATGTTACAAACAATTCTAGAACCACCTAAAAGGAAGTGATTCCCAAACCTTCCATAACAAAGCCATCATCTACAGAGATATAAACCTGGAGAAGAGTCCCCTAAGCAAGCTGGTCCTGGGGCTTGGTTCACAAACAGACCCCACAGAGCCCCAGGACATCATTACAATTAAACACAACAAATCATGAGAATACAAAAATACAATTACTTGACACATTGGAAATAATTCACAAAAAAAAACAGAGCAAACTAGAATGCTATTTGGCCATAAACAGAGAGGACACAGTGGCAGAATACCTGACCACTGTGACTGACCCAAAATTAAGGGAATGTTTGACTATGTACAGACTCAATGAGCATAGCCTTGCTATTGAGAAAGGCCGCCGTAGGCAGACATGGCTCTCAAGAGAAGACAGGCTATGTGCTCACTGCCCACAAAATGAGGTGGAAACTGAGCTGCACTTCCTAACCTCCTGAAAATTGTATGACCATATTAGAGACACATATTTCCCCCAGATTACACAGATCCACAAAGAATTTTGAGAACAATCCCAATTTTGATAAACTCCTATATGGCGAAATACCACAGTGTGCCATCACAGCAGCAAGATTTGTGAAATCAGTGAAGAACAAACACCATTGTAAATACAACCCATATTTATGTTTATTTATTTTTTATTTTAGCCATTTGCACATCGTTACAACACTGTATATAGACATAATATGACATTTGTAATGTCTTTATTCTTTTTGATCTTCAATGAGTGTAATGTTTACTGTTCATTTTTATTTTGTTGATTCCACTTTTGTTATTTCACTTTTAACATTTTTTTCCCAAAAAAGCCCCTTGAATTTAATTGAAACTGAATTGAGAGAATTGGCAACAGTGGAGATAGAGTGAATGTATACATTGACTTGTAGTAAAATAAAGGAGATTAATAAGAATATAACTGAATTGTTGTGGAGTCAATAAACAATAACCTCCCCCACACGCACACACCTTTTAAAGTTCAATTTGACTCATAGTGTACAGTGCCTTGCAAAAGTATTCATCCAATTTGGCATTTTTCCTACCACAACCTACAACCTGTAATTTAAATTGATTTTTATTATTTGGATTTCATGTAACGGACACAAAATAGTCCAAATTGGTGAAGTGAAATGTAAAAAAGCACAAGACTATTCAACATTAACTAATTAAAAACAGTTCTGCAGCAATGAGGTTAGCGCAGCAGGCTATTTTTGTAAAAATAACTTGTTTAAAAAAATTCAAAAAAATGTTCACTGGTATATACCCTCTTTGCTATACTGTTCTGAAAGTCCCCAGAGTCGGCAACACCGCTATGCACCACCAATCAGCGGCACCACGAAGACCAGGGAGGAGGAGCCCTCCAAACAGGACAGAGACAAAGTTGTGGAGAAGTACAGACCAGTGTTGAGTTATAAAAAAATATCAGAAACTTTGAACATCCCACAGAGCACCATTACATCCATTATTAAAAGCTGAAAATAATATGACACCACAACAAACCTGCCAAGAGAGGGCCTCCCACCAAAACTCATGGACTATGCAAGGAGGGCATTAGTCAGAGAGGCAACCAAGAGACCAAAGTTAACCCTGCAGGAGCAGTGGAGATTGGAGTATTTGTCGACTTTAAGCCGTACAGAGCCGTCTACAGAGCTGGGCTTTACGGAAGAGTGGCCAGAAAAAAGCCATTGCTTGAAGAAAAAAAATAAGCAAACACTTTTGGTGTTCGCCAAAAGGCATGTGGGAAACTCCCCAAACATATGGAAGAAGGTACTCTGGTCAGATGGGTCTAAAATTGAGCATTTTGCCATCAAGGAAAACGCTAAGTCTGGCGCAAACCCAGCATCTCTCATCAACCCGAGAGCACCCTCCCTACAGTGAAACATGGTGGTGGCAACATCATGCTGGCGGGATGTTTTTCATCTGCAAGGACTGGGAAACTGGTCAGAATTGAAGTAATGATGGATGGCGCTAAATACAGGGAAATTCTTAAGGTAAACCTGTTTCAGACTTCCGGAGATTTGAGACTGGGACGGAGTTCACCTTCAAGCAGGACAATGACCCTAAGCATACTGCTAAAGCAACACTTGAGTGGTTTAAGGGGAAACATTTAAATGTCTTGGAATGGCCTAGTCAAAGCCCAGACCTTAATCCAATTGAGAATCTGTGGTATGACTTAAAGATTTCTGTACACCAGCAGAGCCCATCCAACTTGAAGGAGCAGTAGCAGTTTTGCACTGAGAAGTGGGCAGACATCCCAGTGGCTAGATGTGCCAAGCTTATAGAGACATACCACAAGAGACTTGCAGCTGTAATTGCTGCAAAATATGGCTCTACAAAGTAATGACTAGCATAACGCAACAGACTAAAAATATTACTAGAAAATAGTCATATTCATGAAATTACAATATAATATGTATTGTGAAACACAGCTTAGCCTTTTGTTAATCACCCAGTCATCTCAGATTTTGAAATTATGCTTTACAGCCAAAGCAAGACAAGCATTTGTGTAAGTTTATCAATAGCCTAGCATTATGTCCAGCTCACAGCAGGAAGCTTGGTCAAGGAAATCAGAAAGTCAATCAAATTAACCGTTTACCTTTGATGATCTTCGGATGTTTTCACTGACGAGACTCCCAGTTAGCAAATGTTAATTTTGTTCCATAAAGATTATTTTTATAGCCGAAATAGCTCGGTTTGTTCTTAACGTTTGGTTACGCTCATCTTTCAAAATAAAAGCCTGAAACTATGTCTTGTGACACTAGACACATTAGGGAAGCAATAGAAAAAGGAATCTGGTTGATATCCCTTTCACTGCTCAATAGGGACGCATAGGAAGGCAGAGGTTTCTAAATAAGAGTCACTTCCTGATTGGATTTTTCTCAGGCTTTCGCCTGCAATATCAGTTCTGTTATACTCACAGACAATATTTTTACAGTTTTTGAAACTTTAGAGTGTTTTCTATCCTAAGCTGTCAATTATATGCATATTATAGCATCTGGTCCTGAGAAATAGGCAGTTTACTTTGGGAGCGTTATTTTTCCAAAAATGAAAATAGTGCCCCCTAGTTTCAAGAGGTTAACCAGGTAGGCTAGTTGAGAACAAACACATAGTCACACATGGAATACATAAACAAGTCAAAAATAGAAAAGGTCTATATACATAATATGGTATGAGGTAAGATGAGGGAGGTAAAGCAGTAAATAGGCCGCCAAATAATTACAATACTGCAATTAAACACTGGAGTGATAGATGTGCAGAAGATGAAAGTGCAAGTAGAGATACTGGGGTGAGAAGGAGCAAAATAAATAAATAACATTCTGGATCATTCTTAGCCCATTAGGTTAATGATGATATAAGATCAAGGACATATTTTGGAGCTCATTTCACTACGCTTTACTTTTAAAGTTGACATTGGATGGTCCTTTGTCTCCTTTAATTTCAGTGTAGCAAATTATTTTCGTTATTTTGAGAGATATTTTTAAACACCTTATTTATTTAAATAAAACTACGTTAAACATGTCGAAACTAAGTATTAAAATAATTGCAAATTGTTTTGTTTTTTGTAAGTTCACATTTGAGATCCTTATAGGATGTCCTTTATAGTTTAAAACAACATGGTTCTCCATTTTGGGATTTTCGTGAGAAATGTCCGTCACTTGTACACTGTTCCACATTAAGATTGTTTTCCTGTCAGGGATTTCAACAGACAACTGACAGCTATTGAATATCTTGTCAACCCGTTGTATTATAGTGTTTTAAAGTTGACATTTGATAGTCCTTGGCTTCCTTTAATTGAAGTGTAGCACATTACCTTTGTGAATATGAGAGATATTTTCAAGCTGTTGTTTGGAGGATATATTGACACGGTTTTCCGGCTGTTGGCAGATTTTATAAAATGTCATTTCTCTACCACAAGCTTCCTCCAACGTTGTTTAATAGAGAATTTGGCAAAATGTCCAACCAACCTCACAGCTGCTGACCACGTGTTACCACACCAGCCCAGGACCTCCACATCCACAGACCACGTGTAACCACACCAGACCCCAACATCCGGCTTCTTCACCTGCGGGATCGTCTGAGACCAGACACCTGGACAGACGATGAAACTTTGGGTTTGCACATCCAAAAAATTCTGCACAAACTGTCAGAAACCGTCTCAGGGAAGCTCAGCTGCGTGCTCGTCGTCCTCACCAGGATCTTGACCTGACTGCAGTTCAACATCGTAACTGACCTCAGTGGGTAAATGCTCAGCTTCGATGGCCACTGACACACTGGAGAAGGGAAAGGAGAGGAGAGGAGAGGAGAGGAGAGGAGTGGAGAGGAGAGGAGAGGAGAGG
>NC_060181.1:4583409-4588409 GCF_021184085.1 Oncorhynchus gorbuscha
CATCACAATAGACCCTGAGTGGCTGAGACCAGGCCATGACATCACAATAGACCCTGAGTGGCTAAGACCAGGCCATGACATCACAATAGACCCTTAGTGGCTGAGACCAGGCCATGACATCACAATAGACCCTGAGTGGCTGAGACCAGGCCATGACATCACAATAGACCCTGAGTGGCTGAGACCAGGCCATGACATCACAATAGACCCTGAGTGGCTAAGACCAGGCCATGACATCACAATAGACCCTGGAGTGGCTGAGACCAGGCCATGACATCACAATAGACCCTGAGTGGCTGAGACCAGGCCATGACATCACAATAGACCCTGAGTGGCTAAGACCAGGCCATGACATCACAATAGACCCTTAGTGGCTAAGACCAGGCCATGACATCACAATAGACCCTGAGTGGCTTAGACCAGGCCCTACAGGACTACGGTCAACAGTACTGCAATATATAGGGAGCCGTGTGTATCAGACCAGGAGACATCTGAGGTGAAAGGTGACAGGGCTAGAGCCGTGTGTATCAGACCAGGAGACATCTGAGGTGAAAGGTGACAGGGCTAGAGCCGTGTGTATCAGACCAGGAGACATCTGAGGTGAAAGGTGACAGGGCTAGAGCCGTGTGTATCAGACCAGGAGACATCTGAGGTGAAAGGTGACAGGGCTAGAGCCGTGTGTATCAGACCAGGAGACATCTGAGGTGAAAGGTGACAGGGCTAATGGTTAATATCGTTGATGTTTTAACTTTTATTTGTAGATTCTCACGAACACGATGACGTTCTACATCTTACTCTACGACCCCCATAAATGCATTTCAGAAAGTATTCAAACCACTTCATTTTTTCCACATTGTGTTATGTTAACGTCTTATTCTAAAATGTATTTAAATAAAACAACATCCTCTTCTTTCTCCACACAATACTCTATAATTATGAAAAACATTTTTTACAAATGTATTCAGCGTGATGTTCTGACAAATAATGATTCCACCTGAGTCTCGGCCCCGTTGAACATTTTGTATGTTTGACTGATGGCAGTTAACTTTCTCTATAGCCTGAGGGACACTGAGTATCCATGTCTCCACGACACCATGTTTCCAGTAGGGTTAGGATGTCCTGTCCCCTGACTTTCTCTATAGCCTGAGGGACACTGAGTGGAACAAACTCCCTCACGACGCCAGGACAGCGGAGTCAATCACCACCTTCCGGAGACACCTGAAACCCCACCTCTTTAAGGAATACCTAGGATAGGATAAAGTAATCCTTCTACCCCCCTTAAAATATTTAGATGCACTATTGTAAAGTGGCTGTTCCACTGGATGTCATAAGGTGAATGCACCAATTTGTAAATCGCTCTGGATAAGAGCGTCTGCTAAATGACTTAAATGTAAATGTAAAATGTATCTATGTCTCCACGACACCATGTTTCCAGTAGGGTTAGGATGTCCTGTCCCTTGACTTTCTCTATAGCCTGAGGGACACTGAGTATCCATGTCTCCACGACACCATGTTTCCAGTAGGGTTAGGATGTCCTGTCCCTTGACTTTCTCTATAGCCTGAGGGACACTGAGGGACACTGAGTATCCATGTCTCCACGACACCAGGTTTCCAGTAGGATTAGGATGTCCTGATGTTTTTAACCTCTTGCGACGAGCAAACCCGTATCCGGGAGCGTAATCATCGCCTCAGACGCATTAACATAACGCAGCGGACATAAATACCCCTAGAAACTTTTCCTATTCATGAAAATCGCAAATGAAATGAAATAAATATATTCGAACACAAGCTTAGCCTTTTGTTAACAACACTGTCATCTCAGATTTTCAAAATATGCGTTACAGCCAACGCTAGACAAGCATTTGTGTAAGTTTATCATGGCATAATGCTATGCTAGGCTCTGCTGGCAGCAGGCAATATTTTCACGAAAATAAGAAAAGCAACCAAATTAAATAATTTACCTTTGAAGAACTTCGGATGCTTTCACTGAGGAGACTCCCAGTTAGATAGAAAATGTTCCTTTTTTCCAAAAATATTATTTTTGTAGGCGAAATAGCTCCCGTTTCTTCATAATGCTTGGCTGAGAAATCGACCGGAAAATGCTGCAACTATAACGCCAAACTTTTTTCAAAATTTTCTCCATAATATCGACAGAAACACGGCAAACGTTGTTTAGGATCCATCCTCAAGGTGTTTTTAACATATATATTTGATAATATATCCGTCGAGGCAATTGGTTTCTCATAAGAAGCGATTTGAAAAATGGCTACCTCAGTATTTTACGCAAGGTTTTCTGTGGGAGACCGCATGCCATATATGGTCCCTTACAGCTATTGTCCAATGGAAATGCCTACAAAGACGTCACAATGCTGTAGACTTCTTGGGGAATACGTGGAAAGTATAAGCTCATTCTTAGCTCATTCACAGCCATATAAGGAGTATAAGGCCCCCTAATGCATAACTGGTTAATCAATTCTGGATTTTATGTTTTATAACCAAAATGTGAAGAATAAAGGTCCTGGATATGCCAAGAGCTGAGAGTTAATGAACTCATTTATAGTAAGTGATATTCACTGGTTTAATTATTATATGAAAAAAATATTTAACAAAATTTAAAAGGGAAAATATACAATATATTTAAACAGTTGAAGTCGGAAGATTACATACACCTTAGCCAAATACATTTAAACTCAGTTTTTCACAATTACTGACATTTAATCCTATTACAAATTCCATGACTTAAGTCAGTTAGGATCACCACTTTATTTTAAGAATGTGAAATGTCAGAATAATAGTAGAGAGAGTGATTTATTTCAGCTTTTATTTCTTTCATCACATTCCCAGTGGGTCAGAAGTTTAATACAATCAATTAGTATTGGGTAGCATTGCCTTTAAATTGTTTAACTTGGGTCAAATGTTACAGGGTAGCCTTCCACAAGCTTCCCACAAAAAGTGGGGTGAATTTTGGCCCATTCCTCCTGACTGAGCTGGTGTAACTGAGTCAGGTTTGTAGGCCTACTTGCTCGCACACACTTTTTCAGTTCTTCCCAAACATTTTCTGTAGGATTGAGGTCAGAGGTCAGAGCTTTGTGACGGCCACTCCAATACCTTGACTTTGTTGTCCTTAAGACATTTTTCCACAACTTTGGAAGTATGCTTGGGGTCATTGTCCATTTGGAAGACCCATTCGCGACCAAGCTTTAACTTCCTGACTGATGTCTGAGATGTTGCTTCAATTCATCCACATCATTTTCCTTCCTCATGGGCCATCTATTTGTGAAGTGCACCAGTTCCTCATGCATCAAAGCACCCCTACAACATAATGCTGCCACCCCCGTGCTTCACAGTTGGGATGGTATTCATCGGCTTGCAAGCGTCCTTGGCTGATTTCTTTTGATTTTTCTATGATGTCAACCAAAGATGCACTGAGTTTGAAGGTAGGCCTTGAAATACATCCACAAATACACATCCACTTGACTCAAATTATGTCAGTTAGCCTATCAGAAGCTTCTAAAGCCATGACATAATTTTCTGGAATTTTCCAAGCTGTTTAAAGACATAGTCAACTTAGTGTATGTAAACGTCTGACCCACTGGAATTGTGACACAGTGAATTATAAGTGACACAATCTGTCTGTAAATAATTGTTGGAAAAATGACTTGTGTCATGTACAAAGTAGATGTCCTGACTGACTTGCCAAAACTAGTGTGTTAATAAGACATTTGTGGAGTGGTTGAAAAACGAGTTTTAATGACGCCAACCTAAGTGTATTTAAACTTCAACTGTATATATATATATATATATATATATATATATATACATGTGTATGTATGTATGTATGTGTGTATGTGTGTGTGTTTAAATATATATATGCACATATACAGTGGGGAAAACAATTATTTGATACACTGCCGATTTTGCAGGTTTTCCTACTTACAAAGCATGTAGAGGTCTGTAATTTTTATAATATAATATAATAATATATGCCATTTAGCAGACGCTTTTATCCAAAGCGACTTACAGTCATGTGTGCATACATTTTACGTATGGGTGGTCCCGGGGATCGGGGATCGAACCCACTACCCTGGCGTTACAAGCGCCATGCTCTACCAACTGAGCTACAGAAGGACCACATTATCATAGGTACACTTCAACCGTGAGAGACGGAAATCTAAAACAAAAATCCAGGAAATCACATTGTATGATTTTTATGTAATTAATTTGAGAACCTTCCATAAGGACAACCATCTCTGCAGTACTCCACCAATCCGGCCTTTATGGTGGAGTGGCCAGATGGAAGCCACTTCTCAGTAATGGAGTTTGCCATAAGGCACCTAAAAGTTTCTCTGGTCTGATGAATCCACGATTGAACTCTTTGGTCTGAATGCAAAGCGTCACATCTGGAGGCAACCTGGCACCATCCATACGGTGACGAAGTGGCAGCATTGTGGGGATGTTGTTGAGCAGCAGGGACTTGGAGAGGGGATTAGTGGTGTGGGGGCTGTGCTTTGGCAAAGTGGGTGGGGTTATATCCAACCTGTTTGGCCCTGTCTGGGGGTGTCCTCGGATGGAGCCACAGTGTCTCCTGACCCCTCCTGTCTCAGCCTCCAGTATTTATGCTGCAGTAGTTTATGTGTCGGGGGGCTAGGGTCAGTTTGTTATATCTGGAGTACTTCTCCTGTCCTATTCGGTGTCCTGTGTGAATCTAAGTGTGCATTCTCTAATTCTCTCCTTCTCTCTTTCTCTCTCTCGGAGGACCTGAGCCCTAGGACCATGCCCCAGGACTACCTGACATGATGACTCCTTGCTGTCCCCAGTCCACCTGGCCATGCTGCTGCTCCAGTTTCAACTGTTCTGCCTTACTATTATTCAACCATGCTGGTCATTTATGAACATTTGAACATCTTGGCCACGTTCTGTTATAATCTCCACCCGGCACAGCCAGAAGAGGACTGGCCACCACACATATGCTCTCTCTAATTCTCTCTTTCTTTCTTTCT
>NC_060181.1:4593409-4617697 GCF_021184085.1 Oncorhynchus gorbuscha
CCACTGAAGGAGAGTTGTATGGCATTGAAGAGCATATGGAGGCCACTGAAGGAGAGTTGTATGGCATTGAAGAGCATATGGAGGCCACTGAAGGAGAGTTGTATGGCATTGAAGAGCAGATGGAGGCCACTGAAGGAGAGTTGTATGGCATTGAAGAGCATATGGAGGCCACTGAAGGAGAGTTGTATGGCATTGAAGAGCAGTTGGAGGCCACTGAAGGAGAGTTGTATGGCATTGAAGAGCAGATGGAGGCCACTGAAGGTGAGTTGGAGGCCACTGAAGGTGAGTTGTACGGCATTGAAGAGCAGATGGAGGCCACTGAAGGAGAGTTGTATGGCATTGAAGAGGAGTTGGAGGCCACTGAAGGAGAGTTGGAGGCCACTGAAGGAGAGTTGGAGGCCACTGAAGGAGAGTTGGAGGCCACTGAAGGAGAGTTGGAGGCCACTGAAGGAGAGTTGTATGGCATTGAAGAGGAGTTGGAGGCCACTGAAGGAGAGTTGGAGGCCACTGAAGGAGAGTTGGAGGCCACTGAAGGAGAGTTGTATGGCATTGAAGCTTGCCTGGAGGGTTGTTAACACAGTGTCCAAAGAAGGGCCGGAAGTATACAGAATGTTGTCGTCTGCGTAGAGGTGGATCAGAGACTCACCAGCAGCAAGAGCGACATCAAACATTCTCTTTTTACTCAGAATTAATTAATGTCACCTCCCCTGTCTAACGAATATCCACCAACAAACTGTATTCTCGAGCTAAATATGTTTTGACGTATAACTAGTGTTATTAATGTCACCTCTCCTGTCTGATATCTCAACTTTCTCTATGCCACAAAAATGTAAAGGTAGAAATGTCATGTTTCAGGTCATTAAAACGTACTGCGCCTGGATAATCCCTGTCGTTTTTCCTGATTGAACTTTTATGTTCACTAGTCCTCTGTTTGAGAGAACGAGAGGTTTTACCTACATAGCACAGCCCACATGGACATTTAATAATGTAAATAACATGGGTGGTGGAGCACGTAATAATGGAGATAACATGGGTGGTGGAGCAAGTAATAATGGAGATAACATGGGTGGTGGAGCATGTAATAATGTAAATAACATGGGTGGTGGAGCACGTAATAATGGAGATAACATGGGTGGTGGAGCATGTAATAATGTAAATAACATGGGTGGTGGAGCACGTAATAATGGAGATAACATGGGTGGTGGAGCATGTAATAATGTAAATAACATGGGTGGTGGAGCACGTAATAATGGAGATAACATGGGTGGTGGAGCATGTAATAATGTAAATAACATGGGTGGTGGAGCACGTAATAATGGAGATAACATGGGTGGTGGAGGACGTAATAATGGAGATAACATGGGTGGTGGAGCACGTAATAATGGAGATAACATGGGTGGTGGCGCACGTAATAATGGAGATAACATGGGTGGTGGAGCACGTAATAATGGAGATAACATGGGTGGTGGAGCACGTAATAATGGAGATAACATGGGTGGTGGAGCACGTAATAATGTAAATAACATGGGTGGTGGAGCATGTAATAATGGAGATAACATGGGTGGTGGAGCACGTAATAATGGAGATAACATGGGTGGTGGAGCATGTAATAATGGAGATAACATGGGTGGTGGAGCACGTAATAATGGAGATAACATGTGTGGTGGAGCACGTAATAATGGAGATAACATGGGTGGTGGAGCACGTAATAATGTCATTTATTTGGACCCGTTTTCCTGTGTGTGGGTGGCAGAAATATTCACTTTATCGTGTTGTTGCACTGTGTGCATCCTCTGCATTTATAGCTAGAGGTAGTAGAGGTAGAGGGCTGTATCCTCTGCATTTATAGCTAGAGGTAGTAGAGGTAGTGGGCTGCATCCTCTGCATTTATAGCTAGAGGTAGTAGAGGTAGTGGGCTGCATCCTCTGCATTTATAGCTAGAGGTAGTAGAGGTAGTGGGCTGCATCCTCTGCATTTATAGCTAGAGGTAGTAGAGGTAGAGGGCTTCGTCCTCTGCATTTATAGCTAGAGGTAGTAGAGGTAGAGGGCTGTATCCTCTGCATTTATAGCTAGAGGTAGTAGAGGTAGAGGGCTGTATCCTCTGCATTTATAGCTAGAGGTAGTAGAGGTAGAGGGCTGTATCCTCTGCATTTATAGCTAGAGGTAGTAGAGGTAGTGGGCTGCATCCTCTGCATTTATAGCTAGAGGTAGTAGAGGTAGAGGGCTGCATCCTCTGCATTTATAGCTAGAGGTAGTAGAGGTAGAGGGCTGCATCCTCTGCATTTATAGCTAGAGGTAGTAGAGGTAGAGGGCTGTATCCTCTGCATTTATAGCTAGAGGTAGTAGAGGTAGAGGGCTGTATCCTCTGCATTTATAGCTAGAGATAGTAGAGGTAGAGGGCTGCATCCTCTGCATTTATAGCTAGAGGTAGTAGAGGTAGAGGGCTGCATCCTCTGCATTTATAGCTAAATCAAATCAAATCAAATTGTATTTGTCACTGTTACGGATACAGTTATCCTGTGTGTGTGTATCCTGTGTGTGTGTTTCTTTTCTCTCATTCTCCCCTCACAGGTGAAAATCATCACTCCCCAATCAGTCAACAATCAATCATCAATCAGAAGACACACCTCCTCCTATTTCCTAACCTATCACAGTTCCTTCCCCATGGTTTAAAAACCCCATCATTTGTTTGTTCTAGAGCTCAATCTCTCTGTAAATGCCATGTCTGTAGGTCTCTGTGTTTCACTCTCGCTTTGTGTCTTAACCTCCCTTTTGTTTAAGCACCTCATAGCACTTTGTCATCACCTGTGAGTATTGTTTTTGGTTATGGTGTTTGTTTGTTGCTGGTGGGAAAAGGGGAAACCAAGACAAATCGCCCATGGGCATACACTACCCGTAAGTGAACTTTGCTAAATACACTAGTTAGAACTGGGCGGACCACCCACTGTATTTTTGGTTAGTTAGTTAGCTGTTGTTAAAGTAGGCTAGTCTAGCTTAGGGGTGTTTTTGAATACTTATTGTTTCTTTCCTTGGGTCCAGCTCAGCCCCTTTTCCTGCTCCCCCCCCCCATTACCGTGTGTTTATAAATAAACCTGGACGGTAGATTTCTGTTGTCGTGGTTATTTCGTTCACACTTTTACTTTGTCACAATAATAATTTGCATGAGTTATGTTACTGGTCTCATTACCACCCCCCTAGACTGTCGGGCCAAAAGGGATTCGTAACAGTCACATACACATGTTTAGCAGATGTTAATGCGAGAGTAGAGAAATGCTTGTGCTTCTAGTTCCGACAATGCCGTAATAACCAACAAGTAATCTAACTAACAATTCCAAAACTACTGTCTTATACACACAAGTGTAGGGGGATAAAGAATATGTACATAAGGATATATGAGTGATGGTACAGAGCGGCATAGGCAAGATACAGTAGATGGTATCGAGTACAGTATATACATATGAGATGAGTATGTAAACAAAGTGGCATAGTTAAAGTGGCTAGTGATACATGCCCTTCTAGGAAGTCCTCCTTTTAATGTCTCAGGATGGCCCCCTGAGTATTCCTGTCCGTTTCTTTTCTATACAGAGTTGTAAACAGGGTTCTATTTGATTTCTCAATCCACATATCGAGGTAATGAACCCGTCGAGTGTCACATTCAATAGTGAATTTGAGATTGGGGTCAATGTCATTCAGTAGTGCCATAAAATCTGACAGATCTTTTTCCGTTCCTTCCTATATGCCAAAAAAAATGTTGTCAATATATCGATAGCACTTCAGGACTTTATTCAAAAATGTATTTTCGTTTTCATTATTAACAAAACGTTCAGAAAGACCCACATATAGGTTGGCGTAGCTCGGAGCGAATGTGGAGCCCATCGATGTTCCATTCGTTTGGAGGTAGTATTAGGTAGTATTAGGTAGTAGTATTAGGCAGTATCAGGTAGTATTATTAGGTAGTATCAGGTAGTATTATTAGGTAGTAGTATTATTAGGCAGTATTAGGTAGTAGTATTAGGTCGTAGTATTATTAAGTAGTAGTATTATTAGGTGTTAGGTTAGTAGGTAGTATGAGGTAGTTAGGTTATTAGGTAGTATTATTAGGTAGTAGGTAGTATTAGGTAGTAGGTAGTATTAGGTAGTATTATTAGGTAGTAGGTAGTATTAGGTAATTAGGTTATTAGGTAGTATTATTAGGTAGTAGGTAGTATTAGGTAGTAGGTAGTATTAGGTAGTTAGGTTATTAGGTAGTATTATTAGGTAGTAGGTAGTATTAGGTAGTAGGTAGTATTAGGTAGTATTATTAGGTAGTAGGTAGTATTAGGTAGTTAGGTTATTAGGTAGTATTATTAGGTAGTAGGTAGTATTAGGTAGTAGGTAGTATTAGGTAGTTAGATTACTAGGTTATTAGGTAGTATTATTAGGTAGTAGGTATTATTAGGTAGTATTCTTAGGTAGTATCAGGTAGTATTATTAGGTAGTATTATTAGGTGGTAGTATTATTAGGCAGTAGTATTAGGTAGTAGTATTAGGTAGTATTATTAGGTAGTTAGGTTATTAGGTAGTAGGTAGTATGAGGTAGTTAGGTTATTAGGTAGTAGGTAGTATTAGGTAGTTAGGTTATTAGGTAGTATTAGGTAGTAGGTAGTATTAGGTAGTATTATTAGGTAGTAGGTAGTATTAGGTAGTTAGGTTATTAGGTAATATTATTAGGTAGTAGGTAGTATTAGGTAGTATTATTAGGTAGTAGGTAGTATTAGGTAGTTAGGTTATTAGGTAGTATTATTAGGTAGTAGGTAGTATTAGGTAGTTAGGTTATTAGGTAGTATTATTAGGTAGTAGGTAGTATTAGGTAGTATTATTAGGTAGTAGGTAGTATTAGGTAGTTAGGTTATTTGGTAGTATTATTGGGTAGTAGGTAGTATTAGGTAGTTAGGTTATTAGGTAGTATTAGGTAGTAGGTAGTATTAGGTAGTTAGGTTATTAGGTAGTATTATTAGGTAGTGTGTAGTATTATTGGGTAGTAGGTAGTATTAGGTAGTTCGGTTATTAGGTAGTATTATTAGGTACTAGGTAGTATTAGGTAGTATTCTTAGGTAGTATCAGGTAGTATTATTAGGTGGTAGTATTATTAGGCAGTAGTATTAGGTAGTAGTATTAGGTAGTAGTATTAGGTAGTATTATTAGGTATTAGGTAGTTAGGTTATTAGGTAGTAGGTAGTATGAGGTAGTTAGGTTATTAGGTAGTAGGTAGTATTAGGTAGTTAGGTTATTAGGTAGTATTAGGTAGTAGGTAGTATTAGGTAGTATTATTAGGTAGTAGGTAGTATTAGGTAGTATTATTAGGTAGTAGGTAGTATTAGGTAGTTAGGTTATTTGGTAGTATTATTGGGTAGTAGGTAGTATTAGGTAGTTAGGTTATTAGGTAGTATTAGGTAGTAGGTAGTATTAGGTAGTAGGTAGTATTAGGTAGTTAGGTTATTAGGTAGTATTATTAGGTAGTAGGTAGTATTAGGTAGTATTATTAGGTAGTAGGTAGTATTAGGTAGTTAGGTTATTTGGTAGTATTATTGGGTAGTAGGTAGTATTAGGTAGTTAGGTTATTAGGTAGTATTAGGTAGTAGGTAGTATTAGGTAGTAGGTAGTATTAGGTAGTTAGGTTATTAGGTAGTATTATTAGGTAGTGTGTAGTATTATTGGGTAGTAGGTAGTATTAGGTAGTTCGGTTATTAGGTAGTATTATTAGGTACTAGGTAGTATTAGGTAGTATTCTTAGGTAGTATCAGGTAGTATTATTAGGTAGTATTATTAGGTGGTAGTATTATTAGGCAGTAGTATTAGGTAGTAGTATTAGGTAGTAGTATTAGGTAGTATTATTAGGTATTAGGTAGTTAGGTTATTAGGTAGTAGGTAGTATGAGGTAGTTAGGTTATTAGGTAGTAGGTAGTATTAGGTAGTTAGGTTATTAGGTAGTATTAGGTAGTAGGTAGTATTAGGTAGTATTATTAGGTAGTAGGTAGTATTAGGTAGTTAGGTTATTAGGTAATATTATTAGGTAGTAGGTAGTATTAGGTAGTATTATTAGGTAGTAGGTAGTATTAGGTAGTTAGGTTATTAGGTAGTATTATTAGGTAGTAGGTAGTATTAGGTAGTATTATTAGGTAGTAGGTAGTATTAGGTAGTTAGGTTATTTGGTAGTATTATTAGGTAGTGGGTAGTATTATTGGGTAGTAGGTAGTATTAGGTAGTTAGGTTATTAGGTAGTATTATTAGGTAGTAGGTAGTATTAGGTAGTATTATTAGGTAGTAGGTAGTATTAGGTAGTTAGGTTATTTGGTAGTATTATTGGGTAGTAGGTAGTATTAGGTAGTTAGGTTATTAGGTAGTATTATTAGGTAGTAGTATTAGGTATTAGGTAGTATTATTAGGTAGTATTAGGTAGTTAGGTTATTAGGTAGTATTATTAGGTAGTGTATTAGGTAGTATTATTGGGTAGTAGGTAGTATTAGGTAGTTAGGTTATTAGGTAGTATTATTAGGTAGTAGGTAGTATTAGGTAGTATTATTAGGTAGTAGGTAGTATTAGGTAGTTAGGTTATTTGGTAGTATTATTGGGTAGTAGGTAGTATTAGGTAGTTAGGTTATTAGGTAGTATTATTAGGTAGTAGGTAGTATTAGGTAGTTAGGTTATTAGGTAGTATTAGGTAGTAGGTAGTATTAGGTAGTCGGTAGTATTAGGTAGTTAGGTTATTAGGTAGTATTATTAGGTAGTAGGTATTATTAGGTAGTATTCTTAGGTAGTATCAGGTAGTATTATTAGGTAGTATTATTAGGTGGTAGTATTATTAGGCAGTAGTATTAGGTAGTAGTATTAGGTAGTAGTATTAGGTAGTAGTATTAGGTATTAGTATTAGGTATTAGGTAGTTAGGTTAGGTATTAGGTAGTTAGGTTATTAGGTAGTAGGTAGTATGAGGTAGTTAGGTTATTAGGTAGTAGGTAGTATTAGGTAGTTAGGTTATTAGGTAGTATTAGGTAGTAGGTAGTATTAGGTAGTATTATTAGGTAGTAGGTAGTATTAGGTAGTTAGGTTATTAGGTAATATTATTAGGTAGTAGGTAGTATTAGGTAGTATTATTAGGTAGTAGGTAGTATTAGGTAGTTAGGTTATTAGGTAGTATTATTAGGTAGTAGGTAGTATTAGGTAGTTAGGTTATTAGGTAGTATTATTAGGTAGTAGGTAGTATTAGGTAGTATTAGTAGGTAGTAGGTAGTATTAGGTAGTTAGGTTATTTGGTAGTATTATTGGGTAGTAGGTAGTATTAGGTAGTTAGGTTATTAGGTAGTATTAGGTAGTAGGTAGTATTAGGTAGTTAGGTTATTAGGTAGTATTATTAGGTAGTGGGTAGTATTATTGGGTAGTAGGTAGTATTAGGTAGTTAGGTTATTAGGTAGTATTATTAGGTACTAGGTAGTATTAGTAGGTAGTATTAGGTAGTTAGGTTATTAGGTAGTATTATTAGGTAGTAGGTAGTATTAGGTAGTATTATTAGGTAGTAGGTAGTATTAGGTAGTATTTTTAGGTAGTATTAGGTAGTATTATTAGGTAGTAGGTAGTATTAGGTAGTATTATTAGGTAGTATGTAGTATTATTAGGTAGTAGGTAGTACTAGGTAGTATTATTAGGTAGTAGGTAGTATTAGGTAGTATTATTAGGTAGTAGGTAGTATTGGGTAGTATTATTAGGTAGTATTATTAGGTAGTAAGTAGTATTATTAGGTAGTAGGTAGTATTAGGTAGTATTATTAGGTAGTATTATTGGGTAGTATTATTAGGTAGTAGGTAGTATTATCAGGTAGTATTATTAGGTAGTAGGTAGTAGGTAGTATTATTAGGTAGTATTATTAGGTAGTATTATTAGGTAGTAGGCAGTATTATTAGGTAGTATTATTAGGTAGTATTATTAGGTAGTACGTAGTATTAGGCATTATTATTAGGTAGTAGGTAGTATTAGGTAGTATTATTAGGTAGTATTATTAGGTAGTATTATGTAGCATTATTAGGTAGTATTATTAGGTAGTATTATTAGGTAGTAGGTAGTATTTGGTAGTATTATTAGGTAGTAGGTAGTATTAGGTAGTATTATTAGGCAGTAGGTAGTATTATTAGGTAGTATTATTAGGTAGTAGGTAGTATTATTAGGTAGTATTATTATGTAGTAGGTAGTAGTATTAGGTAGTATTATTAGGTAGCAGTATTAGGTAGTATGTAGTATTAGGCAGTATTATTAGGTAGTAGGTAGTATTATTAAGTAGTATTATTGGGTAGTATTATTAGGTAGTATTATTAGGTAGTATTAAGTAGTATTAGGTGGTATTATTAGGTAGTAGGTAGTATTTGGTAGTATTATTAGGTCGTATTATTAGGTAGTATTATTAGGTAATATTATTAGGTAGTAGGTATTATTAGGTAGTATTATTAGGTAGTATTATTGGGTAGTATTATTGGGTAGTATTATTAGGTAGTATTAGGTAGTATTATTAAGTAGTATTATTAGGTAGTAGGTAGTATTTTGTAGTATTATTAGGTAGTATTATTAGGTAGTATTATTAGGTAGTATTATTAGGTGGTATTATTAGGTAGTATTATTAGGTAGTAGGTAGTATTTGGTAGTATTATTAGGTAGTAGGTAGTATTTGGGTAGTATTTTTTAGGTAGTATTATTAGGTAGTATTATTAGGTAGTATTATTGGGTAGTATTATTAGGTAGTAGGTAGTATTTGGTAGTATTATTAGATCGTATTATTAGGTACTATTATTAGGTACTATTATTAGGTACTATTATTAGGTAGTAGGTATTATTAGGTAGTATTATTGGGTAGTATTATTAGGTAGTATTATTAGGTAGTAGGTAGTATTTTGTAGTATTATTCGGTAGTATTATTAGGTAATATTATCAGGTAGTATTATTAGGTAGCAGGTAGTATTTGGTAGTATTATTAGGTAGTATTATTAGGTAGTATTATTAGGTAGTAGGTAGTATTTGGTAGTATTTTTAGGTAATATTATTAGGTAGTATTATTAGGTAGTATTATTGGGTAGTATTATTGGGTAGTATTATTAGGTATTATTATTAGGTAGTATTATTAGGTAGTATTATTAGGTAGTATTATTAGGTAGTATTATTAGGTAGTATTATTAGGTAGTATTCTTAGGTAGTAGGTAATATTTGGTAGTATTAGTAGGTAGTATTATTAGGTAGTAGGTAGTATTTGGTAGTATTATTAGGTAGTATTCTTAGGTAGTAGGTAGTATTTGGTAGTATTATTAGGTAGTATTATTAGGTAGTAGGTAGTATTTGGTAGTATTATTAGGTAGTATTACTAGGTAGTATTATTAGGTAGTATTATTAGGTAGTAGGTAGTATTTGGTAGTATTATTAGGTAGTATTATTAGGTAGTATTATTAGGTAATATTCATCATCAAACCTAAAATAGTGATACGTCAAAACATATTTAGCTCGAGAATAAAGTTTGTTGGTGGATATTCGTTAGACAGACGAGGTGATATTAATAATACTCTTCAAGGGAAAGTTTTTTGAATTTGGGAATGTTTGGAAATGTTCACCCTCCAGACAATATTTCTTAAAGGACTGAATGATGAAATGCCTTTGTATGTTAAGTTGTGAATTTGAACAGGAATTATGCCCCTATTTCAGATGACTCTGATGGCTTTCGTACGATGTACCCAATGATTAATGAAAACTTGCTCGGTTGGTCGATGTCCTTATTGTGGTTTTAAAGACGTGTTCAATACGTCTTATTTGCACACTTTATTTGAAAATTTATGAAATGCATATTGTTAAGTTTGGTAGCACTCATTTGTTTTTCCTTAGCCTCCAACCCCTTTCGATGAGTGGAACGGTCTAGATAAGGGTGCAAATTTTAAAAAACATCACATAATCTCTGACGAAGGCCGTGAGACTGATTTGTAAAGCTCTGACAAAGGCCATGAGACCGATACGTGAAGCTCTGACGAAAGCCGTGAGATCGATACGTAAAGCTCTGACGAAGGACGTGAGGTCGATATGTAAAGCTCTGACGAAGGTCGCGAGGTCGATACGTAAAGCTCTGACGAAGGCCGTGAGGTCGATACGTAAAGCTCTGACGAAGGCCGTGAGGCCGATATGTAAAGCTCTGACGAAGGCCAATAGGCCGATACGTAAAGCTCTGACGAAGGTCACGGTTTATACGTAAAGCTCTGACGAAGGCTGTGAGGTCGATACGTAAAGCTTTGACGAAGATCGCGGTCGATACGTAAAGGTCTGACGAAGGCCAATAGGCCGATACGTAAAGCTCTGACGAAGGCCGTGAGGTCGATACGTAAAGCTCTGACGAAGGCTGTGAGGTCAATACGTAAAGCTCTTACGAAGGTCACGGTCGATACGTGAAGGTCTGATGAAGGCCAATAGGCCGATACGTAAAGCTCTGACGAAGGTCGTGAGGTCGATACGTAAAGCTCTGACGAAGGCCGTGAGGTCGATACGTAAAGCTCTGACGAAGGCCTTGAGGTCGATACGTAAAGCTCTGACGAAGGCTGTGAGGTCGATACGTAAAGCTCTGACGAAGGTCACGGTCGATACGTAAAGGTCTGACGAAGGCCAATAGGCCGATACGTAAAGCTCTGACGAAGGCCGTGAGGTCGATACGTAAAGCTCTGACGAAGGCCGTGAGGTCGATACGTAAAGCTATGACGAAGGCTGTGAGGTCGATACGTAAAGCTCTGACGAAGGCCATGAGTCCGATACGTAAAGCTCTGACGAAAGCCATGAGTCCGATACGTAAAGCTCTGACGAAGGACATGAGGCTGATACGTAAAGCTCTGACGAAGGCCATGAGGCTGATACGTAAAGCTTATTAAAGATAAGAGCAGCGTACCGTTTCCTTTTTCATTCATCTTGTTCAATTGTTGCCATGCACCTGCAAAAAGTTTGCTCAGATGTGCGTTTTGAATTTTGAACCCCCCATAGACACTGCCAGAACTGAACTCTGTCAGAGAAGTAGTTGGTGAACCAGGCGAGGCAGTCATTTGAGAAACCAAGGCTATTGAGTGCTGACAAGAATGCAATGATTGACAGAGTCGAAAGCCTTTGCCAGGTTGATGAAGCCGGCTGCACAGTACTGTCCTTTATCGATGGCGGTTATGATATCGTTTAGTACCATGAGCATGGCTGAGGTGCAACCATGACCAGCTCGGAAACCAGATTGCATAGCAGAGAAGGTACGGTGGGATTCAAAATGGTCGGTGATCTGTGTGTTAACTTGGCTTTTGATGACTTTAGAAAGGCAGGGCAGGATGGATATAGGTCTGTAACAGTTTTGGTCTAGTGTCTTTGAAGAGGGGGATGACCACGGCAGCTTTCCAGTCTTTAAGGATCTCAGACGATACGAAAGTGGTTGAACAGGCTAGTAACAGGGGTTGCATCATTTTCGGCGGATAATTTTAGAAAGAGAAGGTACTTATTGTCTAGCCCAGCTCATTAATTGGCAACAGAGAACTGGAAGGAAAGGCGGCCGAAAGAGTTTTTGGCTTTGGGGATGAACAGTGAATACCTGCTGGAGCGCGTGCTACGGGTGGGTGTTGCTATGGTGACCAGTGAGCTGAGATACGGCAGGGCTTTACCGAGAAAATACTTATAAATGACCTGGAGCCAGTGGGTTTGTCGACAGATATGTAGTGAAGGCCAGCCAATGGGAGCATACAGGTCGCAGTGGTGGGTATTATATGGGGCTTAACAACGGATGGCACTGTGATAGACTGCATTCAATTTGCTGAGTAGAGTGTTGGAGGCTATTTTGTAAATGACATCGCTGAAGTCAAGGATCGGTAGGATAGTCAGTTTTACGAGGGTATGATTGGCAGCATGAGTGAAGGAGGCTTTCTTGTGAAATGGGAAGCGGATTCTAGATTTAATTTTGGATTGGAGATGTTTGATGTGAGTCTGGAAGGAGAGTTTATTTTAGAAAGAGAGGGTCCTTATTGTCTAGCCCAGCTGTTTTGTAGGGGTCCAGATTTTGCAGCTCTTTCAGAACATCAGCTGTCTGGATTTGGGAGAAGGACAAGTGGGGATGGGATTTGCACCCAGGTGCAGAGCTGTTGGGGTGGCCAGGTGGAAAGCATAGCCAGCCGTAGAGAAATGCTTACTGAATTTTTTAGATTTTCATGGATTATCATGGTGACAGTGTTTCCTAGCCTCATTGCAGTGGGCAGCTGGGAGGAGGTGCTCTTCTTCTCCATGGACTTTATATTGTCCCAAAACATGTGGAATTAATGCTACAGGACACAGATTTTCTGATTGAAAAAGCCTTTACTTTCCTAACGCACTATGTATATTTATTCCTGACTTCCTTGAAAAGTTGTATATCGTGGGGGCTATTTGATGTTAATGCTGAACGCCACAGGATGTTTTTGTGCTGGTCAAGGGCAGTCAGGTCTGGAGTGAACCATGGGCCATATCTGTTCATCATACTACTTTTTTTGAATGGGGCATGCTTATTTAAAATGGTGAGGAAAGCACTTTTAAAGAACAGCCAGGCATCCTCTACTGACGGGATGAGGTCAATATCCTCCAGGATACCCGGGCCAAGTCAGTGAGAAAGGCCTGCTCACTGATCTGTTTTAGGGAACGTTTGACAGTGATGAGGGGTGGTCGTTTGACCGTGGACCCATTACGGAGACAGGCAATGAGGCAGTGATCACTGAGATCCTGGTTGAAGACTGCAGAGGTGTATATGGAGGGCAAGGTCCCTGTGTTTACAGATTTAGGGTTGTACCTGGTAGGTTCCTTTTTTTTTATATATTTTTTTTAAACCTTTAAATTCGTATTTTCAATGACGGCCTAGGAACAGTGGGTTAACTGCCTGTTCAGGGGCAGAACGACAGATTTGTACCTTGTTAGCTCAGGGGTTTGAACTTGCAACCTTCCGGTTACAAGACCAACGCTCTAACCACTAGGCTACCCTGCCACCCCAGGTTGTGTGAGATTGAGGGCTTCTAGCTTAAATTGTAGGATGGCCGGGGTGTAGGATGGCCAGGGTGTTAAAAAAAATCCCAGTTTAGGTCACCCAACAGGATGATCTCTGAAGATAAATGGGGAGCAATCAATTCTCACATGGTATCCAGTGCACAGCTGGTGGCTGAGGGAGGTCTATAACAAGGTATCCAGTGCACAGCTGGTGGCTGAGGGGGGTCTATAACAAGCGGCATATAACCTTTCTGGAAAGGTTGATTTTTAAAAGTAGAAGCTCGAACTGTTACAGATGTCAAAAAATGAGCGCCTGGAGAATAGATTTAGATCTGGGGACTACAGGGCCTAGTTTAACCTCTTAACCTCTACTGCCTCTGATATGGTGGACTCACTAAACAGAGAACATCCTGGTCATACCTACTGCCTCTGATCTGGAGGACTCACTAAACGGAGAACATCCCTGGTCATCCCTTCTGCCTCTGATATGGTGGACTCACTAAACAGAGAACACCCTGGTCATCCCTACTGCCTCTGATATGGTGGACTCACTAAACGGAGAACATCCCTGGTCATCCCTACTGCCTCTGATATGGTGGACTCACTAAACAGAGAACATCCCTGGACACCCCTTTTCATTGGTTTTTAGGAGCATATACCCATGTGGGTGATTGAAAGATGAACTGATGGCCACACCAGTGTACTGATGGCCACACCAGTAGTACCACACCAGTCCAGTTGGTGGCAGTAATGCACCGTAAAGTTGGTTGTAGTACCACACCAGTCCAGTTGGTGGCAGTAATGCACCGTAAAGTTGGTTGTAGTACCACACCAGTCCAGTTGGTGGTGGTAATGCACCGTAAAGTTGGTTGCCATATAAAGTCCAAAGAAGAAGAAGAAGTATGAAGGAGGAGAGATGATGAGAAAATAATTCTGTTTTCAGTTTTTATCTGTGGATTCATTGTGGGAGTAGAGGACCTTGTGCATTTCAGGTAAAATAACAACTCAACATTTATATCTCAGGACAAATTAACTAGCTTGCTACATTTCCATAAATGGTTAATGCTTTTCGACCTGTCCCCAAATTAATATAATTAGTTCAGAGTTTTGATATTTCAACCTGCGTGTCCTGATCGCTTCTGCTGTGGGTGAGCAAAATCAACGCGAGCATGTGCAACGCACCCACGCATCCGGTTTGTGAGGCTGCCTCTGTGCTTTGGTACGAAAACCAGATTAGAGTTTTAGAAAAATACAGTCGGCACTTAAAAAATCATTAAGCTTTGAAAACCAATTCCTCCAGGATTTTTGCACAAGAATTGAAGTTTGGAGTTTAGCACAAAAAAATGCTTAGAGCTGAAGAATCTAGATTCCTTTTCTTCAGAAGGGGTTTCACCACAACAGTTTTAGTGCCGTGGGGAAAGTGCCTGTGAACATGGAGTTCAGTAGCTTGCACTTCTTCAGATATGCAATTAAAACTGTTTTGAAGAAGGTGTTGGGGATAGGATCGAGAAAGCAGGTAGAAGGTTTAAGTTGTGATATCACTTTCCTGAGCATGCCAACCAGGGAAAATAAATCCATAGTGCCTTTGTGTGGTAGGCTAGGGCACATATAATTAAAATTCCCATCAGTTGTTTCTTGACTGATACCCAGCCTAGTGTTGGTTATCTTAACTCTGCCACAAATTCATCACATTTAGATGTGGAGAATCGTTCACATATGTTTGAGGGGGTATGACTTATCAGGCCATCATTGGTCAAGAAGAGCACTCTAATTCTTCTGATTATAAGTGATTAAGTTAGTCAAATGAGCCCGTCTGGCATTTCTAATGACCTTGTTATATATGCCAAGCTGCTCTCTCAGAATATCATAACGGGCCTGCAACTTTAACTTTCTCTACTCCAACTCTTCCTTTCTGCAATTTCGCTTTATTTTCAATTGGTTCCTCACTCATCCAAGAGGCTCACCAACTAAGTCATCACAAGAGGATGGCAGAATAGGTGGTGGATGTATTGTTCATACACTCAATAAAATCTGTAGCAACTTCAGAGGTCAGATAGCATTTCTTAATAATGCGTTCAGTATTACCCTACGGGAAACAAGTTAGTATAAATCCCCAGTGGAGATCAGATAGAGCAACATCGACAATAGAGGGGATATGTCAATAGAAAGCCCCTTGGTAATAACCAGAGTCCCGGTAATAGGTGGGTGTCACGCTCTGTTTCACCTCCAGGTGTCGCTGTATTTAGTGTATTTATTTAGTGTATTTATCCCTGTATTTCCTGTCTCTCTGTGCCAGTTCTTGTATGTTTCCAAGTCAACCAGCATTTTTCCCATTCCCCTGCTTTATGGGTTCTCCTTTTTCTAGTCCTCCCGGTTTTGACCCTTGCCTGTTTCTGGACTTTGTACACGCCTGACCATTCTGCTTGCCTTGACCAAGAGCCGGTCTGCCACTCTGTACATCCTGGACTCTGATCTGGTTTTGATCTTTTTAGCTATCCATGACCATTCTCTTGCCTACCCCTTTGAATTGTAAGATTGTAAGACTCCAACCATCTGCCTCCTGTGTCTGCATCTGGGCTCTCCTTGTACCGTGATAGTGGGCCCAGTAATATGTTGGATAAAGTCCATAGAGCTCAAAATATGAATACAGTCAATGGCTTTGGAGACCGTCTCTTTGTCAAAATTAATATTAAAATCGCCCAACACAATGATTTCATAATAGTTCTCAAGGACAATAGACAATAGTTCAGAGAAATCAGTAAATAAATTGGGGCAGTGCGTTGGTGGCCTATACAGGGTTATGGAAATCACTGGTGGCTGACATTTAAACAGTATAGCATGGTGCTCAACAGACCCAAAGTTGACAAACAAAAACCTCTTTACAGCTGAGAGAAATTGTGAAATAGAGGCCCCCACCCTTTTTCCCTTTTCTGATAGAGTATGAAAAGCTTGAGTCCGGGGGGGTGGGAGGGGGGGGGTAGGCTTTAACAGAGAGTATTTTATAGACCCTGAAGTCTCTCTGAAAGATGATCCTCGCTCTGAGCTCGTCTACTTTATTGTCCGGGGACTGAAAGTTAGCGAATAATATACAAATCAAATCACATTGTAATGGTCACATACACGTGCTTAGCGGATGTTATTTCAGGTGTAGCGAAATGCTTGTGTTTCTAGATCCAACAGTGCAGTAATATCTAGCAATTTACAACAATACACACAATACACACAAATCTAATGTAAAGGAACGGAATTAAGTATATATGTTACTCACCACCTGGATTCAGTCTCATGTAGCAAAATTTTAAATGGTGTTTTTTACATTATATAAAAGTAGAGACACAGAGCTACAACATGGTATATCACACACTGCATTTGAGGAACAATGGGAAAGTAATTCTGCTTTGAAAGTTGATCAACTTGTAAACTCACTTTTGAGAAAATCACCTTTGAATGTTTTGTTATCTAATCAAGAGCTCTTCTTTGTCTACACCTGTTCAGTATCATTCACACCCTCAATCTAAGCTTTCATTTCTAAATCTCAAAGCGCTCCAGCTGATTATTTTTTTTAACCTCTGGATAACATGAGAATAGCCTAACCAGCTCTGCTGGCAAAATTGTTACTACGCTTTTTTGCAGACATGTACTGACACCAGTACAGGGTATTGTACACACGTCACATAACGTTATCTAACGAGCCAGCCAGCCAACGTTAGCTAGTTAAATAATCAACAGTACCAAAAATGCCACAGTGCAGAAACAAATCATAACGTCAGCTAGGGAGCCAGCAAGCTAACTCTAGCTAGCTAACAGTTCACTGTAGATTAAGATATATAGCTTGCTAACTAGGTAAACAAAGTGTAAGTTCACACACAACACATAACATTAGCTAATGAGCCAGCCAGCTAACGTTTGCTAGTTAAACAACAATGAACAGTGCCAACAATGCCACAGTGCTGGGAGCTAACCAACCATGTTCAATGTTAGCTAGCTAACCAACCATGTTCAATGTTAGCTAGCTAACCAACCATGTTCAATGTTAGCTAGCTAACAAACCATGTTCAATGTTAGCTAGCTAACCAAACATGTTCAATGTTAGCTAGCTAACAAACCATGTTCAATGTTAGCTAGCTAACATTCTAACTAGAACAGCAAATGGCTCTGGGAAACTAATAATAACGTAAGCTAGGGAGTGAGCCAGCTAATGTTAGCTATATAGCTAGGAACGCCGAGGAAGTTGAAACTTTCCACCTTCTCCACTGAGGTCCCTTCGATGTGGATACAGTGCTCCCTCTGATGTTTCCCGAAGGACACAATCAGCTCCTTTGTTTTGTTGACGTTAAGTGAGAGGTTATTTTCCTGACACAGCACTCCCAGAGCCCTCAACTAGGCTCATCATTGTTGGTAATCAGGCCTACTACTAATAATCAGGCCTACTACTACTAATCAGGCCTACTACTACTAATCAGGCCTACCACAAACTAATCAGGCCTACTACTACTAATCAGGCCTACCACAAACTAATCAGGCCTACTACTACTAATCAGGCCTACTACTACTAATCAGGCCTACTACTACTAATCAGGCCTACTACTACTAATCAGGCCTACCACAAACTAATCAGGCCTGATGTGAAGTTGTTTCCTACCCTCACCACCTGGGGGGCGGCCCTTCAGGAAGTCCAGGACCCAGTTGCACAGGGCAGGGTTCAGACCCTGGGCCTTAAGCATAATAATGAGCTTGGAGGGTACTATGGTGTTGAATGCTGAGCTGAAGTCAACAAACAGCATTTCTTACCTATATGTATTCCTCTTGTCCAGACGGAATAGAGCAGTGTGCAGTGTGATGACGATTATATCTGCTTTGGATCTATTGGGGCGGTAAGCAAATTGAAATGGGTCTAGGCTGTCAGGTAAGGTACATGATCCTGCTAGTCTCACAAAGCACTTCATGATGACAGAAGTGAATGCTACTGGATCGTATGTCACGCCTCCACGCCTCCTGAGTCTGACTAGGGCCCCACTTCTTTTTCTTCTTCTGAGGCACAGCATTTTAGTGCACCCCCCCCGGGATGAAAAAAGCTGCCTCGGGAAATTCAAACAAAGGATCCAGGTCAGGGAAGTCAAATCTCTACTTTAATATCTGGTGAGTGAAAGCTAGAAGTGAAAGTTGTTTTTAGCTGTAGAGTATAATACACAAACAGACGCCATATTGTCTGTTTTAACTAGTGATTAGGACTGCTTTAAAACATATCTACTGAGAGGAGAGAAAGAGAGAGAGAGAAAAACAGAGATACAGAAAGAGAGAGAAGGAGAGAGAGAGACGAAACATGATGAAAGAAACTATTATAATGAACGAAATAGAAATAAAGACAAAAGAAAGAGAGAAGAGAGAGAAGGAGAGAACAGAGGAGTGATGCCAGCGTTCAGACGGCAGCAGGGTGTTTGTGTGGTCCTCCTAATAAAAAGAAAACCTCAGTTTTGCCTCATTAAACCCCTCTCTGGGGGTCCCCCTCTGAAGTCACACAAGATGGAGATATTGAGGAGAGAGAGAAGAGAGAGAGAGAGAGAGAGAGAGAGAGAGAGAGAGAGAGAGAGAGAGAGAGAAGGAACCTGGACTTCATCAAAGAAATTGGAAATACAGACATTGTCATACTACAAGGAACATGGTATAGAGGAGATGGAGCCACTGGTTTACTTCTAGATTAATAATAATAATATATGCCATTTAGCAGACGCTTTTATCCAAAGCGACTTACAGTCATGTGTGCATACATTCTACGTATGGGTGGTCCCGGGAATCGAACCCACTACCCTGGCGTTACAAGCGCCATGCTCTACCAACTGAGCTACAGAGAGCTGGTAGTCCCATCCACCACACTACCAGGTGTGAAAAAGGGAAGAGACTCAGGGGGTATGCTAATTTAGTATAGAGCCGTCCTAACCCACTCTATTAAATTAATCAAAACAGGATCATTTTACATCTGGCTAGAAATTCAAAAGGAAATGATCATCTCAACAGAGATGTGTGCAACCTACAGTATATCCCCACAATACAATCCTCATACTGTAACGATGACAGCTTCTCCATTCTAGAGGGGGAGATCAAATTTTGTACTCATCTTTTGCCACCTAAATGCCAGAACTGGACAAGAACCTGACACTCTCAGCACACAGGGGAACAAACACCTGGAGGTGACAGCATTCTTTCCCAAATATGCCCCCCTAGACACAACTGAGACAAAACATTCAACAAAAAATTACTACAGCTCTGTCGCATGCTGGGTCTTTACATAGTCAATAGTAGGCTTCGAAGGGACTCTTACGGTAGGTCAACCTACAGCTCTGTCGCATGCTGGGTCTTTACATAGTCAATAGTAGGCTTCGAAGGGACTCTTACGGTAGGTCAACCTACAGCTCTGTCGCATGCTGGGTCTTTACATAGTCAATGGTAGGCTTCGAAGGGACTCTTACGGTAGGTCAACCTACAGCTCTGTCGCATGCTGGGTCTCTACATAGTCAATGGTAGGCTTCGAAGGGATTCTTACTGTAGGTCAACCTACAGCTCTGTCGCATGCTGGGTCTTTACATAGTCAATGGTAGGCTTCGAAGGGACTCTTACTGTAGGTCAACCTACAGCTCATCCGTTAGGCAGTAGTGCTGTAGACTACTTTATCACAGACCTCAACCCAGAGTCTATCAGAGCGTTCACAGTCAGCCCACTGACACCCCTATCAGACCACAGCAGAATCACAGTAATCATGAGGTATCAAAGCCAATTGTTATAAGCAATATTAAGAAACACTAGAGAGGAAAATAAATTATTGTAGAAACCAAAGAACATTTAAATCGCCTTTAGACAACTTCCTGGACAATACATTTCACTGTTATAGTGAAGAAAGCCTTAACAGTATATTTGACATTTCAGTTTCCATATCAAATCTAAAAATCTCAATCAGACCACAACAATGACAATCGTTTGATGAAGAATGCAAAAACCAATCCAACTAAAACATCAAAAACATACATAAGAAATAAAGAGGGAACAGCATGTCAACTCAACACTTCTGGGAAACACAAATACGAAGAATTATCTATCCAAAACTGAGATGTATGGATAAATCACTTCTCCAGTCTTTTGGCTCTATAACAAAGAACAAATAACAAACAGCAAAAACATATAAATGATCAAATAGAAAGATTTTATTGAAGACTTAGAAACAACTATTAAAGACAACCAGAACCCACTGGATTTCTCCAAATACATTGAATGAACTACAGGACAAAATAAAAAACCCTCCCACCCAAAAAGGCCTGTGGTGTTGATTGTATCCTTAATGAAACTATCAAATATACAGACAACATATTCCAATTGGCTATACTAAAACTCTTCAACATCATCCTTAGCTCTGGCGTATTCCCCAATATTAGGAACCAAGGAATGATCACCTCAAATTAACAGAAGTGGAGACAAATTTGACCCCAATAGCTACTGTGGAATATGTGTCAACAGTAACCTTGGGGAAATCCACTGCATTATCTCTAACAGCAGACTCATACATTTCCTCTGTGAAAAAACATACTGAGCAAATGTCAAATTGGCTTTTTACCAAATTACTGTACAACAGACCACTTATTCACACTGCGCACGTTAATTGACAAACAAACCAAAACAAAGGCAAAGTCATGCTTTGTTAATTTGAAAAAAGCTTTTGATTAAATAAGACAAAATAAAAACCATCCCACCCAAAAAGGCATGTGGTGTTGATTGTATCCTTAATGAAACTATCAAATATACAGGCAACATATTCATATAAGTTGATCCGATATACAAAATGATGGAAAGTTGTGTTGTGGGGAAAAACATACAGCATTATAAAATCCATGTCTTTCCACAGGGCCGTAGGGTGAGACAGGTGGGGTGAGACAGGTATGCAAGCTTGAGCCCCGCCCTCTTCAACATACTGTATAAATCAACGAATTGCCGAGGACCAGCGCCACATGTAACTACCACAAAGCGATCTGAGAGACAAGGCACGAAGGGCCTTCTATGCCATCAAAAGGAACATCCAATTCGACATCCCAATTAGGATCTAGCAAAATATACTTTAATCGGTTAAGGAACCCCATTAACCTTTGTTTTTTTTTTACGTTATTTGTAAGTTAATTTGTACATAATGTTTCTACCACAGTCTCTTATGACCGAAAAGAGCTTTTGGATATCAGGACAGTGATTACTCACTTCGTATTGGACAAAGATTTTTCTTTAGCAAGTCGGATGCGAAGGATTTACTTCAGACACCGGACAAGGCTCAATTTGCCATCATTCACCCGAAGAAGGAGATAATGTGGATGTAGGTCAGGGCACGTTGTAAGGATATGACGTTAAGTGGGTAATCTACCTCTGACATCAGTCCTATTAGCTTTGGATTGGATGACAAAGGATTGGATGACAAAGGATTGGATGACAAAGGATTGGATGACAAAGGATTGGATGACAAAGGATTGGATGACAAAGGATTGGATGACAAAGGATTGGATGACAAAGGATTGGATGACAAAGCATTGGATGACAAAGGATTGGATGACAAAGGATTGGATGACAAAGGATTGGATGACAAAGGATTGGATGACAAAGGATTGGATGACAAAGGATTGGATGACAAAGGATTGGATGACAAAGGATTGGATGACAAAATGGATGAGCTCTGATCAAGACTGTCAACGGGTCATAAAAAAATGTAATATCTTATGTTTCACAAGTAGTGGCTTAACAACAACATGGATAACAGACAGCTGGTTTATCGGCAAGACAGAACAGCCGCCTCCGGTAAGACAAGGGGTGAAGGTCTGTTTGTAAATAACAGCTGGCATACGGAATCTCAAATTAAGACAGTCTCAATGTTTTGCTCGCATGAGGTAGAGTATCTGTTGGCTGTAGACCACACTGTAGACCACACTGTAGACCACACTGTTTACCAAGAGAGATTTCATCTGTATTATTCGTTGCACAAACCGATGCTGGCACTTAGACCGTACTCAATGATCTGTATAAGGCCATAAGCAAACAGGAATATGCTCATCCAGAGGGGAAAAAAACTCTCTCTCTTTACTCCACAAAGAGACGTGTACCCTTGCCCTCCATTTGGCAAATTTGACCCTAATTCTATCCTTTTGGTTCCTGCTTAAAAGCAAAAACTAAAGAAGGATGTACCAGTGACTCACTCAATACGGAAATGGTGAGATGTTGCAGATGCTAAACTACAGGACTTTTTAGCACAGATGTTCTGGGATTCTTCCAATGGCATTGAGGAGTACACCACATCAGTCACTGGCTTCATCAATAAATGCATCGATGATGTCTTCCCCACAGTGACTGTGTGTACATAACCCAACCAGATGCCATGGATTACAGCTAATATCCGCACTGAGCTAAAGTGTAGAGCTGGACACTTATAAGAAATCCTGCTATGTCCCTGGATGAACCATCAAACAGGCAAAGCATCAATACAGGACTAAGATCGAATTGTACACCGGCTCTGACGCTGATCGCATGTGGCAGGGCTTGCAAACTGTTACGGACTACAAAGGGAAGTTGCCCAGTGACACTAGCCTAACAGATGAGATAAATGACTTCTATGCTCGCTTCGAGGCAAGCAACACTGAAACATGCATGAGAGCACCAGCTGTTCTGGACTACTGTGTGATCAATCTCTCTGTAGCCGATGTGAGTAAGACCTTTAAACAGGTCAGCATTCACATGGCCACAGGGCCAGATGGATTACCAGGGCATGTACTCTGAGCATGTGCTGACCAACAGGCAAGTGTCTTCACTGACATTTTCAACCTGTCCCTGACCGAGTCTGTAATACCAACATATTTCAGGCAGACCATCATGGTCCATGTGCCCAAGAACACTAAGGTAACCTGCATAAATGACTACCGACCCATAGCACTCCCGTCTGTAGCCATAAAGTACTTTGAAAGGCTGGTCCTGGCTCACATCAACACCATTATCTCAGAAACTCTAGACCCAATCCAATATGCGTACCGCCCCAACAGATCCACAGATGACGCAAACTCTATTGCACTCCACACTGCCCTTTCCCACCTGGACAAAAGGAACACCTACATTAGAATGCTATACACTGACTACAGCTCAGCGTTCAACACCCTAGAGCCCTCAACTAAACTAAGGACACTGGGACTAAATTCCTCACTCTGCAACTGGATCCTGGACTTCCTGACGTCCCGCCCCCCAGGTGGTAAGGGTAATGGATCACAGGAAGACAGAGAGAGACAGAGAGACAGAGAGAGAGACAGAGAGAGAGACAGAGAGAGAGAGAGAGAGAGAGAGAGAGAGAGAGAGAGAGAGAGAGAGAGAGAGTGAGAGGAAAGGGAGGGAGAGGAGACAAAGATATAGAGAGAGGAAAGGGAGGGAGGGAGACAAAGATATCTCTCTCTCTCTCTCTTCCTCTCTCTCTCTATCTACTCCCCTCCCTCCCTCCCTCCCTTTCCTCTCTCTCTTGCTCTCTCTCTCTATCCATCTCTCTCTTTGTCTACTCCGCTCCCTAACCTCCCTCTCTTCTCTCTCTTTTTGTCTCACTCTCTCCTGGCCTCTGCCAGTGTGATCCATTACCTCCCTCTTCAGAAAAATAGGCTTTTTAGGCACACGGTACATCGTGTCCCAGTCCATGAAAAGCATTTCCCTCTGCTTCCCCGATCATTAGACACTTTTAAATTATACCTTCATGAGGGGAGATATTAGGGGTTTCAAGAGTTTCTTCAGAACTTGCAAATGTCACATTTCCACTTTTCATCCAAGGTCAGAAAAAGTTTCTGTCCTTCATCCTTTTAGCATCCTTTTCCTTCCTGTTTAAAATGCAAACCCATTTTCCTTGTATTTTGCACAGACTGATTCTCCAATAAAATTATCACAGGAGCCTCTGGGGTTGTGGGGACCTTCTAGCCAAAAACATTCCCCAAGGTACAACCTCGAAGCCTCCTCTCAACCTGGACCGGAACTTATTGGGACAGCGTCAGTTCCAATCTGGCCAAGGGGTGCATCTCGATAGTGGGAAGCAGCCTGCTCTCCTCATCTCCTTTCCTTCACCCATACTAACTTCTGACAGACAGGAAAGAGTAATCCTCTTTCAGGCTTCTATTATATTTGTACTATATTTAAACAAACCTTTCAGTTCAGTTCATACAATTAAGGGCAGGAGTTTTTCCCCATAACATGTCCACGATAAACTCCATGACCTACACGATAGACAG
>NC_060181.1:4618197-4760697 GCF_021184085.1 Oncorhynchus gorbuscha
ATCCATAGACTATTGAGACACACCCCTACCTCTTCAACTTGCCAGGGTTGAGCATCCCTATCCACCCCCTCTCTCTGCCTCTTTCTCTCTCTCTCTCTCTCTCTCTCTCTCTCTCTCTCTCTCTCTCTCTCTCTCTCTCTCTCTCTCTCTCTCTCTCTCTCTCTGCCTCTCTCTCTGCCTCTCTCTCTCTCTCCCTCTCTCTGCCTCTCTCTCTCTCTCCCTCTCTCCCTCTCTCTCTGTCTCTCTCTCTCTCTGCCTCTCTCTCTCTCTCTCTCCCTCTCTCTGCCTCTCTCTCTCTCTCTCTCCCTCTCTCTGCCTCTCTCTCTCTCTCCCTCTCTCTCTCTCTCTCCCTCTCTCCCTCTCTCTCCCCCTCTTCCTCCCTCTCTGCCTTCCTCTCTCTCTGCTTTGTCATATAAACTCTGGTTCATAATGCTTCACTAATGGCTGTGTAATGTGATTTAGTGAGGATCAAAGTGCCTAGCGTGCAAAAAGAGTGGAGGAAAATGCCCTTACGTATGGGTAATGGCCGTTTGACCCCTTGACCCTTCTGAGAGAATGGAGAAGGGTCGTTGATAAGTGGACACTTCTAGTGCGGGAACCACGCCAACGACGTGTCCCAAATGGCACCCTATTCCCTACATACTGCACTGCTTTAGACCAGAGCCCTGTGGAACCCTATTCCCTATATATAGTGCACAAAAATAGAACAGAGCCCTATGGCACCCTATACCATATGCGTCAGCTACTTACTTGCTGAAACAATAGGTCTCAAGTAAGAATGGGAGAGAGAGAAAGAGAGAGAGAGAGAGAGAGAGAGAGAGAGAGAGAGAGAGAGAGAGAGAGAGAGAGAGAGAGAGAGAGACAGAGAGAGACAGAAAGAGACAGAAAGAGACAGAAAGAGACAAAGAGACAAAGAGACAAAGAGAGAGAAATGTTTACAGTGAATCACTCTCTATCACACTTAAACGCTGAACTTCCATGATACAGATTGAAGAGAGCCCTCGTTTGAGAAGGTGCAACTAAGGGGATATTCTATGATGATAGTTCTATGATGATAGTTCTATGGTGATAGTCTATGTTGATATCCTATGGTGATAGTCTATGTTGATATCCTATGGTGATAGTCTATGTTGATAGTCTATGGTGATATCCTATGGTGATAGTCTATGGTGATAGTCTATGGTGATATCCTATGGTGATAGTCTATGGTGATACTCTATTGTGGTTGTCTATGGGGATACTCTATGGGGATGCTCTATTGTGGTAGTCTATGGGAATACTCTATGGTGATACTCTATTGTGGTAGTCTATGTTGATATCCTATGGTGATAGTCTATGGTGATAGTCTATGTTGATATCCTATGGTGATAGTCTATGGTGATACTCTATTGTGGTTGTCTATGGGGATACTCTATGAGGATGCTCTATTTTGGTAGTCTATGGGAATACTCTATGGTGATACTCTATTGTGGTTGTCTATGGGGATACTCTATGGGGATGCTCTATTGTGGTAGTCTATGGGAATACTCTATGGTGATACTCTATTGTGGTTGTCTATGGGGATACTCTATGGGGATGCTCTATTGTGGTAGTCTATGGGAATACTCTATGGTGATACTCTATTGTGGTAGTCTATGGGAATACTCTATGGTGATACTCTATTGTGGTAGTCTATGGGGATACTCTATGGGGATGCTCTATTGTGGTAGTCTATGGGGATACTCTATGGGGATGCTCTATTGTGGTAGTCTATGGGAATACTCTATGGTGATACTCTATTGTGGTTGTCTATGGGGATACTCTATGGGGATGCTCTATTGTGGTAGTCTATGGTGATACTCTATTGTGGTTGTCTATGGGGATACTCTATGGGGATGTTCTATTGTGGTAGTCTATGGGAATACTCTATGGTGATACTCTATTGTGGTTGTCTATGGGGATACTCTATGGGGATGCTCTATTGTGGTAGTCTATGGGAATACTCTATGGTGATACTCTATTGTGGTTGTCTATGGGGATACTCTATGGGGATGCTCTATTGTGGTAGTCTATGGGAATACTCTATGGTGATACTCTATTGTGGTTGTCTATGGGGATACTCTATGAGGATGCTCTATTGTGGTAGTCTATGGGAATACTCTATGGTGATAGTCTATGGGGATACTCTATGGGGATGCTCTATTGTGGTAGTCTATGGGGATACTCTATGGTGATAGTCTATAAAGATGGTCATTGAGAATACTCTATGGTGATATTCTATAGATATGGTCTATGGGATACTCTGTGGGAATACTATATGGGAATACTCCATGGTGATAGTCTATGGTGAAAGTCTATGGGGATACTGTATGGGGAAACACTATGGTAATACTCTATGGTGATACTCTATGGTGATAGTCTATAGAGATAGTCATTGATAATACTCTATGGTGATAGTCTATGGGGATGTTCTATGGTGATAGTCTATGGGGATATTCTATGGTGATATTCTATGGTGATACTCTATGGGGATATTATATGGTGATACTCTATGGCGATACTCTATATTGATAATCTATCGGGAAACTTTACGGTGATACACCATTTACACTATTTTAAAGATAAACTTGTTGTTAACCCCACCACAGTGTCCGATTTCAAAAAGGCTTTACAGCGAAAGCACACCAAACAATTATGTTAGGTCTGCACCTAGTCATAGAAAACACAGACATTTTCCAGAGAGGAGTGACAAAAAGCAGAAATAGATATAAATGAATCACTAACCTTTGATGATCTTCAACAGATGACACTCATAGGACTTCATGGTACAAAATACATGTATGTTTTGTTCCATAAAGTTTATATTTACATCCTAAAATCTCAGTTTACATTGGCGCATTACGTTCAGTAATGTTTTGCTCCCAAAACATCCTGTGATTTTGCAGAGTGCCACATCAATTTACAGAAATATTCATAATAAACATTGATAAAATATACAGTTAAGCATGAAACTTTAGATATATCCCCCCTGGGATAGGCGGGACGCAAATGTCCCACCTGGCCAATTGCCAGGGAAAATGCAGAGCGCAAATTTAAAAAAAAAATGCAATAAAATTGTAACTTTCATGAAATCACACATGTAAGACACCAAATTAAAGCTACACTCGTTGTGAATCCAGCTAACATGTCAGATTTCAAAAAGGCTTTTCGGTGAAAGCATAAGAAGCTGTTATCCGATGATAGCACAACAGTAAACAAAGAGAGAATAGCATATTTCAACCCTGCAGGCACCACACAAAACGCAGAAATAAAATATAAATCATGCCTTACCTTTGCCGAGCTTCTTTTGTCCCATAAACATCACAAATGGTCCTTTTGTTCGATTAATTCCGTCGATATATATCCAAAATGTCCATTTATTTGGTGCATTTAATCCAGAAAAAAACAGCTTCCAATTTGCGAAACGTCACTACAAAATATCTCAAAAGTTACCTGTAAACTTTGCCAAAACATTTCAAACTACTTTTGTAATACAACGTTAGGTATTTTTTAACGTTAATGCAACCGCTGTGTCAGATTTCAAAAAAGCACACCATGCAATAATCTGAGTACGGTGCTCAGACAACAAAACAAGCTATACAGATATCCACCATGTTGTGGAGTCAACAGAAGTCAGAAATAGCATTATAAATATGCACTTACCTTTGATGATCTTCATCAGAATGCACTCCCAGGAATCCCAGATCCACAATAAATGTTTGATATGTTCGATCAAGTTCATAATTTATGTCCAAATCCCTCCTTTTTGTTTGCACGTTTAGCCCAGTAATCCAAATTCATGAGGCGCAGGTGCAGACAAGAAGTCAAAAAGTTCCATTACAGTCTGTAGAAACATGTCAAACGATAGATAGAATCAATCTTTAGGATGTTTTTATCATAAATCTTCAATAATGTTCGAACCGGAGAATTCCTTTGTCTTCAGAAATGCAATGGAACGCAAACTAATTCTCATGTGGACGAGCGTGGTCAGCTCAAGCCACCTCTGGCTCAATCAGCTCTCATTCACCCCCACTTCACAGTAGAAGCCTGAAACAACGTTCCAAAGACTGTTGACATCTAGTTGAAGCCTTAGGAAGTATAATTTGACCCCATAGACACAGTGTATTCAATAGAGAATGAGTTGAAAAACTACAAACCTCAGATTTCCCAATTTCTGGTTGGATTTTTCTCAGGTTTTCGCCTGCCATATGAGTTCTGTCATACTCACAGACATCATTCAAACAGTTTTAGAAACTTCAGAGTGTTTTCTATCCAATAATACTAATAATATGAGCATTAGCATCTGGAACAGAGTAGCAGGCAGTTTACTCTGGGAACCTTATTCATCCAAGCTACTCAATAATGCCCCCCAGTCACCAAGAAGTTAAAGTTTGGTCACAAATGGTTTTTCCAAATGAACAATGACCCCAAGCATACTTACAAGTTGTGGAAAAATGGCTTAAGGACAACAAAGTCAAGGTATTGGAGTGGACATCTTAAACCCCTGACCTCAATCCTATAGATAATTTGTGGGCAGAACTGAAAAAGCGTGTGCGAGCAAGGAGGCCTAGAAACCAGCTCAGGAGGAATGGGCCAAAATTCACCCAACTTATTTTGGGAAGCTTGTGGAAGGCTACCAGAAACACTTGACCCAAGTTAAAACATTTTAAGGCATTGTTGCCAAATACTAAATGAATTGCATGTAAACTTCTGACCCATTGGAATGTGAATAAATAAATAAAAGCTGAAATAAATCATTCTCTCTACTCTTATTCTGACATTTCAAATTCTTAAAATACATTTGAGATCCTAACTGACCTAAGAATTTTTCAATAAAATGTAAATAAATAAATAAATAAAATGTCTTTGTGAGAAACTGAGCGTAAATGTATTTGGCTAAGGTACATGTAAACGTCCGACTTCAACTATATATATTTTTATGTATATTCTGTGTCTCGTGTTTTAACATCATCAATATCATAAGGAATAGGGTGCTTTAGGGCCCTGGTCTTTAGTAGTGCACTATATAGGGAATAGGGTTCTATAAGCCTCTGGTCTAAAGTAGTGCACTATATAGAGAATAGGGTTCTATAGGGCTTTGGTCTATAGTAGTGCACTATATAGGGAATAGGGTTCTATAGGGCTTTGGTCTATAGTAGTGTACTATATAGGGAATAGGGTTCTATAAGCCTCTGGTCTAAAGTAGTGCACTATATAGGGAATAGGGTTCTATAAGCCTCTGGTCTAAAGTAGTGCACTATATAGGGAATAGGGTTCTATAAGCCTCTGGTCTAAAGTAGTGCACTATATAGGGAATAGGGTTCTATAAGCCTCTGGTCTAAAGTAGTGCACTATATAGGGAATAGGGTTCTATAGGGCTTTGGTCTATAGTAGTGTACTATATAGGGAATAGGGTTCTATAAGGCTCTGGTCTAAAGTAGTGCACTACATAGGGAATAGGGTTCTATAAGGCTCTGGTCTAAAGTAGTGCACTATATAGGGAATAGGGTTCTATAGGGCTCTGGTCTAAAGTAGTGCACTATATAGGGAATAGGGTTCTATAGGGCTCTGGTCTAAAGTAGTGCACTATATAGGGAATAGGGTGCCATTTGGGACACATTTACTGTCTGCATTGCTGTTCTGTTCTACATATGTAGCAATTGAGTTGGTATGATTAATACACAGCCTGGCTGTTGAATGGTGCTCTCTACTAAACTTCATCTGTTCAGTGTTGCCATGGTAGACAACAACAACCAGAAGGTAATGCAATCATTTCGGTTTTACACATACTTGCACGCAAGCACACGCACACACACACACACGCACACACACACACACACACACACACACACACACACACACACACACACACACACACACACACACACACACACACACACACACACACACACACACACACACACACACACACACACACACACACACACACACACACACACACAAGAACACACACGAGCACATGCACGCATGTAAACACACACACAAAAGGACACACACACAGGGACACACACGCACACAAACACACAGGGGCACACACACACAAACACACACACACGCACGCAAACACACAGGGACACACAGACACACACACACGCACACACACACACGCAAACACACACACACACGCACGCAAACACACAGGGACACACACACACACACACACAAACACACACACACACATGCACGCAAACACACAGGGACACACACACACATACACACACACACACAAACACACACACGCAAACACACAGGGACACACACACACACACAAACACACACACACACACACACACACACACACACACACACACACACACACACACACACACACACACACACACACACACACACACACACACACACACACACACACACACACACAGGAACAGATAGCTCTGACCATCATTGTTGTTTCATCTAAAGTACAGCTGCACTCTCTCTGGTCCAAAACTTCCCTCCTGCTTTCTTATTTTAAATACACTCCAGGAAACCATTTTTAAAGGACATTTTAACCTGTGTAACCAAGGGTTACCACTGAACCACCGAGGGCTGTGTGGACTTAGCATGCCCATCGGGGACACAGATTGTACTCTGAGTCAGAGTATTTTGGACTCTCTACCCTCTCTACACTCTCTACCCTCTCTACCCTTTCTATACTCTCTACCCTCTCTACCCTCTCTACACTCTCTACCCACTCTACCCTTTCTACACTCTCTACACACTCTAGACTCTACCCTCTCTACACTCTCTACACACTCTAGACTCTACACTCTCTACCCTCTCTACCCTCTCTACACTCTCTACCCACTCTACCCTTTCTACCCTCTCTACCCTCTCTACCCTCTCTACACTCTCTACACACTCTAGACTCTACACTCTCTACCCTCTCTACCCTCTCTACCCTCTCTACACTCTCTACCCTCTCTACACTCTCTACCCTCTCTACCCTCTCTACCCTCTCTACACTCTCATCCCTCTCTACACTCTCATCCCTCTCTACCGACTCTACCCTCTCTACCCACTCTACCCTCTCTACCCTCTCTACACTCTCTACCCTCTCTACCCTCTCTACACTCTCATCCCTCTCTACTGACTCTACCCTCTCTACCCACTCTACCCTCTCTACCCTCTCTACACTCTCTACCCTCTCTACACACTCTAGACTCTACACTCTCTACCCTCTCTACCCTCTCTACACTCTCTACCCTCTCTACCCTCTCTACACTCTCTACCCACTCTACCCTCTCTACACACTCTAGACTCTACACTCTCTAGACTCTCTACCCTCTCTAGACTCTCTACCCTCTCTACACTCTCTACCCTCTCTACACTCTCTACCCTCTCTACCCTCTCTACACACTCTAGACTCTACACTCTCTACCCTCTCTACCCTCTCTACCCTCTCTACACTCTCTACACTCTCTACCCTCTCTACCCTCTCTACCCTCTCTACCCACTTTACCCTCTCTACACACTCTAGACTCTACACTCTCTAGACTCTCTACCCTCTCTACCCTCTCTACACCTACTCATCCCTCTCTACCGACTCTACCCACTCTACCCTCTCTACCCTCTCTACCCTCTCTACCCACTCTACCCTCTCTACCCACTCTACCCTCTCTACTCTCTCTACACTCTCTAAACTCTATACACACTCTAGACTCTACCCTCTCTACACTCTCTACACACTCTAGACTCTACACTCTCTACCCTCTCTACCCTCTCTACCCTCTCTACACTCTCTACCCACTCTACCCTTTCTACCCTCTCTACCCTCTCTACCCTCTCTACACTCTCTACACACTCTAGACTCTACACTCTCTACCCTCTCTACCCTCTCTACACTCTCTACCCTCTCTACACTCTCTACCCTCTCTACCCTCTCTACCCTCTCTACACTCTCATCCCTCTCTACACTCTCATCCCTCTCTACCGACTCTACCCTCTCTACCCTCTCTACCCTCTCTACCCTCTCTACACTCTCATCCCTCTCTACCGACTCTACCCTCTCTACCCTTTCTACACTCTCTACCCACTCTACCCTCTCTACACTCTCTACCCTCTCTACCCTCTCTACACTCTCTACCCTCTCTACCCTCTCTACACTCTCATCCCTCTCTACTGACTCTACCCTCTCTACCCACTCTACCCTCTCTACCCTCTCTACACTCTCTACCCTCTCTACACACTCTAGACTCTACACTCTCTACCCTCTCTACCCTCTCTACACTCTCTACCCTCTCTACCCTCTCTACACTCTCTACCCACTCTACCCTCTCTACACTCTCTACCCTCTCTACCCTCTCTACACTCTCTACCCTCTCTACCCTCTCTACACTCTCATCCCTCTCTACTGACTCTACCCTCTCTACCCACTCTACCCTCTCTACCCTCTCTACACTCTCTACCCTCTCTACACACTCTAGACTCTACCCTCTCTACCCTCTCTACCCTCTCTACCCTCTCTACCCTCTCTACCCTCTCTACACTCTCATCCCTCTCTACCGACTCTACCCTCTCTACCCTTTCTACACTCTCTACCCACTCTACCCTCTCTACACTCTCTACCCTCTCTACCCTCTCTACACTCTCTACCCTCTCTACCCTCTCTACACTCTCATCCCTCTCTACTGACTCTACCCTCTCTACCCACTCTACCCTCTCTACCCTCTCTACACTCTCTACCCTCTCTACACACTCTAGACTCTACACTCTCTACCCTCTCTACCCTCTCTACACTCTCTACCCTCTCTACCCTCTCTACACTCTCTACCCACTCTACCCTCTCTACACACTCTAGACTCTACACTCTCTAGACTCTCTACCCTCTCTAGACTCTCTACCCTCTCTACCCTCTCTACACTCTCTACCCTCTCTACCCTCTCTACACTCTCATCCCTCTCTACTGACTCTACCCTCTCTACCCACTCTACCCTCTCTACCCTCTCTACACTCTCTACCCTCTCTACACACTCTAGACTCTACACTCTCTACCCTCTCTACCCTCTCTACACTCTCTACCCTCTCTACCCTCTCTACACTCTCTACCCACTCTACCCTCTCTACACACTCTAGACTCTACACTCTCTAGACTCTCTACCCTCTCTAGACTCTCTACCCTCTCTACACTCTCTACCCTCTCTACCCTCTCTACACTCTCTACCCTCTCTACCCTCTCTACACACTCTAGACTCTACACTCTCTACCCTCTCTACCCTCTCTACCCTCTCTAGACTCTCTACCCTCTCTACACTCTCTACCCTCTCTACCCTCTCTACACTCTCTACCCTCTCTACCCTCTCTACACACTCTAGACTCTACACTCTCTACCCTCTCTACCCTCTCTACCCTCTCTACACTCTCTACACTCTCTACCCTCTCTACCCTCTCTACACTCTCTACCCACTCTACCCTCTCTACACACTCTAGACTCTACACTCTCTAGACTCTCTACCCTCTCTACCCTCTCTACCCTCTCTACCCTCTCTACACCTACTCATCCCTCTCTACACTCTCTACCCTCTCTACCCTCTCTACACTCTCTAACCACTCCACACTCTCTAGACTCTACACTCTCTACCCTCTCTACCCTCTCTACACTCTCTACATTCTCTACACACTCTACACTCTCTACCCTCTCTACACTCTCTACATACTCTAGACTCTACACTCTCTACACACTCTAGACTCTCATAATTTGAACCTTCAGAAATGAGAACAGGTATGCAACTATCTAATGACTATTTTAGCATTACGGTAATGTACTGTAAAATACGTATGACTGCATAGTATTGCATGAACATTTGTAACTCTAAGCCATCTATTTACTGCCCTGCATTGAATGAATGAGGTTGGTAACTCTAAGCCATCCATTTACTGCCCTGCATTGAATGAATGAGGTTGGTAACTCTAAGCCATCTATTTACTGCCCTGCATTGAATGAATGAGGTTGGTAACTCTAAGCCATCCATTTACTGCCCTGCATTGAATGAATGAGGTTGGTAACTCTAAGCCATCCATTTACTGCCCTGCATTGAATGAATGAGGTTGGTAACTCTAAGCCATCCATTTACTGCACTGCATTGAATGAATGAGGTTGGTTATCATGCTGTACTACGTGTTTTTGTACATTGTTTACAGTTCCTATGCTGAACACATACTGTGTTTGAATTCTGTACAGAGTGGAAAGGCAAAGACATCATGGAGGACGAGGACATAGATGGTTCAAAGATGTACAAGAGATTATAAATTATAAATATGGTTTTGGCCAACAATGCAATTAGGATTCGAGAGATAAGAGAGAATATCTTGAATAATGACAGCATATTTAACAACATCAATGCTGTAAGCCTGTCGACCACACAACGCATCCTCCAACGGCACGGAGTGACAATGAAACAACTTTACAAGGTGCCATTTGAGAGAAACTCTGACAGTCAAGAATATGCAACATGACTTTGTAGAGGTATGTATTCAACACTACTTCCAGTACTTCAGACATACAATACATCTGTATATCCTTTTGTCTGTTACAGAGAGTATTGGAGCTGGATGCCCATGTAATTCGCCATTAATTTGTTTATGTGGATGAGGTTGGCTTCAACCTCACCAAAACCAGGCGCCGCAGAAGAAATGTAATAGGACAGAGGGCAATTACCAATGTCCCTGGACAGCGTGGGGGTAATATAACTATGTGGGCTGCCATCACTCAAAACGGGGTCCTCCATCACAATGCCACACTGGGTCCGTACAACACCGGCCATATGCTCAACTTTTCTGGATGCAATTTACACAATGCTTTGTCCCTGATCCAGATCAGGAGCCTGCTACATTTGTGGTTTTATGGGACAATGTTAGTTTTCATTGGGCTGTTCTGGTCCAAAACTGGTTTGCAACCCATCCACAATTTGTAGTTTTGTACCTGCCCCCATATTCACCTTTTCTAAATCCCATAGAGGAATTCTTCTCAGCTTGGCGCTGGAAAGTGTATGATCGCCAACCCTATGCCCACATGCCGCTTCTCCAGTTAATGGAGGACGCATGTGGGGACATAGAGGTTGCCTCTGTCCAAGGTTGGATACGCCATGCTAGGAGATACTTCCCTCCATGTGGGGACATAGAGGTTGCCTCTGTCCAAGGTTGGATACGCCATGCTAGGAGATACTTCCCTCCATGTGGAGACATAGAGGTTGGATACACCATGCTAGGAGATACTTCCCTCCATGTGGGGACATAGAGGTTGGATACGCCATGCTAGGAGATACTTCCCTCCATGTGGGGACATAGAGGTTGGATACACCATGCTAGGAGATACTTCCCTCCATGTGGGGACATAGAGGTTGGATACACCATGCTAGGAGATACTTCCCTCCATGTGGGGACATAGAGGTTGCCTCTGTCCAAGGTTGGATACGCCATGCTAGGAGATACTTCCCTCCATGTGGGGACATAGAGGTTGGATACGCCATGCTAGGAGATACTTCCCTCCATGTGGGGACATAGAGGTTGGATACACCATGCTAGGAGATACTTCCCTCCATGTGGGGACATAGAGGTTGGATACACCATGCTAGGAGATACTTCCCTCCATGTGGGGACATAGAGGTTGCCTCTGTCCAAGGTTGGATACGCCATGCTAGGAGATACTTCCCTCCATGTGGAGACATAGAGGTTGGATACACCATGCTAGGAGATACTTCCCTCCATGTGGGGACATAGAGGTTGGATACGCCATGCTAGGAGATACTTCCCTCCATGTGGGGACATAGAGGTTGGATACACCATGCTAGGAGATACTTCCCTCCATGTGGGGACATAGAGGTTGGATACACCATGCTAGGAGATACTTCCCTCCATGTGGGGACATAGAGGTTGCCTCTGTCCAAGGTTGGATACGCCATGCTAGGAGATACTTCCCTCCATGTGGGGACATAGAGGTTGGATACGCCATGCTAGGAGATACTTCCCTCCATGTGGGGACATAGAGGTTGGATACACCATGCTAGGAGATACTTCCCTCCATGTGGGGACATAGAGGTTGGATACACCATGCTAGGAGATACTTCCCTCCATGTGGGGACATAGAGGTTGGATACGCTATGCTAGGAGATACTTCCCTCCATGTGGGGACATAGAGGTTGGATACGCCATGCTAGGAGATACTTCCCTCCATGTGGGGACATAGAGGTTGCCTCTTTCCAAGGTTGGATCCGCCATGCTAGGAGATACGTTTTCTCTTGCTAAACATCGAGGGAAGTATCATGTGATGTGGACGAAGTATTGACCAGACCCAGGCCGGAGAAGAGATGAAGCGTAGCTTAGCACAGGTGACTTCCCCCCCTACCTATTCCTGGACTGCCCCCCCCCCGGGACCCCACACACACAATTGTGTTCTTTACTGTATTCTAAAGAATATACTTTTGGTTTACATATGTTTATGGTTTTGTTGTATGCTACTGTATACAACAATAATGTTTGGCCTAATAAATATTTTCTGTTTCTACATTACATTGGTGTTTACAGTGTTCTTGTTACCCCTCTCAGCAGATTACTTTCACTGTAGAACATTGTATTGAAATGTAGATATAAGCCTTTGAAAGGCTTTAGATTTAGAACAACAGTGTTTACATGGTATATCCAAAAATGTGACATTCTGACATGTGTTTATGGCATTTTGAATGTCGTGTTACATTTTGAAGGAGATGTGAGTCATTTTTCATTTTGTGTGTGCAGTTTTGGAAATTGTGTGTAGAGTTTTGAAAAAAGGAGACCGTTTTGAAAACGTGTAAAGGCACGGGGACGAAGACCAAACAAACACGTAGCAAACACAGGGTAGAAACCCAAAACAAAAGAGCGAGGAGTACCTCAAATAAATGCACAAGCGCACAATGATTAACACACGGGATGAGACCCGTAATCATGTGCACAATCCACAAGGGCACGAAAGCCCCCTTGACGCGAAGCACAACGACACCGGCCTCGTTCACAGGAACGCCGATGCTGCTGCCAAAGTTGCATCATCGTCGGACGGACCCGTTGTGGTGACGATCCAGTTGCAGAGAGAGGTGTTTAGTCCTAGGATCCTTAGCTTTGGGGTACTATGGTGTTGAACGCTGAGCTGTAGTAAATGAATAGCGTTCTAACATAGGTGTTCCTTTGTCCAGGTAGGAAAGGGCAGTGTGGATCTGTTTGTGTCGTATGGAAATTGGAGTGGGTTTAGGGTTTCTGGGATAATTGTGTTTATGTTTGCCATTACCAGTCTTTTAAAGCACTTCGTGTCTACGGATGTGAGTGCAATGGGTCTGTAGTCATTTAGGCAGGTTGCCTTCATGTTCTTGAGCACAGGGACTATGGTGGTCTGCTTGAAACATGTTGGTATTACAGACTCAATCAGGGACATGTTGAAAATGTCAGTGAAGACACCAGCCAGTTGGTCAGTGCATGCCCAGAGCACACTTCCTGGTAATCCTTCTGGCCCAGCAGCCTTGTGAATGTTGACCTGTTTAAAGGTCTTACTCATGTCGGCTACGTAGAGCGTGATCACACAGTCGTCCGGAACAGCTGATGCTCTCATGCATGTTTCAGTGTTACTTGCCTCGAAGCGAACATTGAAGTTGTTTAGCTTGTCTGGTAGGCCTGTGTCACTGGGCAGCTCTTGGCTGTGCTTCCCTTTGTAGTCTGTAATAGTTCGCAAGCCCTGCCACATCCAACAAGCATCGGAGCTGGTGTCGTGCGATTCAATCTTAGTCCATCTTTAATTATATGAGCTCCATCACAACCCTGTGACTCTCAGATCAATTCAGTGTCTATAAATTAATTCTCTGAGAGTCCTTACACATTGCAACTGAGATCCTTTATAGCAAAGATACACATAGCCAGACAGCATTGGCTATAAATTACATTTCAGCTTTGTCTCCTAAACTATGTTCTTATCTCGCTCTCAGGACCATAAAACAAAACCTCATCCACTAGCATATATCAAATACACCCCTCCTGGACTAGATCACAGAGACACAGTGACTGGCACACAGACATTGTGGAGCCAAGAGATAATTGGTTTAAAAGACATGTTTACATATGAAGACAAGTTTGACCTCTCCCCTCTCTGCGACCCAAGTAACTGAACCCTGACAGAGAACAGATAACTGCAACCGGCCAACAGTATTATCCAAAAATAGACATTCTAATGACATATCTCACATAAGCATGCAATAAAAATAACAAAACATTATTTATAAATGTTACCTAAATCATTCTGATTCCGCCACAACAGTCCTCAATGCACTTATTGATAAAGCCAGTGACTGATGTGGTGTACTCCTCAATGTCATCAGAAGAATCCCAGAACATGTTCCAGTCTGTGACAGTAAAACAGTCCCGTAGTTTAGCATCAGCTTCATCTGAACACTTCTTCATAGACCGAGTCACTGGTGCTTCCTGCTTTAATGTTTGCTTGTAAGCAGGAATCAGGAGGATAGAGTTGTGGTTGGATTTACCAAGTGGAGGGCGAGTGAGAGCTGTGTCCTGGTGATCTTGAACTTTTTTCCCTCTGGTTGCACATTTAACATGTTGATAGAGATTTGGTAGAACTGATAGTTTCTCTGCATTAAAGTCTCCGGCCTCTAGGAGTGCCGCCTCTGGGTGAGTGGTTTCCTGTTTGCCCATTTCATTATACAGCTGACTGAGTGCGGTCTCAGTGCATCCATCTGTGGTGGTATATGAACAGCCACGAAAAGTATAGATGAAAACTCTCTTGGCAAATAGTGTGGTCTGCATTTTATCACGCACGGCCATCACTTGTAACACAGGCTATCCAACGTTCAAATCATTGCATTGTGCATTCATATTGTTAAAGAAACCTTGCACTTGCAGAATCACTTGTTCAAATAACTCATCATAAAATACCATAATTTAGATCACTCACACACAATATACCGATAGTTTCACAGTGTAGTTGTTCGTAATCATTAAATATTGTAGTGCAAAATATGTGATAAATGTTTCATTACTACACGTAAATACACCACTGTAAAAGGACACGTGGTGAGAATACTACAGACACAGTACAATCATTGAACAAAATATGACATTTATTGATGAAATACAATGAAATCACAACATAGGTGTCAGGATTTGGCCAGGGTTGTTCCGGTTTTTGGTCACTAGATGCCCCCATTGTGCTTTTGGACCTTTTGTTTTCCCTTGATCCCCATTATTATTTGCACCTGTGCCATATTTCCCCTGATTGTATTTAAACCCTTAGTTTTCCTCAGTTATTTGCTCTGTGTGTGTATGTTAGCACCCAGCCCTAGTATTCTGTGAACTATTGTTGATCCCGGTGGACTCTCTTGTGGAATTCTGTTTTTTGTTCTTGTTTATTTATTTTTGAGTATCTTTTGAGGCTTTTTATGCTATACCTTGTGGATTTACCTTTTTTTGTCTTGGAGGATTACCTTTGTTCTTGTGGAATTCTTTTTGAGGTTGTGGAATTACATGTTTTCCTGAAGGACTACACTTTTTACTTCATTAAATACACCGTCTCAAGTACTGCTGTGTCTGCCTCATCTTCTGGGTTCTGCCGACTATTCGTGGCTCAGTTGGTTAAGTGACTGTTTCTCACTCCGGAGACCCGGGTTCGTAACCGGGTCCTGACAGAAACACAGAGCCAAAAATAAACCCAGAGGCAGCCAGTTCCCAGGACCTTGTTGCAATGCTGTCCCACCACCAGGAGACTGTCCAACGCCACGAAGCCGCCCTGGTTCAGCAAGAGGCCTTAATGGCTAGACATTCTCATCTTCTGTCGGAGATGCTGACTTCCATAGAGCAGATATCTGATCGACTTACCCCCGCAACAGTTCCCGTCCCAGTACCTCAGATTCACGTACCCATGGCAGTTAACACCCTGGCTGAACCTCGTCTTCCACCTCCCCAACGGTTCTCAGGTGATCCAAGTGCTTGTAAAGGGTTTCTCACCCAATGTTCTCTCTCCTTCGAGCTGCAACCCTCGTCGTTCCCCACCGACCGGTCTAAGATCGCATATATCATCACCCAGCTGTCCGAAAAAGCCCTGGCCTGGGCTACTGCTGTGTGGGATGCCCATAGTTCCTGCTGTGCCAGCTACTCTGCCTTTGCTGAGGAATTCAAACGAGTGTTTCAAGTCCCAAGCAGTGGTCCTGACTCAGCCAAACAGCTCCTGACTCTCCACCAAGGTCGGACTATGCCATCCAGTTCCGCACGGTGGCAGCAGCGAGTGGCTGGAACAACGAGGCGCTCACGGTGTGCTTTCTGAAAGGCCTTTCCGACACTACCCAAGATGAACTGGCCACTCGGGAACCACCGGACAATCGAGTCCCTGATCAAGTTGGCCTCACGCATTGACCAGCGTCTGAGAGAGAGAACTCAACCGTAGACTCTAGCCCCTATCAGTCCCAGCTCCGAGTCCCCAACTTTATCCTCGCTGGCTCCACCGGAACCCATGCAGATTGGACGCATCTCCCAGGCTGAGAGAGACCGCCGGATGAGGGAGCGACGCTGTCTATATTGCGGCAAACCGGGCCATTTCCGTTCCACGTGTCCCGGGCTCTAGGGAAACGCTCTGTCCCGTACAGACCGGGGGGAACTGTAACGGGAAACATAACCTCCTCCCATCCGTCCAACTCCCGTCTGCTCATTCCAGTCATCCTTTCCTGGGACAACCATAAGCTTCACCTTCAAGCCTTGGTAGACTCTGGAGCCGCAGGTAACTTCATGGATGGTGTCTGGGCGAAGGAGAATGGCATTCCCTCTGAACCTCTAAGTGACCCCATGAGAGTTACTACATTGGATGGAAGCCCTTTGGGATCTGGACTTGTCACTCATGTCACTACCACCTTGCGACTTTCAGTTTCACAACACCAGGAATTGATGAACTTTCATTTGATCTCCTGTTCAGAGTTCCCTCTCGTCCTTGGATACCCCTGGCTTCACAGCCATAACCCTCACATCGACTGGTCTGTGGGCACTATCAAGCAGTGGGGTCCTACGTGCCAAGTTACTTGTATTTTCCCGAATTCCCCGAGTTCTACTCCCGAGTCTTTAGAATCCATCGACCTGACCCGAGTTCCCGAGTGTTACCATGACATCAAACTGGTATTTAGCAAACAGAGGGCCACCATGCTACCACCCCATAGACCTTATGATTGCCCCATCGAACTGTTTCCGGGCACTTGCCCCCCCAGGGATCGGATCTTTTCCCTATCTCCACCCGAACGAGCTGCTATGGATACCTACATCAAGGACGCTCTGGAAGCAGGCCTCATGCGTCCATCCACCTCCCCGGCGGGAGCAGGGTTTTTCTTTGTGGCCAAGAAAGACGGTGGATTACGTCCTTGCATCGACTACCCGGGACTCAATGCCATAACCGTCCGTAACCGTTACCCGCTACCCCTTATGGCCACAGCCTTCGAGCTGCACCAGGCAGCAGTTGTTTTCACTAAGCTTGACCTGCGGAACGCATACCATTTTGTGCGGATCAGACCTGGTGACGAGTGGAAGACCGCTTTCAACACGCCTACTGGTCACTATGAATACTTGGTGATGCCCTTCGGCCTGACCAACGCCCAAGCGGTGTTCCAAGCGCTCATAAACGATGTGCTTAGGGATATGCTTAACATATTTGTGTTCGTTTACTTGGATGACATCCTCATCTTTTCGGAGCTCTCTTCAAGAACACACAAAGCATGTCAGACAAGTACTCAAACGCCTCCTAGACAGCCATCTGTACGTTAAGCCGGAAGAATGTGAATTCCATTCATCCCGAGTACAATTCCTGGGATTTGTAGTGGAACCCGGTCGAGTCCAAATGGACCCCAGGAAGGTAGGGGCGGTAGCGGATTGGCCCACCCCCAAATCCGTTAAGGAAGTTCAGCGTTTCCTTGGCTTCACAAACTTTTACCGCAAGGTCATCAAGAACTTCAGCTTGGTGGCAGCCCCTCTCTCAGCTTTAACCAAGGGTGGCAATGCAAGGTTTTTGTGGGGAAGAGAAGCTGAGACGGCCTTCCAAGGACTGAAGCAGCGCGTCCTCTCTGCTCCCATCCTGATACTACCGACTACGGATGAACCGTTTGTGGTGGCGGTAGACGCCTCAGAGGTTGGTATTGGAGCTGTCCTGTCTCAGAGGGGTGAAGACAAGAAGCTTCATCTGTGCGCTTTCTTCTCACACCGGCTTACCCCGGCTGAGAGGAACTACGATGTGGGGGATCGTGAACTCCTAGCGGTTAAGATGGCATTGAAGGAATGGAGACACTGGCTCGAGGGGGCTTCTCACCCGTTTCAAGTGCATACGGACCACAAAAATCTGGAGTATATCCAGCAGGCGAAGCGGTTGAACTCTAGACAAGCTAGATGGTCTCTTTTCTTCAACCGATTCCAGTTTATCCTCACCTATCGGCCCGGGTCGAAGAATCTCAAACCGGATGCCCTGTCCCGAGTCTATGCTCCTGCCATTCGAGATGACACGGACATGCCTGTCCTTCCTGCTGCTAAAATCGTGGCTCCGATCTCGTAGCAAGTTGAGGATACCGTGAGACGAGCTCAAGCTATCGAACCGGACCCGAAAGGAGGTCCTGCCAATCGGTTGTTTGTCCCCAAGGCAGTGAGGACTCAGGTCCTTCTGTGGGGGCACTCCTCTCGCCTCACCTGTCACCCGGGCATAGGTCGCACCTTGGAGTTCATCCAGCGTAAGTTCTGGTGGCCTACCATAAGAGAAGACGTTGCCACTTTCGTCAATGCCTGCCCCGTGTGCTGCCAGGGCAAATCTTCTCACCTCCGCCCTCAAGGACTCCTTCACCCTTTACCTGTTCCCCACAGACCCTGGTCCCATATCTCATTGGACTTTATTACTGGCCTTCCTCCATCCCATGGCAATACTACTATCCTAGTCACAATCGACAGGTTTTCAAAGGCGGCCAGGTTCGTCCCTCTGGCTAAGTTACCTTCTGCCAAGGAAACGGCTGAGTTGGTAATTAATCATGTGTTCCGAGTCTTCGGCATTCCTCAAGATATGGTTTCCAACAGAGGTCCCCAGTTCGCCTCAAGGTTTTGGAAGGCCTTCTGCCAACTCATGGGGGCTTCTGCCAGTCTATCTTCAGGGTACCATCCGGAGTCCAACGGCCAAACAGAGAGGATGAATCAAGAGCTGGAAACCACCCTCCTATGTATGACTCGTAACAACCCGTCCACATGGTCGTCCTTCATTTTTTGGGCCAAATACGCGCACAACACCTTGCGCTCCTCCTCCACTGGTATGTCCCCGCACGAGTGTCAGTTTGGCTATGGCCCTCCATTGTTCCCGGAGCAGGAGGCAGAAGTCAGAGTGCCTTCAGCCTTGAAGTTCGTCAAACGCTGTCGGCTTATGTGGAGGAAGACCCATCTTAATCTTATGCGTTCCTCACAGAGGTACCAACAACAAGCCAACAGACCTCGCCGTCCCGGGCCTACCCTGCGCCCCGGCCAGAGAGTCTGGCTCTCCACAAGAGACTTACCACTACGGGTGGAGTCTCGCAAGCTGTCCCAAAAATACATCGGTCCCTTTAAGGTTGCCAGGAGAGTTAACCCAGTTTCTTATCGCCTACACTTATCCAGATCCCTTAAGATTAATCCCACATTTCACATTTCCTTATTAAAACCTGTTGTTTTTTCTCCCCTTGTCCCGGCAGACAGACCTCCCCCTCCGCCTCGTGTCATTGGAGGCCAGCCGGCTTATACCGTCCATCGGATACTGGATTCCCGCTGGGTGCAGCGGACCTGGCAGTATCTGGTGGACTGGGAAGGCTACGGTCCCGAGGAGCGCTCCTGGGTTCCTGCCAAAGACATACTGGACCCTGACCTCATTCGTCAGTTCAGGGCCCTCCACCCCGAGAGAGCTGGTAGGAACGTCAGGAGCCATTCCTAAGGGGGGGATTCTGTCAGGATTTGGCCAGGGTTGTTCCGGTTTTTGGTCACTAGAAGCCCCCATTGTGCTTTTTGACCTTTTGTTTTCCCTTGATCCCCATTATTATTTGCACCTGTGCCTCGTTTCCCCTGATTGTATTTAAACCCTTAGTTTTCCTCAGTTATTTGCTCTGTGTTTGTATGTTAGCACGCAGCCCTAGTATTCTGTGAACTATTGTTGATCCCGGTGGACTCTCTTGTGGAATTCTGTTTTTTGTTCTTGTTTATTTATTTTTGAGTATCTTTTGAGGCTTTTTATGCTATACCTACCACCTTGTGGATTTACCTTTTTTTGTCTTGGAGGATTGCCTTTTTTCTTGTGGAATTCCTTTTGAAGTTACATGTTTTCCTGAAGGACTTCACTTTTTACTTCATTAAATACACCGTCTCAAGTACTGCTGTGTCTGCCTCATCTTCTGGGTTCTGCCGACTATTCGTGGCTCAGTTGGTTAAGTGACTGTTTCTCACTCCGGAGACCTGGGTTCGTAACCGGGGCCTGACAATAGGTTTCTTTGAATCAAAGCTAAAATAATGAGCTACAAAAAAAGAAAATACAGTTAAAGGTGAACTGCAGTGTTCCTCACCTGGCTTACTGTAAAACATCACTGCTGTGTTCCTCACCTGGCTTACTGTAAAACATCACTGCTGTGTTCCTCACCTGGCTTACTGTAAAACATCACTGCAGTGTTCCTCACCTGGCTTACTGTAAAACATCACTGCTGTGTTCCTCACCTGGCTTACTGTAAAACATCACTGCTGTGTTCCTCACCTGGCTTACTGTAAAACATCACTGCTATGTTCCTCACCTGGCTTACTGTAAAACATCACTGCAGTGTTCCTCACCTGGCTTACTGTAAAACATCAATGCTGTGTTCCTCACCTGGCTTACTGTAAAACATCACTGCAGTGTTCCTCACCTGGCTTACTGTAAAACATCACTGCAGTGTTCCTCACCTGGCTTACTGTAAAACATCACTGCAGTGTTCCTCACCTAGCTTACTGTAAAACATCACTGCAGTGTTCCTCACCTGGCTTACTGTAAAACATCACTGTAGTGTTCCTCACCTGGCTTACTGTAAAACATCATTGCAGTGTTCCTCACCTGGCTTACCTGGCTTACTGTAAAACATCACGGCAGTGTTCCTCACCTGGCTTACTGTAAAACATCACTGCAGTGTTCCTCACCTGGCTTACTGTAAAACATCATTGCAGTGTTCCTCACCTGGCTTACCTGGCTTACTGTAAAACATCACTGCAGTGTTCCTCACCTGGCTTACTGTAAAACATCAATGCTGTGTTCCTCACCTGGCTTACTGTAAAACATCACTGCAGTGTTCCTCACCTGGCTTACTGTAAAACATCACTGCAGTGTTCCTCACCTGGCTTACTGTAAAACATCACTGCAGTGTTCCTCACCTAGCTTACTGTAAAACATCACTGCAGTGTTCCTCACCTGGCTTACTGTAAAACATCACTGTAGTGTTCCTCACCTGGCTTACTGTAAAACATCATTGCAGTGTTCCTCACCTGGCTTACCTGGCTTACTGTAAAACATCACGACAGTGTTCCTCACCTGGCTTACTGTAAAACATCACTGCAGTGTTCCTCACCTGGCTTACTGTAAAACATCCCTGCAGTGTTCCTCACCTGGCTTACTGTAAAAAGAAAAACAAAGAATTGATTACTGTACTTCTATATTTCCATCAACCCTGTCTTGTGGATTTGGCCACAGGTTCTCATCCACATCACAATGGATGTTTTCATTAGCCAAACATCTTGGGAAGAATCTTTGGGTGAATCCAGGCCTGACACTGGTCTGCCGTGATGTCATTGCATGCGTCATCCATGGCCTGGAGAAAGGCGGCTTGTTTGTGAGGGCACCTATATCATATACCTTCCACCTTCCATGTGGAGAAAAATTCCTCAATCGTGTTAAGGAAAGGAGAGTATGGGGGTAAGTACAGGGTGGTAAATTGCAGATGGGCCTGAAACCATTTGAGCATGGTGGAACCTGACATTATCCCACACAATGACATAGGTCACACCATCAGCTCTACAGACCTGATTTAGCCCATCAAGGAAGGTTACATTCGAACAGCGAATCATGTGGCTGCCTGCAACTCAATATATAGAGTATATACAGTAGAGAGCTTTAGATGTTGTTCGACCAAACACTAGAACAGGCCAAGATGAGTAATCTAAACAACTTTACAGAGAATGGTACGATAAACAAAACACATTCAGTGAGCTGCAGTTCTGTGGGCAAAACACCTTGTTAATGTTCAGAGGAGAGGTCAGAGGAGAATGTCCAGGCTCATTCAAGCTAACAGAAAGGCCACAAATGTTCAAATAACAGCTGTTTAAAACAGTGGTGTGCAGAAGGGCATCTCTTAACGTACAACACCATGAATAATTCAGGCTGTTGTGGAAGCAAAAGGGGGTCCTACCCAGTACTAGATAGGTGTACCTAATAAAGTGGCCGGTGAGTGTACAGTAATGTCAAATCTGAAAACATGGTCTGGAAAAGTTGTACATGGGACCATAGAAACAGTGTCTGATAAAGAATGATGATGAAATATTACATCCATAGATAATGTCGTCCAATTGGTTCATGTTCCACGGTTATTGGTGTCAATGGATCTCGTTATCCTGAAACTTTCATGATCTAAACATGGAATATTGTCAGTTTCCATAAAACTATACATTAAGATTAACGCAACAGTTACTTATCATTTTGAGCAGTTGTATCAATTGATAGTTAGATCATTGTAATGACATGAATAGACAGTCATCTCAGATGTAATGTGTGAATTGATAGTTAGATCATTGTAATGACATGAATAGACAGTCATCTCAGATGTAACGTGTGAATTGATAGTTAGATCATTGTAATGACATGAATAGACAGTCATCTCAGATGTAACGTGTGAATTGATAGTTAGATCATTGTAATGACATGAATAGACAGTCATCTCAGATGTAATGTGTGAATTGATAGTTAGATCATTGTAATGACATGAATAGACAGTCATCGCAGATGTAATGTGTGAATTGATAGTTAGATCATTGTAATGACATGAATAGACAGTCATCTCAGATGTAATGTGTGAATTGATAGTTAGATCATTGTAATGACATGAATAGACAGTCATCTCAGATGTAATGTGTGAATTGCATTTTGAAATGGTAATACTTTGATGTTAAGTTGTGTCATTTTGAACAGGTGATTTTAGCTCAATCAACAAATGATCTTAGCTTTATGTGTTTTGTCTCCAAGCAATTGGAAAAAGTGTTAGAGTTCTGAAAAATTTGCCTTTTGATCATTGGTTGTGAGTTTTGTGTCTAGAGGTTTGAAAAATGACACCAAGGTCCCGAAATTAGTGCCAAAGTGATTGTAAAAAAACTATAAACACTAGCTGTCAGGGCAGCTTATCGTATATATATATATATCTGCCCCTATGTACGTATATATATATATATATATATATATATATATATATATATATGCACCTTTACAAATCGCCCATCTGTAAATAGCCCATCTGTACATAGCCCATCTGTAAATAGCTCATCTGTAAATATCCCATCTGTACATAGCCCATCTGTTAAATATCCCATCTGTAAATAGCCCATCTGTAAATAGCCCATCTGTAAATAGCCCATCTGTAAATTTCCCATCTGTAAATAGCCCATCTGTAAATAACCCATCTGTAAATAACCCATCTGTAAATATCCCATCTGTAAATAGCCCATCTGTAAATAGCCCATCTGTAAATAGCCCATCTGTAAATAGCCCATCTGTAAATAGCCCATCTGTAAATAGCCCATCTTTTAATCATTTTAGTCAATAAGATTCTTGCTACGTAGCTTAACTTTCTGAACATTCGAGACGTGTAGTCCACTTGTCATTCCAATCTCCTTTGCATTAGCGTAGCCTCTTCTGTAGCCTGTCAACTATGTGTCTGTTTATCCCTGTTCTCTCCTCTCTGCACAGACCATACAAACGCTCCACACCGCGTGGCCGCGGCCACCCTACTCTGGTGGTCCCAGCGCGCACGACCCACGTGGAGTTCCAGGTCTCCGGTAGCCTCTGGAACTGCCAATCTGCGGTCAACAAGGCAGAGTTCATCTCAGCCTATGCCTCCCTCCAGTCCCTCGACTTCTTGGCACTGACGGAAACATGGATCACCACAGACAACACTGCTACTCCTACTGCACTCTCTTCGTCCGACCACGTGTTCTCGCACACCCCGAGAGCGTCTGGTCAGCGGGGTGGTGGCACCGGGATCCTCATCTCTCCCAAGTGGTCATTCTCTCTTTCTCCCCTTACCCATCTGTCTATCGCCTCCTTTGAATTCCATGCTGTCACAGTTACTAGCCCTTTCAAGCTTAACATCCTTATCATTTATCGCCCTCCAGGTTCCCTCGGAGAGTTCATCAATGAGCTTGATGCCTTGATAAGCTCCTTTCCTGAGGACGGCTCACCTCTCACAGTTCTGGGCGACTTTAACCTCCCCACGTCTACCTTTGACTCTTTCCTCTCTGCCTCCTTCTTTCCACTCCTCTCCTCTTTTGACCTCACCCTCTCACCTTCCCCCTACTCACAAGGCAGGCAATACGCTCGACCTCATCTTTACTAGATGCTGTTCTTCCACTAACCTCACTGCAACTCCCTCCAAGTCTCCGACCACTGCCTTGTATCCTTTTCCCTCTCGCTCTCATCCAACACCTCCCACACTGCCCCTACTCGGATGGTATCGCGCCGTCCCAACCTTCGCTCTCTCTCCCCGCTACTCTCTCCTCTTCCATCCTATCATCTCTTCCCTCCGCTCAAACCTTCTCCCACCTATCTCCTGATTCTGCCTCCTCAACCCTCCTCTCCTCCCTCTCTGCATCCCTTGACTCTCTATGTCCCCTATCCTCCAGGCCGGCTCGGTCCTCCCCTCCCGCTCCGTGGCTCGATGACTCATTGCGAGCTCACAGAACAGGGCTCCGGGCAGCCGAGCGGAAATGGAGGAAAACTCGCCTCCTGCGGACCTGGCATCCTTTCACTCCCTCCTCTCTACATTTTCCTCCTCTGTCTCTGCTGCTAAAGCCACTTTCTACCACGCTAAATTCCAAGCATCTGCCTCTAACCCTAGGAAGCTCTTTGCCACCTTCTCCTCCCTCCTGAATCCTCCGCCCCCTCCCCCCCTCCTCCCTCTCTGCAGATGACTTCGTCAACCATTTTGAAAAGAAGGTCGACGACATCCGATCCTCGTTTGCTAAGTCAAACGACACCGCTGGTTCTGCTCACACTGCCCTACCCTGTGCTCTGACCTCTTTCTCCCTCTCTCTCCAGATGAAATCTCGCGTCTTGTGACGGCCGGCCGCCCAACAACCTGCCCGCTTGACCCTATCCCCTCCTCTCTTCTCCAGACCATTTCCGGAGACCTTCTCCCTTACCTCACCTCGCTCATCAACTCATCCCTGACCGTTGGCTACGTCCCTTCCGTCTTCAAGAGAGCGAGAGTTGCACCCCTTCTGAAAAAACCTACACTCGATCCCTCCGATGTCAACAATTACAGACCAGTATCCCTTCTTTCTTTTCTCTCCAAAACTCTTGAACGTGCCGTCCTTGGCCAGCTCTCCCGCTATCTCTCTCTGAATGACCTTCTTGATCCAAATCAGTCAGGTTTCAAGACTAGTCATTCAACTGAGACTGCTCTCCTCTGTATCACGGAGGCGCTCCGCACTGCTAAAGCTAACTCTCTCTCCTCTGCTCTCATCCTTCTAGATCTATCGGCTGCCTTCGATACTGTGAACCATCAGATCCTCCTCTCCACCCTCTCCGAGTTGGGCATCTCCGGCGCGGCCCACGCTGGATTGCGTCCTACCTGACAGGTCGCTCCTACCAGGTGGCGTGGCGAGAATCTGTCTCCTCACCACGCGCTCTCACCACTGGTGTCCCCCAGGGCTCTGTTCTTGGCCCTCTCCTATTCTCGCTATACACCAAGTCACTTGGCTCTGTCATAACCTCACATGGTCTCTCTTATCATTGCTATGCAGACGACACACAATTAATCTTCTCCTTTCCCCCTTCTGATGACCAGGTGGCGAATCGCATCTCTGCATGTCTGGCAGACATATCAGTGTGGATGACGGATCACCACCTCAAGCTGAACCTCGGCAAGACGGAGCTGCTCTTCCTCCCGGGGAAGGACTGCCCGTTCCATGATCTCGCCATCACGGTCGACAACTCCATTGTGTCCTCCTCCCAGAGCGCCAAGAACCTTGGCGTGATCCTGGACAACACCCTGTCGTTCTCAACTAACATCAAGGCGGTGGCCCGTTCCTGTAGGTTCATGCTCTACAACATCCGCAGAGTACGACCCTGCCTCACACAGGAAGCGGCGCAGGTCCTAATCCAGGCACTTGTCATCTCCCGTCTGGATTACTGCAACTCGCTGTTGGCTGGGCTCCCTGCCTGTGCCATTAAACCCCTTCAACTCATCCAGAACGCCGCAGCCCGTCTGGTGTTCAACCTTCCCAAGTTCTCTCACGTCACCCCGCTCCTCCGTTCTCTCCACTGGCTTCCAGTTGAAGCTCGCATCCGCTACAAGACCATGGTGCTTGCCTACGGAGCTGTGAGGGGAACGGCACCTCAGTACCTCCAGGCTCTGATCAGGCCCTACACCCAAACAAGGGCACTGCGTTCATCCACCTCTGGCCTGCTCGCCTCCCTACCACTGAGGAAGTACAGCTCCCGCTCAGCCCAGTCAAAACTGTTCGCTGCCCTGGCCCCCCAATGGTGGAACAAACTCCCTCACGACGCCAGGACAGCGGAGTCAATCACCACCTTCCGGAGACACCTGAAACCCCACCTCTTTAAGGAATACCTAGGATAGGTTAAGTAATCCCTCTCACCCCACCCCCCCTAAGTTTTAGATGCACTATTGTTAAGTGACTGTCCCACTGGATGTCATAAGGTGAATGCACCAATTTGTAAGTCGCTCTGGATAAGAGCGTCTGCTAAATGACTTAAATGTAAATGTAAATGTAAATAGCTCATCTGTAAATATCCCATCTGTAAATAGCCCATCTGTAAATATCCCATCTGTTAATAGCCCATCTGTTAATAGCCCATCTGTAAATAGCCCATCTGTAAATAGCCCATCTGTACATAGCCCATCTGTAAATAGCCCATCTGTAAATAGCCCATCTGTACATAGCCCATCTGTAAATATCCCATCTGTTAATAGCCCATCTGTAAATAGCCCATCTGTAAATAGCCCATCTGTACATAGCCCATCTGTAAATAGCCCATCTGTAAATAGCCCATCTGTACATAGCCCATCTGTAAATAGCCCATCCAACTTCCTCATTCCCATATTGTTATATATGTTTAGCTCCTTTGCACCCCAGTATCTCTACTTGCACATTCATCTTCTGCACATCTATCACTCCAGTGTTGATGCGAAATTGTAATTATTTCACCTCTATTGCTTGTTTATTGCCTTACCTCTCTAATCTTAGTACATTTGCTTCCATGGCAACCCCCACGGGAACCTTTCCCAAAAATAATCTTTCCCCCATGGGAACCAAGCCTGTTGGAATTCTCACAAACAATTGCTACATTGTTTCTATAATATATATAACTTTTCTCACAGCTCTGGTATATAAAGCTTATTTGAGGCCTTGATCACAATTCATTCTGTGGCAACACAATGACCAAACGATATACTGTATGTGAGGCCTTGCTCACAATTCATTCTGTGGCAACACAATGACCAAACGATATACTGTATGTGAGGCCTTGCTCACAATTCATTCTGTGGCAACACAATGACCAAACAATATACTGTATGTGAAGCCTTGATCACAATACATTCTGTGGCAACACAATGGCCAAACGATATACTGTATGTGAGGCTCTTGATCACAATACATTCTGTGGCAACACAATGACCAAACGATATACTGTATGTGAGGCCCTTGATCATATCTTTGATCATGACACTGGTGAGGAGGAGAGAGTTCTTGTTAAACTTTGACACAAAGTAGTCTGTGATAAACAGCACAATATGTTTCCTCTGAGTATTTGTTATTGTCAGGCCTTGGTCTTAGTATTTTGTGTTTTCTTTATTATTTGGTCAGGCCAGGGTGTGACATGGGGTTATGTTATTGTATTTCGTATTGGGGTTTGTAGTATTTGGGATCGCGGCTGAGTAGGGGTGTTGTATAGGCTTGGCTGCCTGAGGCGGTTCTCAATCAGTCAGGTGATTCTCGTTGTCTCTGATTGGGAACCGTATTTAGGTAGCCTGGGTTTCGCTTTGTGTTTCGTGGGTGATTGTTCCTGTCTCTGTGTAGTTTCACCAGATAGGCTGTAATAGGTTTCACGTTCGGTTTGTTGTTTTGTATTTTGTAATAGTTATTTCAGGTGTCGCTTTTTTCCATTAAAGTCACGAGTAACTACCACGCTGCATTTCGGTCCGACTCTCTTTCGACAAACGAAGAACGCCGTTACAGTTATAGTCAAAATAATCCATACATCATGACTTTTTTTAACTCAAAAATGAGTTGTATGAGCTCTGGTCAATGAGGCCTACAGGCCATACATAGCAAATAGAAGATCAAAACACATAATGTTCACGAGAACTTAAGTTGATAGAAAGATGTAACACAACATTATGTGATAATATATGTATAAGTATGGATTTATAATCAGCTATAAAGGGGGCGGCCATTTTGGACCGGGAACACAGAATGAATTAACATGAAACGAACACAACAGGACGTGTGAATTGTGATTAAACACATAATCACAAAAATAACACTTTTAGTCATAATTCACAGGCTCACAAATGGCATCATGTACCCCCCACATAGTATTTACACTCCTTCAAACTCGGTAACATGTTTAAACAGAGTCTTATTACAACACTGATCCTTACAGAGCCAGCCAGCCAGCCAGCCAGCCAGCCAGCCAGCCAGCCAGCCATGCAGGGCTTATGAAATGGATGATTATGAGGGGGAGTGATGATGTCTGGGTGAAGACTAAATGAGATATAGACTGAATAATTGAAGAGGAGGGAGGGAGAGAAGGGTGAGAGAGATGGGAGGGTAGAGAGAGAAAGAGAGAGATGGGAGGGTAGAGAGGAGAGAGAGAGAGATGGGAGGGTAGAAATAGAGAGAGAGAGAGAGAGAGAGAGAGAGAGAGAGAGAGAGAGAGAGAGAGAGAGAGAGAGAGAGAGAGAGAGAGAGAGAGAGAGAGAGAGAAAGAGAAAGAGAAGAGAAGAGAAGAGAAGAGAAGAGAAGAGAAGAGAAGAGAGATCACCAGGCACTGCAGAGAAATAGGTACATCACTAATGTCATCCAGGTGCCAGACATTTCTCATTTGCCACATACCTCTGTGTTTCTTTGTGTGTGTGTAGGTGTCTCACTCTGTGTTTGAGAGGCTGAGATAAATACACAGATAAGTGAGGAGAATTGTGTGTTGGAGTTTTTAAGAAGAAGTGAGAGAGAGAATAAGTTGGTGCAGTTTTGTTTGTAGAGCACGTTGTGTTTATGTATGCAGGAATGCATTAATTCAGGTTCAACATTTACCTTTGAGTGAATGGGTTCATCATGTGAACAGTGGGTTCATCATGTGAACAGTGGGTTCATTATGTGAACAGTGGGTTCATTATGTGAACAGTGGGTTCATCATGTGAACAGTGGGTTCATTATGTGAACAGTGGGTTCATTATGTGAACAGTGGGTTCATCATGTGAACAGTGGGTTCATTATGTGAACAGTTGGTTCATTATGTGAACAGTGGGTTCATCATGTGAACAGTGGGTTCATTATGTGAACAGTGGGTTCATTATGTGAACAGTGGGTTCATTATGTGAACAGTGGGTTCATTATGTGAACAGTGGGTTCATTATGTGAACAGTGGGTTCATCATGTGAACAGTGGGTTCATCATGTGAACAGTGGGTTCATTATGTGAACAGTGGGTTCATCATGTGAACAGTGGGTTCATCATGTGAACAGTGGGTTCATTATGTGAACAGTGGGTTCATCATGTGAACAGTGGGTTCATCATGTGAACAGTGGGTTCATTATGTGAACAGTGGGTTTATCATGTGAACAGTGGGTTCATCATGTGAACAGTGGGTTCATTATGTGAACAGTGGGTTTATCATGTGAACAGTGGGTTCATCATGTGAACAGTGGGTTCATTATGTGAACAGTGGGTTTATCATGTGAACAGTGGGTTCATCATGTGAACAGTGGGTTCATTATGTGAACAGTGGGTTTATCATGTGAACAGTGGGTTCATCATGTGAACAGTGGGTTCATTATGTGAACAGTGGGTTTATCATGTGAACAGTGGGTTCATCATGTGAACAGTGGGTTCATTATGTGAACAGTGGGTTCATCATGTGAACAGTGGGTTTATCATGTGAACAGTGGGTTTATCATTTGAACAGTGGGTTTATCATGTGAACAGTGGGTTTATCATGTGAACAGTGGGTTCATTATGTGAACAGTGGGTTTATCATGTGAACAGTGGGTTTATCATGTAAACAGTGGGTTCATCATGTGAACAGTGGGTTCATCATGTGAACAGTGGGTTTATCATGTGAACAGTGGGTTTATCATGTGAACAGTGGGTTTATCATGTGAACAGTGGGTGTATCATGTGAACAGTGGGTTTATCATGTGAACAGTGGGTTTATCATGTGAACGGTGTGTGTGTGTGTGTGTGTGTGTGTGTGTGTGTGTGTGTGTGTGTGTGTGTGTGTGTGTGTGTGTGTGTGTGTGTGTGTGTGTGTGTGTGTGTGTGTGTGTGTGTGTGTGAAATGGGTAATTGAGTATAGGTGTGAGTGAATAAATAAATGTACTGTATGTTCCATTATTTACAGTATACATGCCTAAATGTGCTTAATGTTTCTAAGTTTCAATATACTGACTAAGGTGACCATAACAAGACCTACAAGGCATCAGAGCAAACCAATGTAATTTTACTTAACCCAGTCTCAATAACAGCAAACTGTAGAGGGATGTTCCACAGACGTTCAGTATAGTTCATTGTGCTGTTATAGAGGGATGTTCCACAGACGTTCAGTATAGTTCATTGTGCTGTTATAGAGGGACCACAGACGTTCAGTATAGTTCATTGTGCTGTTATAGAGGGAGGTTCCACAGACGTTCAGTATAGTTCATTGTGCTGTTATAGAGGGACCACAGACGTTCAGTACAGTTCATTGTGCTGTTATAGAGGGATGTTCCACAGACGTTCAGTACAGTTCATTGTGCTGTTATAGAGGGATGTTCCACGGACGTTCAGTACAGTTCATTGTGCTGTTATAGAGGGATGTTCAACGGACGTTCAGTATAGTTCATTGTGCTGTTATAGAGGGATGTTCCACAGACGTTCAGTATAGTTCATTGTGCTGTTATAGAGGGATGTTCCACAGACGTTCAGTATAGTTCATTGTGCTGTTATAGAGGGATGTTCCACAGACGTTCAGTACAGTTCATTGTGCTGTTATAGAAGCATGTTCCACGGACGTTCAGTATAGTTCATTGTGCTGTTATAGAGGGATGTTCCACAGACGTTCAGTATAGTTCATTGTGCTGTTATAGAGGGATGTTCCACAGACGTCCAGTATAGTTCATTGTGCTGTTATAGAGGGATGTTCCACAGACGTTCAGTACAGTTTATTGTGCTGTTATAGAGGGATGTTCCACGGACGTTCAGTATAGTTCATTGTGCAGTTATAGAGGGACCACAGACATTCAGTATAGTTCATTGTGCTGTTATAGAGGGATGTTCCACGGACGTTCAGTATAGTTCATTGTGCTGTTATAGAGGGACCACAGACATTCAGTATAGTTCATTGACAGTCCTAGACAATAGTAAATAAAACCTATTAAAACACTTTCCCTCCTGTTTAGGACAGAAGACTGACATACCTAGACAATAATAAATACAAATGAATTGCATTTTAATCCCCAAATCTATTTTTCATGAAGAAACAAACCTGCTCTTCATCACCAACTGTGTGAATATCTGTGTTTTCCCACATCACAAAGCAGAAAGACATGGAATCAGTGGACACCACCACATCACAAAGCAGAAAGACATGTAATCAGTGGATACAATACACACCCGCTAAGAATAGCAGCCCTATGTAAACCTCGCCTTGGGACCTATACACACCCGCTAAGATAAGCATCCCATTGTAGCCTCGGGACCAATACACACCCGCTAAGAATAGCAGCCTTATGCAGCCTCGCCTCAAGACCAATACACACCTGCTAAGATAAGCATCCCATTGTAGCCTCGGGACCAATACACACCCGCTAAGATTAGCAGCCCTATATAGCCTCGCCTCGGGACCTATACACACCCACTAAGATAAGCATCCCATTGTAGCCTCGGGACCAATACACACCCGCTAAGATTAGCAGCCCTATATAGCCTCGCCTCGGGACCTATACACACCCAATAAGATTAGCAGCCCTATGTCGCCTAGCCTCGGGACCGATACACACCCGCTAAGATTAGCAGCCATATGTAGCCTCGCCTCGGGACCGATACACACCCGCTAACATTAGCTTCCCTATGTAGCCTCGCCTCGGGACCGATACACACCCACTAAGATTAGCAGCCCTATGTAGCCTCGCCTCGGGAACCTATACACACCCGCTAACATTTGCTTCCCTATGTAGCCTCGCCTCGGGAACTATACACACCCACTAAGATTAGCAGCCCTATGTAGCCTCGCCTCGGGACCTATACACACCCGCTAAGATTAGCAGCCCTATGTAGCCTCGCCTCGGGACCGATACACACCCGCTAACATTAGCTTCCCTATGTAGCCTCGCCTCGGGACCTATACACACCCACTAAGATTAGCAGCCGTATGTAGCCTCGCCTCGGGAACCTATACACACCCGCTAAGATTAGCAGCCCTATGTAAGCACTCCTCGGGACCTATACTCACCCGCTAAGATTAGCAGCCCTATGTAGGCACGCCTCGGGACCTATACACACCCGCTAAGATTAGCAGCCCTATGTAGCCTCGCCTCGGGAACCTATACACACCCGCTAAGATTAGCAGCCCTATGTAGCCTCGCCTCGGGACCTATACACACCCGCTAAGATTAGCAGCCCTATGTAGCCTCGCCTCGGGAACCTATACACACCCGCTAAGATTAGCAACCCTATGTAGCCTCGCCTCGGGAACCTATACACACCCGCTAAGATTAGCAGCCCTATGTAGCCTCGCCTCGGGACCTATACACACCTCCTAACATTAGGAGCCCTATGTAGCCTCGCCTCGGGACCTATACACACCCGCTAAGATTAGCAGCCCTATGTAGCCTCGCCTCGGGACCTATACACACCTCCTAACATTAGCTTCCCTATGTAGCCTCGCCTCGGGACCTATACACACCCACTAAGATTAGCAGCCCTATGTAGCCTCGCCTTGGGACCTATACACACCCGCTAAGATAAGCATCCCATTGTAGCCTCGGGACCAATACACACCCGCTAAGAATAGCAGCCTTATGCAGCCTCGCCTCAAGACCAATACACACCTGCTAAGATAAGCATCCCATTGTAGCCTCGGGACCAATACACACCCGCTAAGATTAGCAGCCCTATATAGCCTCGCCTCGGGACCTATACACACCCACTAAGATAAGCATCCCATTGTAGCCTCGGGACCAATACACACCCGCTAAGATTAGCAGCCCTATATAGCCTCGCCTCGGGACCTATAAACACCCAATAAGATTAGCAGCCATATGTAGCCTCGCCTCGGGACCGATACACACCCGCTAACATTAGCTTCCCTATGTAGCCTCGCCTCGGGACCGATACACACCCACTAAGATTAGCAGCCCTATGTAGCCTCGCCTCGGGAACCTATACACACCCGCTAACATTTGCTTCCCTATGTAGCCTCGCCTCGGGACCTATACACACCCACTAAGATTAGCAGCCCTATGTAGCCTCGCCTCGGGACCTATACACACCCGCTAAGATTAGCAGCCCTATGTAGCCTCGCCTCGGGACCGATACACACCCGCTAACATTAGCTTCCCTATGTAGCCTCGCCTCGGGACCTATACACACCCACTAAGATTAGCAGCCGTATGTAGCCTCGCCTCGGGAACCTATACACACCCGCTAAGATTAGCAGCCCTATGTAAGCACTCCTCGGGACCTATACTCACCCGCTAAGATTAGCAGCCCTATGTAGGCACGCCTCGGGACCGATACACACCCGCTAACATTAGCTTCCCTATGTAGCCTCGCCTCGGGACCTATACACACCCGCTAAGATTAGCAGCCCTATGTAGCCTCGCCTCGGGAACCTATACACACCCGCTAAGATTAGCAGCCCTATGTAGCCTCGCCTCGGGACCTATACACACCCGCTAAGATTAGCAGCCCTATGTAGCCTCGCCTCGGGAACCTATACACACCCGCTAAGATTAGCAACCCTATGTAGCCTCGCCTCGGGAACCTATACACACCCGCTAAGATTAGCAGCCCTATGTAGCCTCGCCTCGGGACCTATACACACCTCCTAACATTAGGAGCCCTATGTAGCCTCGCCTCGGGACCTATACACACCCGCTAAGATTAGCAGCCCTATGTAGCCTCGCCTCGGGACCTATACACACCTCCTAACATTAGCTTCCCTATGTAGCCTCGCCTCGGGACCTATACACACCCACTAAGATTAGCAGCCCTATGTAGCCTCGCCTCGGGACCTATACACACCCGCTAAGATTAGCAGCCCTATGTAGCCTCGCCTCGGGACCTATACACACCCGCTAAGATTAGCAGCCCTATGTAGCCTCGCCTCGGGACCAATACACACCCGCTAAGACAAGCATCCCAATGTAGCCTCGGTACCAATACACACCCACTAAGATTAGCAGCCCTATGTAGCCTCGCCTCGGGACCGATACACACCCGCTAAGATTAGCAGCCCTATGTAGCCTCGCCTCGGGACCGATACACACCCGCTAACATTAGCTTCCCTATGTAGCCTCGCCTCGGGACCTATACACACCCGCTAAGATTAGCAGCCCTATGTAGCCTCGCCTCGGGGAACCTATACACACCCGCTAAGATTAGCAGCCCTATGTAAGCACTCCTCGGGACCTATACACACCCGCTAAGATTAGCAGCCCTATGTAGGCACGCCTCGGGACCGATACACACCCGCTAACATTAGCTTCCCTATGTAGCCTCGCCTCGGGACCTATACACACCCACTAAGATTAGCAGCCCTATGTAGCCTCGCCTCGGGAACCTATACACACCCTCTAAGATTAGCAGCCCTATGTAGCCTCGCCTCGGGACCTATACACACCCGCTAAGATTAGCAGCCTTATGCAGCCTCGCCTCAGGACCAATACACACCTGCTAAGAATAGCAGCCTTATGCAGCCTCGCCTCAAGACCAATACACACCTGCTAAGATAAGCATCCCATTGTAGCCTCGGGACCAATACACACCCGCTAAGAATAGCAGCCCTATGTAGCCTCGCCTCGGGACCTATACACACCCACTAAGATAAGCATCCCATTGTAGCCTCGGGACCAATACACACCCGCTAAGATTAGCAGCCCTATATAGCCTCGCCTCGGGACCGATATACACCCGCTAAGATTAGCAGCCATATGTAGCCTCGCCTCGGGACCGATACACACCCGCTAACATTAGCTTCCTATGTAGCCTCGCCTCGGGACCGATACACACCCACTAAGATTAGCAGCCCTATGTAGCCTCGCCTCGGGAACCTATACACACCCGCTAACATTTGCTTCCCTATGTAGCCTCGCCTCGGGACCTATACACACCCACTAAGATTAGCAGCCCTATGTAGCCTCGCCTCGGGACCTATACACACCCGCTAAGATTAGCAGCCCTATGTAGCCTCGCCTCGGGACCGATACACACCCGCTAACATTAGCTTCCCTATGTAGCCTCGCCTCGGGACCTATACACACCCACTAAGTTTAGCAGCCCTATGTAGCCTCGCCTCGGGAACCTATACACACCCGCTAAGATTAGCAGCCCTATGTAAGCACTCCAGGGGACCTATACTCACCCGCTAAGATTAGCAGCCCTATGTAGGCACGCCTCGGAACCGATACACACCCGCTAACATTAGCTTCCCTATGTAGCCTCGCCTCGGGACCTATACACACCCGCTAAGATTAGCAGCCCTATGTAGCCTCGCCTCGGGAACCTATACACACCCGCTAAGATTAGCAGCCCTATGTAGCCTCGCCTCGGGACCTATACACACCCGCTAAGATTAGCAGCCCTATGTAGCCTCGCCTCGGGAACCTATACACACCTCCTAACATTAGGAGCCCTATGTAGCCTCGCCTCGGGACCGATACACACCCACTAAGATTAGCAGCCCTATGTAGCCTCGCCTCGGGAACCTATACACACCCGCTAACATTTGCTTCCCTATGTAGCCTCGCCTCGGGACCTATACACACCCACTAAGATTAGCAGCCCTATGTAGCCTCGCCTCGGGACCTATACACACCCGCTAAGATTAGCAGCCCTATGTAGCCTCGCCTCGGGACCGATACACACCCGCTAACATTAGCTTCCCTATGTAGCCTCGCCTCGGGACCTATACACACCCACTAAGATTAGCAGCCGTATGTAGCCTCGCCTCGGGAACCTATACACACCCGCTAAGATTAGCAGCCCTATGTAAGCACTCCTCGGGACCTATACTCACCCGCTAAGATTAGCAGCCCTATGTAGGCACGCCTCGGGACCGATACACACCCGCTAACATTAGCTTCCCTATGTAGCCTCGCCTCGGGACCTATACACACCCGCTAAGATTAGCAGCCCTATGTAGCCTCGCCTCGGGAACCTATACACACCCGCTAAGATTAGCAGCCCTATGTAGCCTCGCCTCGGGACCTATACACACCCGCTAAGATTAGCAGCCCTATGTAGCCTCGCCTCGGGAACCTATACACACCCGCTAAGATTAGCAACCCTATGTAGCCTCGCCTCGGGAACCTATACACACCCGCTAAGATTAGCAGCCCTATGTAGCCTCGCCTCGGGACCTATACACACCTCCTAACATTAGGAGCCCTATGTAGCCTCGCCTCGGGACCTATACACACCCGCTAAGATTAGCAGCCCTATGTAGCCTCGCCTCGGGACCTATACACACCTCCTAACATTAGCTTCCCTATGTAGCCTCGCCTCGGGACCTATACACACCCACTAAGATTAGCAGCCCTATGTAGCCTCGCCTCGGGACCTATACACACCCGCTAAGATTAGCAGCCCTATGTAGCCTCGCCTCGGGACCTATACACACCCGCTAAGATTAGCAGCCCTATGTAGCCTCGCCTCGGGACCAATACACACCCGCTAAGACAAGCATCCCAATGTAGCCTCGGTACCAATACACACCCACTAAGATTAGCAGCCCTATGTAGCCTCGCCTCGGGACCGATACACACCCGCTAAGATTAGCAGCCCTATGTAGCCTCGCCTCGGGACCGATACACACCCGCTAACATTAGCTTCCCTATGTAGCCTCGCCTCGGGACCTATACACACCCGCTAAGATTAGCAGCCCTATGTAGCCTCGCCTCGGGAACCTATACACACCCGCTAAGATTAGCAGCCCTATGTAAGCACTCCTCGGGACCTATACACACCCGCTAAGATTAGCAGCCCTATGTAGGCACGCCTCGGGACCGATACACACCCGCTAACATTAGCTTCCCTATGTAGCCTCGCCTCGGGACCTATACACACCCACTAAGATTAGCAGCCCTATGTAGCCTCGCCTCGGGAACCTATACACACCCTCTAAGATTAGCAGCCCTATGTAGCCTCGCCTCGGGACCTATACACACCCGCTAAGATTAGCAGCCTTATGCAGCCTCGCCTCAGGACCAATACACACCTGCTAAGAATAGCAGCCTTATGCAGCCTCGCCTCAAGACCAATACACACCTGCTAAGATAAGCATCCCATTGTAGCCTCGGGACCAATACACACCCGCTAAGAATAGCAGCCCTATGTAGCCTCGCCTCGGGACCTATACACACCCACTAAGATAAGCATCCCATTGTAGCCTCGGGACCAATACACACCCGCTAAGATTAGCAGCCCTATATAGCCTCGCCTCGGGACCGATATACACCCGCTAAGATTAGCAGCCATATGTAGCCTCGCCTCGGGACCGATACACACCCGCTAACATTAGCTTCCCTATGTAGCCTCGCCTCGGGACCGATACACACCCACTAAGATTAGCAGCCCTATGTAGCCTCGCCTCGGGAACCTATACACACCCGCTAACATTTGCTTCCCTATGTAGCCTCGCCTCGGGACCTATACACACCCACTAAGATTAGCAGCCCTATGTAGCCTCGCCTCGGGACCTATACACACCCGCTAAGATTAGCAGCCCTATGTAGCCTCGCCTCGGGACCGATACACACCCGCTAACATTAGCTTCCCTATGTAGCCTCGCCTCGGGACCTATACACACCCACTAAGTTTAGCAGCCCTATGTAGCCTCGCCTCGGGAACCTATACACACCCGCTAAGATTAGCAGCCCTATGTAAGCACTCCAGGGGACCTATACTCACCCGCTAAGATTAGCAGCCCTATGTAGGCACGCCTCGGAACCGATACACACCCGCTAACATTAGCTTCCCTATGTAGCCTCGCCTCGGGACCTATACACACCCGCTAAGATTAGCAGCCCTATGTAGCCTCGCCTCGGGAACCTATACACACCCGCTAAGATTAGCAGCCCTATGTAGCCTCGCCTCGGGACCTATACACACCCGCTAAGATTAGCAGCCCTATGTAGCCTCGCCTCGGGAACCTATACACACCTCCTAACATTAGGAGCCCTATGTAGCCTCGCCTCGGGACCTATACACACCCGCTAAGATTAGCAGCCCTATGTAGCCTCGCCTCGGGACCTATACACACCTCCTAACATTAGCTTCCCTATGTAGCCTCGCCTCGGGACCTATACACACCCACTAAGATTAGCAGCCCTATGTAGCCTCGCCTCGGGACCTATACACACCCGCTAAGATTAGCAACCCTATGTAGCCTCGCCTCGGGACCTATACACACCCGCTAAGATTAGCAGCCCTATGTAGCCTCGCCTCGGGACCAATACACACCCGCTAAGACAAGCATCCCAATGTAGCCTCGGTACCAATACACACCCACTAAGATTAGCAGCCCTATGTAGCCTCGCCTCGGGACCGATACACACCCGCTAAGATTAGCAGCCCTATGTAGCCTCGCCTCGGGACCGATACACACCCGCTAACATTAGCTTCCCTATGTAGCCTCGCCTCGGGACCTATACACACCCACTAAGATTAGCAGCCCTATGTAGCCTCGCCTCGGGAACCTATACACACCCGCTAAGATTAGCAGCCCTATGTAAGCACTCCTCGGGACCTATACACACCCGCTAAGATTAGCAGCCCTATGTAGGCACGCCTCGGGACCGATACACACCCGCTAACATTAGCTTCCCTATGTAGCCTCGCCTCGGGACCTATACACACCCACTAAGATTAGCAGCCCTATGTAGCCTCGCTCGGGAACCTATACACACCCGCTAAGATTAGCAGCCCTATGTAGCCTCGCCTCGGGACCTATACACACCCGCTAAGATTAGCAGCCTTATGCAGCCTCGCCTCAGGACCAATACACACCTGCTAAGAATAGCAGCCTTATGCAGCCTCGCCTCAAGACCAATACACACCTGCTAAGATAAGCATCCCATTGTAGCCTCGGGACCAATACACACCCGCTAAGAATAGCAGCCCTATGTAGCCTCGCCTCGGGACCTATACACACCCACTAAGATAAGCATCCCATTGTAGCCTCGGGACCAATACACACCCGCTAAGATTAGCAGCCCTATATAGCCTCGCCTCGGGACCTATACACACCCAATAAGATTAGCAGCCCTATGTAGCCTCGCCTCGGGACCGATACACACCCGCTAAGATTAGCAGCCATATGTAGCCTCGCCTCGGGACCGATACACACCCGCTAACATTAGCTTCCCTATGTAGCCTCGCCTCGGGACCGATACACACCCACTAAGATTAGCAGCCCTATGTAGCCTCGCCTCGGGAACCTATACACACCCGCTAACATTTGCTTCCCTATGTAGCCTCGCCTCGGGACCTATACACACCCACTAAGATTAGCAGCCCTATGTAGCCTCGCCTCGGGACCTATACACACCCGCTAAGATTAGCCTCCCTATGTAGCCTCGCCTCGGGACCTATACACACCCACTAAGATTAGCAGCCCTATGTAGCCTCGCCTCGGGAACCTATACACACCCGCTAAGATTAGCAGCCCTATGTAGCCTCGCCTCGGGACCTATACACACCCGCTAAGATTAGCAGCCTTATGCAGCCTCGCCTCAGGACCAATACACACCTGCTAAGAATAGCAGCCTTATGCAGCCTCGCCTCAAGACCAATACACACCTGCTAAGATAAGCATCCCATTGTAGCCTCGGGACCAATACACACCCGCTAAGAATAGCAGCCCTATGTAGCCTCGCCTCGGGACCTATACACACCCACTAAGATAAGCATCCCATTGTAGCCTCGGGACCAATACACACCCGCTAAGATTAGCAGCCCTATATAGCCTCGCCTCGGGACCTATACACACCCAATAAGATTAGCAGCCCTATGTAGCCTCGCCTCGGGACCGATACACACCCGCTAAGATTAGCAGCCCTATGTAGGCACGCCTCGGGACCGATACACACCCGCTAACATTAGCTTCCATATGTAGCCTCGCCTCGGGACCTATACACACCCACTAAGATTAGCAGCCCTATGTAGCCTCGCCTCGGGAACCTATACACACCCGCTAAGATTAGCAGCCCTATGTAGCCTCGCCTCGGGACCTATACACACCCGCTAAGATTAGCAGCCTTATGCAGCCTCGCCTCAGGACCAATACACACCTGCTAAGAATAGCAGCCTTATGCAGCCTCGCCTCAAGACCAATACACACCTGCTAAGATAAGCATCCCATTGTAGCCTCGGGACCAATACACACCCGCTAAGAATAGCAGCCCTATATAGCCTCGCCTCGGGACCTATACACACCCAATAAGATTAGCAGCCCTATGTAGCCTCGCCTCGGGACCGATACACACCCGCTAAGATTAGCAGCCATATGTAGCCTCGCCTCGGGACCGATACACACCCGCTAACATTAGCTTCCCTATGTAGCCTCGCCTCGGGACCTATACACACCCACTAAGATTAGCAGCCCTATGTAGCCTCGCCTCGGGAACCTATACACACCCGCTAACATTTGCTTCCCTATGTAGCCTCGCCTCGGGACCTATACACACCCACTAAGATTAGCAGCCCTATGTAGCCTCGCCTCGGGACCTATACACACCCGCTAAGATTAGCTTCCCTATGTAGCCTCGCCTCGGGACCTATACACACCCACTAAGATTAGCAGCCCTATGTAGCCTCGCCTCGGGAACCTATACACACCCGCTAAGATTAGCAGCCCTATGTAGCTTCGCCTCGGGAAACTATATACACCCGCTAAGATTAGCAGCCCTATGTAGCCTCGCCTCGGGAACCTATACACACCCGCTAAGATAAGCATCCCTATGTAGCCTCGCCTCGGGACCTATACACACCCGCTAAGATTAGCATCCCTATGTATCCTCGTCTCGGGACCTATACACACCCGCTAAGATTAGCAGCCCTATGTAGCCTCGCCTTGGGAACCTATACACACCCGCTAAGATAAGCATCCCAATGTAGCTTCGCCTCGGGAACCTATATACACCCGCTAAGATAAGCAGCCCTATGTAGCCTCGCCTCGGGACCTATACACACCCGCTAAGATTAGCAGCCCTATGTAGCCTTGCCTCGGGACCTATACACACCCGCTAAGATTAGCAGCCCTATGTAGCCTCGCCTCGGGACCTATACACACCCGCTAAGATTAGCTTCCCTATGTAGCCTCGCCTCGGGACCTATACACACCCACTAAGATTAGCAGCCCTATGTAGCCTCGCCTCGGGAACCTATACACACCCGCTAAGATTAGCAGCCCTATGTAGCTTCGCCTCGGGAAACTATATACACCCGCTAAGATTAGCAGCCCTATGTAGCCTCGCCTCGGGAACCTATACACACCCGCTAAGATAAGCATCCCTATGTATCCTCGTCTCGGGACCTATACACACCCGCTAAGATTAGCAGCCCTATGTAGCCTCGCCTCGGGAACCTATACACACCCGCTAAGATAAGCATCCCTATGTAGCCTCGCCTCGGGACCTATACACATCCGCTAAGATAAGCATCCCTATGTAGGCACGCATCCATCCTTTTCCAGTTGTCTCCATATGTACAGAAAACATACAAATGTGTCATCTCCAGGATGATTTTTTCGATGGCTGGTGTGATGAACATGTAGAATGTTGAGGTAATGTCCTTGGCAACTGCATGCCTTGTGGACCCTGGGGTCGTCCTAATGACATGTTGACTGCATGCCTTGTGGGCCCCGGGCCCTTGGTTCATCCTAATGACATGTTGACTGCATGTCTTGTGGGCCCTGGGGTCATCCTTATGACATGTTGACTGCATGTCTTGTGGGCCCTGGGCTCTGGGATCATCCTAATGACATGTTGACTGCATGTCTTGTGGGCCCTGGGGTCATCCTTATAACATGTTGACTGCATGTCTTGTAGGCCCTGGGGTCATGCTTATGACATTTTAACTGCATGTCTTGTGGTGCCTTTCTGCCCTGGTTGTCATATGGTGACAAGGACCATGTTATGTTGCTGTTCTTTGACAAAACTGTCTCTCTTTCAGCTTGGGGGATTTATTTTTCATCTGAAGATGATGCATCGTGGCTCTGGGTTGTAATTCTTCCCCATCTTCTTCTTCATCTGAAGATGATGCATCGTGGCTCTGGGTTGTATTCTTCCCCATCTTCTTCTTCAGATACCTCCTCCTCTTCTAAATCATTGTTCTCTTGTTCCTCCTGGACATCTGAAAAAAATCAGATCTCCGACCTGTTGGTCACTGAAGCGTTGCACTCATGGCTACAGCAAAGAGAGTACTGGGAGGGACTGTCATCTGCAGCAAAGAGAGTACTGGGAGGGACTGTCATCTGCAGCAAAGAGAGTACTGGGAGGGACTGTCATCTGCAGCACCTTTATAGCTTGCAGCACCTTTATAGCCTCACCATTAGTAAACAATTTCAATCAAACTTTCAATTAATGTTTATGTTGTTGAAATTGTTTTTATTTTGTCTGTGAACTTGAGTCGTGTGTGTGTGTGTGTGTGTGTGTGTGGGGGTCGTGGAGGGGTCGTGGAAGGGTCGTGGAGGGGTCGTGGGGAGGAGATGCTGCACATTCACAAGAATGTTTTAGTTTTGTCTGAGTTCAACCAGTAGCACACATCTCAATTTTCCATTGTGTGTGTGGGTGTGTGTGTGCATTTGTGGATTTTGTGGTGTGTAGATGATTTAATAACTCCCGGATCTCTGCTTTTAAACATACATATTGGCAGGGCATTTTTTTTGGGACAACACAAATGTTAAGCGGCTTTATTGTAAGGGTTTAGAGAAGGTGAGATATTTTTGACCTTTAAAAAATAGAACAAGGGGCCTATACAGAATGTTAAGACACTATTCTGTTCAGGACAGAAGACTGACATACCTAGCGAATATTTTCTCAGCAGACTAAATTGTTGAGAACTATTCATTGAAGTGAAGAAAAATGTTTAGGTTTTGAGTTATCAAAGGGATTCAGTTGTGGTGTTTCTGTTCTCCGCTCCGTGTTGGGTACAAAAACCATTAGCACAAATCACATTTTCACCGAGCATAGCCCCGGGCTGAACATAGCCCCGAGCCGAACATAACCCCGGGCCGAGCATAGCCCCGAGCCGAGCATAGCTCCGGGCCGAGCATAGCCCCGGGCCGAGCATAGCCCCGGGCCGAGCATAGCCCCGGGCCGAGCAAAGCCCCGGGCCGAGCAAAGCCCCGGGCCGAACATAGCCCCGGGCCGAACATAGCCCCGGGCCGAGCATAGCCCCGGGCCGAGCAAAGCCCCGGGCCGAGCAAAGCCCCGGGCCGAGCATAGCCCCGGGCCGAGCATATCCCCGGGCCGAGCCAAGCCCATGGCCGAATATAGCCCCGGGCCGAGCAAAGCCCCGGGCCCAGCATAGCGGGCGGCAGTTAGCCTAGCAGTTAAGAGCTTTTGGTCATCAACCACAAGGTTGCTGGTTTGAATCCCTGAGCCGACTAGGTGAAACATCTGTTCACGTCTCCATGAATAAGGCACATAGCCCTAATTGCTCCTGTAAGTCTCTCTGGATAGGAGTGTCTGCTAAATGACTAGCATGTAAATGTGGATAGCGCAGAGCATAGCCACTATAAATTCTGCAACTAACCATGGAACCCCTGGGAACACTCTCATCAGCTTATTTACCCATGCTCTGTCTGTCTGTCTGTCTGTCTGTCTGTCTGTCTGTCTGTCTGTCTGTCTGTCTGTCTGTCTGTCTGTCTGTCTGTCTGTCTGTCTGTCTGTCTGTCTGTCTGTCTGTCTGTCTGTCTGTCTGTCTGTCTGTCTGTCTGTCTGTCTGTCTGTCTGTCTGTCTGTCTGTCTCACACACACACACACACACACACACACACACACACACACACACACACACACACACACACACACACACACACACACACACACACACACACACACACACACACACACACACACACACACACACACACACACACACACACACACACACACACAACTGGAAAAACACTTATATAATCAAACACACACACACATACACCCACATACATAGACTCACACTCACAGAGGTTTCGACACACACACATCTATAACCCCATCCCCAGGATTAGCATACTTGAGACCTCAAAGACAGATTGCCTGATTTCAAACTGACGGCTGTCATCTCTCTCTCAGCTGCTAATGTTAACCACCGAATTCCCCCCGCCTTTTCCAGTCTGTCTATCCCCTCTCAACTCCTTCTATTTCATCCCTCTCTGCCCTCCCTCTTTAATCTCCTTATCTCCCCTTCTTCTCTCTCCCACCCTTCTCTCTGCTCTCCATCTCTCTTCTCTGCTCCTTCTCTCCCCTCTCCCACTCTCCTCTACCTCTCCTCTCCTTCTCTCCCCTCTCCCTCTCTCCTCTCACCTCTCCCTCTCCCCCTCTCCTCCTTCTCTCTCCACTCCCTCTCCCCTCCTTCTCTCCCATCCCACTCTTCTTTTCCCTCTCTCCTCTCACTCTCACCTCTTCCTCTCTCTCCTCCTTCTCTCTCCTCTCCCTCTCTCCCCTCCTTTCTGATACTACCGAACTCTACTGATACTACCCAAAACGACCTAACTACTGATAGTACCTACCTATTACTACCTAACTCTACTGATACTACCTAATACTACCGAACTCTACTGATACCACCTACTACTACCTAACTCTACTGATACTACCTAAAACTACCTAACTCTACTGATACTACCTAATACTACCTAACTCTACTGATAGTACCTACCTAATACTACCTAACTCTACTGATACTACCTAATACTACCTAATACTACCTAACTCTACTGATACTACCTAATACTACCTAATAATACCTAACTCTACTGATACTACCTAATACTACCTAACTCTACTGATTCTACCTAATACTACCTAACTCTACTGATACTACCTAATACTACCTAACTCTACTGATACTACCTAATACTATCTAACTCTACTGATACTACCTAATACTACCTAACTCTACTGCTACTACCTAACTCTACTGATACTACCTAATACTACCTATCTCTACTGATAGTACCTACCTAATACTACCTAACTCTACTGATACTACCTAATACTACCTAATACTACCTAACTCTACTGATACTACCTAATACTACCTAACTCAACTGCTACTACCTAACTCTACTGATACTACCTAATACTACCTATCTCTACTGATAGTACCTACATAATACTACCTAACTCTACTGATACTACCTAGTACTACCTAATACTACCAAACTATACTGATACCACCTAATATTACCTAACTCTACTGATACTACCTAATACTACCTAACTCTACTGATACTACCTAATACTACCTAACTCTACTGATACTACCTAATACTATCTAACTCTACTGATACTACCTAATACTACCTAACTCTACTGACACTACCTAATACTACCTAACTCTACTGATACTACCTAATACTACCTAACTCAACTGCTACTACCTAACTCTACTGATACTACCTAATACTACCTATCTCTACTGATAGTACCTACCTAATACTACCTAACTCTACTGATACTACCTAATACTACCTAACTCTACTGATACTACCTAATACTACCTAACTGTACTGATACTACCTAATACTACCTAACTCTACTGATACTACCTAATACTATCTAACTCTACTGATACTACCTAATACTACCTAACTCTACTGACACTACCTAATACTACCTAACTCTACTGATACTAGCTAATACTACCTAACTCAACTGCTACTACCTAACTCTACTGATACTACCTAATACTACCTATCTCTACTGATAGTACCTACCTAATACTACCTAACTCTACTGATACTACCTAATACTACCTAATACTACCTAACTCTACTGATACTACCTAATACTACCTAATACTACCTAACTCTACTGACAGTACCTACCTAATACTACCTAACTCTACTGATACCACCTAATACTACCAAACTCTACTGATACTACCTAATACTACCTAACTCTACTGACAGTACCTACCTAATACTACCTAACTCTACTGATACCACCTAATACTACCAAACTCTACTGATACTACCTAATACTACCTAACTCTACTGATACTACCTAATACTACCTAACTCTACTGATACTGTCACGCCTTGGTCATTGTAGTTTGTGTTTTCGTTATATATTTGGTCAGGCCAGGGTGTGACATGGGTTTATGTTATTGTATTTTCGTATTGGGGTTTGTAGTACTTGGGATCGCGGCTGATTAGGGGTGTTGTATAGGCTTGGCTGCCTGAGGCGGTTCTCAATCAGAGTCAGGTGATTCTCGTTGTCTCTGATTGGGAACCGTATTTAGGTAGCCTGGATTTCACTGTGTATTTCGTGGGTGATTGTTCCTGTCTCTGTGTAGTTTCACCAGATAGGCTGTAATAGGTTTCACGTTCCGTTTGTTGTTTTGTATTTTGTAATAGTTATTTCAGGTGTCGCTTTTTCCAACAAAGTCATGAGTAACTACAGATACCTAACTCTACTGATACTACCTAATACTACCTAATACTACCTAATACTACCTAACTCTACTGACACTACCCAATACTACCTAACTCTACTGATACTACCTAATGCTACCTAACTCAACTGCTACTACCTAACTCTACTGATACTACCTAATACTACCTATCTCTACTGATAGTACCTACCTAATACTACCTAACTCTACTGATACTACCTAATACTACCTAATACTACCTAACTCTACTGATACTACCTAATACTACCTAACTCAACTGCTACTACCTAACTCTACTGATACTACCTAATACTACCTATCTCTACTGATAGTACCTACATAATACTACCTAACTCTACTGATACTACCTAGTACTACCTAATACTACCGAACTATACTGATACCACCTAATACTACCTAACTCTACTGATACTACCTAATACTACCTAACTCTACTGATACTACCTAATACTACCTAACTCTACTGATACTACCTAATACTATCTAACTCTACTGATACTACCTAATACTACCTAACTCTACTGACACTACCTAATACTACCTAACTCTACTGATACTACCTAATACTACCTAACTCAACTGCTACTACCTAACTCTACTGATACTACCTAATACTACCTATCTCTACTGATAGTACCTACCTAATACTACCTAACTCTACTGATACTACCTAATACTACCTAACTCTACTGATACTACCTAATACTACCTAACTGTACTGATACTACCTAATACTACCTAACTCTACTGATACTACCTAATACTATCTAACTCTACTGATACTACCTAATACTACCTAACTCTACTGACACTACCTAATACTACCTAACTCTACTGATACTAGCTAATACTACCTAACTCAACTGCTACTACCTAACTCTACTGATACTACCTAATACTACCTATCTCTACTGATAGTACCTACCTAATACTACCTAACTCTACTGATACTACCTAATACTACCTAATACTACCTAACTCTACTGATACTACCTAATACTACCTAATACTACCTAACTCTACTGACAGTACCTACCTAATACTACCTAACTCTACTGATACCACCTAATACTACCAAACTCTACTGATACTACCTAATACTACCTAACTCTACTGACAGTACCTACCTAATACTACCTAACTCTACTGATACCACCTAATACTACCAAACTCTACTGATACTACCTAATACTACCTAACTCTACTGATACTACCTAATACTACCTAACTCTACTGATACTGTCACGCCTTGGTCATTGTAGTTTGTGTTTTCGTTATATATTTGGTCAGGCCAGGGTGTGACATGGGTTTATGTTATTGTATTTTCGTATTGGGGTTTGTAGTACTTGGGATCGCGGCTGATTAGGGGTGTTGTATAGGCTTGGCTGCCTGAGGCGGTTCTCAATCAGAGTCAGGTGATTCTCGTTGTCTCTGATTGGGAACCGTATTTAGGTAGCCTGGATTTCACTGTGTATTTCGTGGGTGATTGTTCCTGTCTCTGTGTAGTTTCACCAGATAGGCTGTAATAGGTTTCACGTTCCGTTTGTTGTTTTGTATTTTGTAATAGTTATTTCAGGTGTCGCTTTTTCCAACAAAGTCATGAGTAACTACAGATACCTAACTCTACTGATACTACCTAATACTACCTAATACTACCTAATACTACCTAACTCTACTGATACTACCTAATACTACCTAACTCTACTGATACTACCTAATACTACCCAACTCTACTGATACTACCTAATACTACCTAATACTACCTAACTCTACTGATACTACCTAATGCTACCTAACTCTACTGATACTACCTAATACTACCTAATACTACCTAACTCTACTGATACTACCTAATACTACCTAATACTACCTAACTCTACTGATACTACCTAATACTACCTAACTCTACTGATACTACCTAATACTACCTAATACTACCTAACTCTACTGATACTACCTAATACTACCTAACTCTACTGATACTACCTAATACTACCTAACTCTACTGATACTACCTAATACTATCTAACTCTACTGATACTACCTAATACTACCTAACTCTACTGACACTACCTAATACTACCTAACTCTACTGATACTACCTAATACTACCTAACTCAACTGCTACTACCTAACTCTACTGATACTACCTAATACTACCTATCTCTACTGATAGTACCTACCTAATACTACCTAACTCTACTGATACTACCTAATACTACCTAACTCTACTGATACTACCTAATACTACCTAACTGTACTGATACTACCTAATACTACCTAACTTTACTGATACTACCTAATACTATCTAACTCTACTGATACTACCTAATACTACCTAACTCTACTGACACTACCTAATACTACCTAACTCTACTGATACTACCTAATACTACCTAACTCAACTGCTACTACCTAACTCTACTGATACTACCTAATACTACCTATCTCTACTGATAGTACCTACCTAATACTACCTAACTCTACTGATACTACCTAATACTACCTAATACTACCTAACTCTACTGATACTACCTAATACTACCTAATACTACCTAACTCTACTGACAGTACCTACCTAATACTACCTAACTCTACTGATACCACCTAATACTACCAAACTCTACTGATACTACCTAATACTACCTAACTCTACTGACAGTACCTACCTAATACTACCTAACTCTACTGATACCACCTAATACTACCAAACTCTACTGATACTACCTAATACTACCTAACTCTACTGATACTACCTAATACTACCTAACTCTACTGATACTGTCACGCCTTGGTCATTGTAGTTTGTGTTTTCGTTATATATTTGGTCAGGCCAGGGTGTGACATGGGTTTATGTTATTGTATTTTCGTATTGGGGTTTGTAGTACTTGGGATCGCGGCTGATTAGGGGTGTTGTATAGGCTTGGCTGCCTGAGGCGGTTCTCAATCAGAGTCAGGTGATTCTCGTTGTCTCTGATTGGGAACCGTATTTAGGTAGCCTGGATTTCACTGTGTATTTCGTGGGTGATTGTTCCTGTCTCTGTGTAGTTTCACCAGATAGGCTGTAATAGGTTTCACGTTCCGTTTGTTGTTTTGTATTTTGTAATAGTTATTTCAGGTGTCGCTTTTTCCAACAAAGTCATGAGTAACTACAGATACCTAACTCTACTGATACTACCTAATACTACCTAATACTACCTAATACTACCTAACTCTACTGATACTACCTAATACTACCTAACTCTACTGATACTACCTAATACTACCTAACTCTACTGATACTACCTAATGCTACCTAACTCTACTGATACTACCTAATACTACCTAATACTACCTAACTCTACTGATACTACCTAATACTACCTAATACTACCTAACTCTACTGATACTACCTAATACTACCTAACTCTACTGATACTACCTAATACTACCTAATACTACCTAACTCTACTGATACTACCTAATACTACCTAACTCTACTGATACTACCTAATACTACCTAACTCTACTGATACTACCTAATACTATCTAACTCTACTGATACTACCTAATACTACCTAACTCTACTGACACTACCTAATACTACCTAACTCTACTGATACTACCTAATACTACCTAACTCAACTGCTACTACCTAACTCTACTGATACTACCTAATACTACCTATCTCTACTGATAGTACCTACCTAATACTACCTAACTCTACTGCTACTACCTAATACTACCTAACTCTACTGATACTACCTAATACTACCTAACTCTACTGATACTACCTAATACTACATAACTCTACTGCTACTACCTAATACTACCTAACTCTACTGATACTACCTAATACTACCTAACTCTACTGATACTACCTAATACTACCTAATACTACCTAACTCTACTGATACTACCTAATACTACCTAATACTACCTAACTCTACTGATACTACCTAATACTACCTAACTCTACTGATACTACCTAATACTACCTAACTCTACTGCTACTACCTAACTCTACTGATACTACCTAATACTACCTAACTCTACTGATACTACCTAATACTACCTAACACTACTGATACTACCTAATACTACCTAACTCTACTGATACTACCTAATACTACCTAACTACTGCTACTACCTAATACTACCTAACTCTACTGCTACTACCTAATACTACCTAACTTTACTGATACTACCTAATACTACCTAACTCTACTAATACGACCTAATACTACCTAACTCTACTGATACGACCTAATACTACCTAACTCTACTGTTAATACCTAACTCTACTGATACTACCTAATACTACCTAACTCCACTGCTACTACCTAATACTACCTAACTCTACTGCTACTACCTAATACTACCTAACTCTACTGATACTACCTAATACTACCTAACTCTACTGATACTACCTAATAATACCTAACTCTACTGATACTACCTCATACTACCTAATACTACCTAACTCTACTGATACTACCTAATACTACCTAATTCTACTGATACTACCTACTACTACCTAACTCTACTGATACTACCCACTACTACCTAACTCTACTGATACTACCTAATACTACCTAACTCTACTGATACTACCTAATACTACCTAACTCTACTGATACTACCTAATACTACCTAACTCTACTGATACTACCTAATACTACCTAACTCTACTGATACTACCTAATACTACCTAACTCTACTGATACTACCTAATACTACATAACTCTACTGCTACTACCTAATACTACCTAACTCTACTGATACTACCTAATACTACCTAACTCTACTGATACTACCTAATACTACCTAATACTACCTAACTCTACTGATACTACCTAATACTACCTAATACTACCTAACTCTACTGATACTACCTAATACTACCTAACTCTACTGATACTACCTAATACTACCTAACTCTACTGCTACTACCTAACTCTACTGATACTACCTAATACTACCTAACTCTACTGATACTACCTAATACTACCTAACACTACTGATACTACCTAATACTACCTAACTCTACTGATACTACCTAATACTACCTAACTCTACTGCTACTACCTAACTCTACTGATACTACCTAATACTACCTAACTACTGCTACTACCTAATACTACCTAACTCTACTGCTACTACCTAATACTACCTAACTTTACTGATACTACCTAATACTACCTAACTCTACTAATACGACCTAATACTACCTAACTCTACTGATACGACCTAATACTACCTAACTCTACTGTTAATACCTAACTCTACTGATACTACCTAATACTACCTAACTCCACTGCTACTACCTAATACTACCTAACTCTACTGATACTACCTAATACTACCTAACTCTACTGATACTACCTAATACTACATAACTCTACTGATACTACCTAATACTACCTAACTCTACTGCTACTACCTAAGACTACCTAACTCTACTGATACTACCTAATACTACCTAACTCTACTGATAATACCTAATACTACCTAACTCTACTGATACTACCTCATACTACCTAATACTACCTAACTCTACTGATACTACCTAATACTACCTAATTCTACTGATACTACCTACTACTACCTAACTCTACTGATACTACCCACTACTACCTAACTCTACTGATACTACCTAATACTACCTAACTCTACTGATACTACCTAATACTACCTAACTCTACTGATACTACCTAATACTACCTAACTCTACTGATACTACCTAATACTACCTAACTCTACTGATACTATAATACTACCTAATACTACCTAACTCTACTGATAACACCTAATACTACCTAACTCTACTGATACTTCCTAATACTACCTAACTCTACTGATACTACCTAATACTACCTAATACTACCTAACTCTACTGATACTACCTAATACTACCTAATACTACCTAACTCTACTGATACTACCTAATACTACCTAACTCTACTGATACTACCTAATACTACCTAACTCTACTGATACTACCTAATACTACCTAATACTACCTAACTCTACCTAATACTACCTAATACTACCTAACTCTACTGATACTACCTAATACTACCTAATTACTACCTAAGTCTTCCAGTTTTTGCCATGATGATCCTGTACTGCCCGCATCTTTGTGATGTAAGTGGGGAGAACAAGTCATGGTTCGGGTTGCTTCAGTGGTATAAAGTACTTAAGTAAAAATACTGTAAAGTGCTACTTAAGTAGTTATTTTGAATATCTGGACTTTACTTTGATGTTTATGTTCTGAAAACATTTAATTATACTTCACTACATTCCTAAAGAAAATGTTGTAAGTTTTACTCCATTCAATTTCACTGACACCTAGAAGTACATTTTGAAGTACATTTTGAACACTTAGCAGGACAGGATAATTGTCAAATTCACAAACTTATCAAAATAACTTCCCTGGTCATCCCTACTGTCTCTGATCTGGTGGACACGCTAAACGCACATACTTCTATTGTAAATTATTTATGAGTTTTGGAGTGTACCCCTGGCTCTCCGTAAATGTAAAAAAATTGTGTAGTCACACACACACACACACACACACACACACACAACACACAACACACACACACCTCACCCCCCTTCCTGGCTTCCATGGCAACCCCCACGGGAAAATTCCCCAATAGGAACCAAGCCTGTTGGAATTCTCACAAATAATCGCAACATTGTTTCTATAATATATAGAACTTTTCTCACAGCTCTGGTATATAAAGCCTTTTTGAGGCCTTGATCACAATTCATTCTGTGGCAGCACAATGACCAAACGATGTACTGTATTGTCAGGACCCGGTTATGAACCCGGGTCTCCGGAGTGAGAAACAGTCACTCAAACAACTGAGCCACGAATAGTCAGCAGAACCCAGAAGATGAGGCAGACACAGCAGTACTTGAGACAGTGTATTTAATGAAGTAAAAGTGAAGTTCTTCAGGAAAACATGTAACTCCACAACCTCAAAAGGAATTCCACAAGAACAAAGGTAATCCTCCAAGACAAAAAGGTAAATCCACAAGGTGGAAGGTATAACACAAAAAAGCCTCAAAAGATACTCAAAAACAAACAAACAAGAACAAAAAACAGAATTCCACAAGAGAGTCCACCGGGATAAACAAGAATTCACAGAGTACTAGGGCTGGGTGCTAACATACAAACACAGAGCAAAGAACTGAGTAAAACAAAGGGTTTAAATACAATCAGGGGAAACGAGACACAGGTGCAAATAATAATGGGGATCAAGGGAAAAGAAAAGGTCAAAAGGCACAATGGGGGCATCTAGTGACCAAAAACCGGAACAACCCTGGCCAAATCCTGACACTGTATGTGAGGCTGTTGTTCACAATTCATTCTGTGGCAGCACAATGACCAAACAATATACTGTATGTGAGGCTCTTGTTCACAATTCATTCTGTGGCAGCACAATGACCAAACGATATACTGTATGTGAGGCTGTTGTTCACAATTCATTCTGTGGCAGCACAATGACCAAACAATATACTGTATGTGAGGCTCTTGTTCACAATTCATTCTGTGGCAGCACAATGACCAAACGATATACTGTATGTGAGGCTCTTGTTCACAATTTATTCTGTGGCAACACAATGACCAAACGATATACTGTATGTGAGGCTCTTGTTCACAATTCATTCTGTGGCAGCACAATGACCAAACAATATACTGTATATGATGCTCTTGAAATCTTTGATCATGACGCTGGTGAGGAGGAGAGAGTCAAGGAAACTGACAGTGAAGATGCATTAGAGGAGGACGTGTCAGAAGTTGAAGACAACACAGAATATGATCCAGACCCCGAGACAACCGATGTGGAACATTCCAGTGATGAGGAAGAGGGCCCTGCTGAGGTTGTTAGATTCCAGTGATGAGGAAGAGGGCCCTGCTGAGGATGTTAGATTCCAGTGATGAGGAAGAGGGCCCTGCTGAGGTTGTTAGATTCCAGTGATGAGGAAGAGGGCCCTGCTGAGGTTGTTAGATTCCAGTGATGAGGAAGAGGGCCCTGCTGAGGTTGTTAGATTCCAGTGATGAGGAAGAGGGCCCTGCTGAGGATGTTAGACTCCAGTGATGAGGAAGAGGGCCCTGCTGAGGTTGTTAGATTCCAGTGATGAGGAAGAGGGCCCTGCTGAGGATGTTAGATTCCAGTGATGAGGAAGAGGGCCCTGCTGAGGATGTTAGATTCCAGTGATGAGGAAGAGGGCCCTGCTGAGGATGTTAGATTCCAATGATGAGGAAGAGGGCCCTGCTGAGGATGTTAGATTCCAGTGATGAGGAAGAGGGACCTGCTCAGGTAGTTACATTCCAGTGATGAGGAAGAGGGCCCTGCTCAGGTTGTTGTTAGAATCCAGTGATGAGGAAGAGGGCTCTGCTGAGGTTGTTGTTACATTCCAGTGATGAGGAAGACGGCCCTGCTCAAGTTGTTACATTCCAGTGATGAGGAAGAGGGCCATGCTGAGGTTGTTGTTACATTCCAGTGATGAGGAAGAGGGCCATGCTCAGGTTGTTAGATTCCAGTGATGAGGAAGAGGGCCCTGCTGAGGTTGTTGTTACATTCCAGTGATGAGGAAGAGGGCCCTGCTCAGGTTGTTGTTACATTTCAGTGATGAGGAAGAGGGCCCTGCTCAGGTTGTTACATTCCAGTGATGAGGAAGAGGGCCCTGCTGAGGTTCTTACATTCCAGTGATGAGGAAGAGGGCCCTGCTGAGGTTGTTGTTACATTCCAGTGATGAGGAAGAGGGCCCTGCTCAGGTTGTTAGATTCCAGTGATGAGGAAGAGGGCCCTGCTGAGGTTGTTGTTACATTCCAGTGATGAGGAAGAGGGCCCTGCTGAGATTGTTGTTACATTCCAGTGGTGAGGAAGAGGGCCCTGCTGAGATTGTTGTTACATTTCAGTGATGAGGAAGAGGGCCCTGCTCAGGTTGTTACATTCCAGTGATGAGGAAGAGGGCCCTGCTGAGGTTCTTACATTCCAGTGATGAGGAAGAGGGCCCTGCTGAGGTTGTTGTTACATTCCAGTGATGAGGAAGAGGGCCCTGCTCAGGTTGTTGTTACATTCCAGTGATGAGGAAGAGGGCCCTGCTGAGGTTCTTACATTCCAGTGATGAGGAAGAGGGCCCTGCTCAGGTTGTTGTTACATTCCAGTGATGAGGAAGAGGGCCCTGCTCAGGTTGTTAGATTCCAGTGATGAGGAAGAGGGCCCTGCTCAGGTTGTTACATTCCAGTGATGAGGAAGAGGGCCCTGCTGAGGTTGTTGTTACATTCCAGTGATGAGGAAGAGGGCCCTGCTCAGGTTGTTAGATTCCAGTGATGAGGAAGAGGGCCCTGCTGAGGTTGTTGTTACATTCCAGTGATGAGGAAGAGGGCCCTGCTGAGATTGTTGTTACATTCCAGTGGTGAGGAAGAGGGCCCTGCTCAGGTTGTTAGATTCCAGTGATGAGGAAGAGGGCCCTGCTGAGGTTGTTGTTACATTCCAGTGATGAGGAAGAGGGCCCTGCTCAGGTTGTTGTTACATTCCAGTGATGAGGAAGAGGGCCCTGCTCAGGTTGTTAGATTCCAGTGATGAGGAAGAGGGCCCTGCTGGGGTTGTTGTTACATTCCAGTGATGAGGAAGAGGGCCCTGCTCAGGTTTTTGTTACATTCCAGTGGTGGGGAAGAGGGCCCTGCTAATGTTGTTGTTACATTCCAGTGATGAGGAAGAGGGCCCTGCTGAGGTTGTTACATTCCAGTGATGAGGAAGAGGGCCCTGCTGAGGTTGTTACATTCCAGTGATGAGGAAGAGGGCCCTGCTGAGGTTGTTAGATTCCAGTGATGAGGAAGAGGACCCTGCTCAGGTTGTTGTTACAATCCAGTGATGAGGAAGAGGGCCCTGCTGAGGTTGTTAGATTCCAGTGATGAGGAAGAGGGCCCTGCTGAGGATGTTAGACTCCAGTGATGAGGAAGAGGGCCCCGCTGAGGTTGTTAGATTCCAGTGATGAGGAAGAGGGCCCTGCTGAGGATGTTAGACTCCAGTGATGAGGAAGAGGGCCCTGCTGAGGATGTTAGATTCCAGTGATGAGGAAGAGGGCCCTGCTGAGGATGTTAGATTCCAGTGATGAGGAAGAGGGCCCTGCTGAGGATGTTAGATTCCAGTGATGAGGAAGAGGGCCCTGCTGAGGATGTTAGATTCCAGTGATGAGGAAGAGGGACCTGCTCAGGTAGTTACATTCCAGTGATGAGGAAGAGGGCCCTGCTCAGGTTGTTGTTAGAATCCAGTGATGAGGAAGAGGGCTCTGCTGAGGTTGTTGTTAGAATCCAGTGACGAGGAAGAGGGCCCTGCTCAGGTAGTTACATTCCAGTGTGAGGAAGAGGGTCCTGCTGAGGTTGTTGTTACATTCCAGTGATGAGGAAGAGGGCCCTGCTCAAGTTGGTACATTCCAGTGATGAGGAAGAGGGCTCTGCTGAGGTTGTTGTTAGAATCCAGTGACGAGGAAGAGGGCCCTGCTCAGGTAGTTACATTCCAGTGTGAGGAAGAGGGCCCTGCTCAGGTTGTTGTTACATTCCAGTGATGAGGAAGAGGGCCCTGCTCAGGTTGGTACATTCCAGTGATGAGGAAGAGGGCCCTGCTCAAGTTGTAACATTCCAGTGATGAGGAAGAGGGCCATGCTGAGGTTGTTGTTACATTCCAGTGATGAGGAAGAGGGCCCTGCTGAGGTTGTTGTTACATTCCAGTGATGAGGAAGAGGGCCCTGCTCAGGTTGTTGTTACATTCCAGTGATGAGGAAGAGGGCCCTGCTCAAGTTGTAACATTCCAGTGATGAGGAAGAGGGCCCTGCTCAGGTTGTTACATTCCAGTGATGAGGAAGAGGGCCCTGCTCAGGTTGTTACATTCCAGTGATGAGGAAGAGGGCCCTGCTCAGGTTGTTACATTCCAGTGATGAGGAAGAGGGCCATGCTCAGGTTGTTAGATTCCAGTGATGAGGAAGAGGGCCCTGCTGAGGTTGTTGTTACATTCCAGTGATGAGGAAGAGGGCCCTGCTCAGGTTGTTAGATTCCAGTGATGAGGAAGAGGGCCCTGCTGAGGTTGTTGTTACATTCCAGTGATGAGGAAGAGGGCCCTGCTGAGGTTGTTGTTACATTCCAGTGATGAGGAAGAGGGCCCTGCTCAGGTTGTTAGATTCCAGTGATGAGGAAGAGGGCCCTGCTGAGGTTGTTGTTACATTCCAGTGATGAGGAAGAGGGCCCTGCTGAGATTGTTATTACATTCCAGTGGTGAGGAAGAGGGCCCTGCTGAGATTGTTGTTACATTTCAGTGATGAGGAAGAGGGCCCTGCTGAGGTTGTTGTTACATTCCAGTGATGAGGAAGAGGGCCCTGCTGAGATTGTTGTTACATTCCAGTGGTGAGGAAGAGGGCCCTGCTGAGATTGTTGTTATATTTCAGTGATGAGGAAGAGGGCCCTGCTGAGGTTGTTGTTACATTCCAGTGATGAGGAAGGGGGCCCTGCTGAGATTGTTGTTACATTCCAGTGGTGAGGAAGAGGGCCCTGCTCAGGTTGTTAGATTCCAGTGATGAGGAAGAGGGCCCTGCTGAGGTTGTTGTTACATTCCAGTGATGAGGAAGAGGGCCCTGCTCAGGTTGTTGTTACATTCCAGTGATGAGGAAGAGGGCCCTGCTCAGGTTGTTCGATTCCAGTGATGAGGAAGAGGGCCCTGCTGAGGTTGTTGTTACATTCCAGTGATGAGGAAGAGGGCCCTGCTCAGGTTTTTGTTACATTCCAGTGGTGGGGAAGAGGGCCCTGCTGAGGTTGTTGTTACAGTCCAGTGATGAGGAAGAGGGCCCTGCTGATGTTGTTGTTACATTCCAGTGATGAGGAAGAGGGCCCTGCTGAGGTTGTTAGATTCCAGTGATAAGGAAGAGGGCCCTGCTCAGGTTGTTACAATACAGTGATGAGGAAGAGGACCCTGCTGAGGTTGTTGTTACAATCCAGTGATGAGGAAGAGGGCCCTGCTGAGGTTGTTGTTACATTCCAGTGGTGAGGAAGAGGGCCCTGCTCCGGTTGTTAGATTCCAGTGATGAGGAAGAGGGCCCTGCTGAGGTTGTTGTTACAGTCCAGTGATGAGGAAGAGGGCCCTGCTCAGGTTGTTAGATTCCAGTGATGAGGAAGAGGGCCCTACTGAGGTTGTTACATTCCAGTGATGAGGAAGAGGGCCCTGCTGAGGTTGTTACATTCCAGTGATGAGGAAGAGGGCCCTGCTGAGGTTGTTAGATTCCAGTGATGAGGAAGAGGACCCTGCTCAGGTTGTTGTTACAATCCAGTGATGAGGAAGAGGGCCCTGCTGAGGTTGTTGTTACATTCCAGTGATGAGGAAGAGGGCCCTGCTGAGGTTGTTGTTACATTCCAGTGATGAGGAAGATGGCCTTGCTGAGGTTGTTGTTACATTCCAGTGATGAGGGAGAGGGCCCTGCTGAGGTCGTTGTTACATTCCAGTGATGAGGAAGAGGGCCCTGCTCAGGTTGTTAGATTCCAGTGATGAGGAAGAGGGCCCTGCTCAGGTTGTTACATTCCAGTGATGAGGAAGAGGGCCCTGCTCAGGTTGTTGTTACATTCCAGTGATGAGGAAGAGGGCCCTGCTCAGGTTGTTACATTCCAGTGATGAGGAAGAGGGCCCTGCTCAGGTTGTTGTTACATTCCAGTGATGAGGAAGAGGGCCCTGCTCAGGTTGTTACATTCCAGTGATGAGGAAGAGGGCCCTGCTCAGGTTGTTAGATTCCAGTGATGAGGAAGAGGGACCTGCTCAGGTTGTTGTTACATTCCAGTGATGAGGAAGAGGGCCCTGCTGAGGTTGTTGTTTACATTCCAGTGATGAGGAAGAGGGCCCTGCTAAGGTTGTTCTTACATTCCAGTGATGAGGAAGAGGGCCCTGCTGAGGTTGTTATTACATTTCAGTGATGAGGAAGAGGGCCCTGCTGAGGTTGTTGTTACATTCCAGTGATGAGGAAGAGGGCCCTGCTGAGGTTGTTGTTACATTCCAGTGATGAGGAAGAGGGCCCTGCTGAGGTCGTTGTTAGATTCCAGTGAGGAGGAAGGGGGCCCTGCTCAGGTTGTTGTTGCATTCCGGTCAAAGAATGTGAATTTATCCTCGTCTTCATCCCCACCTGAGAGGAGAGGTCGGCTGTCTACTGAAAATGTTGTCAGGATGACCCCAGGGCCAACGTGATACACCATATCTCGGGTTGATGACATACCATCCTGCTTCGAACTGTTCCTGACAGTGTCCATCGAGACCATAGTGATAAACATGACCAACTTGGAGGGGACACACGTTTACAAAGACAACTGGACGGAAGAGGTGTCGAGGATTATTTTCCAAACGCAGTGCATATATTTGCATATATTTGCAACAGCCATCACGTATTGTCCAATATATGCATGAGAACACAAAATGGAACCACCATTGGCTGACAGATCATGAGAACACAAAATGGAACCACCATTGGCTGACAGATCATGAGAACATAAAATGGAACCACCATTGGCTGACAGATCATGAGAACACAAAATGGAACCACCATTGGCTGACAGATCATGAGAACACAAAATGGAACCACCATTGGCTGACAGATCATGAGAACACAAAATGGAACCACCATTGGCTGACAGATCATGAGAACACAAAATGGAACCACCATTGGCTGACAGATCATGAGAACACAAAATGGAACCACCATTGCCTGACAGATCATGAGAACACAAAATGGAACCACCATTGGCTGACAGATCATGAGAACACAAAATGGAACCACCATTGGCTGACAGATCATGAGAACACAAAATGGAACCACCATTGCCTGACAGATCATGAGAACACAAAATGGAACCACCATTGCCTGACAGATCATGAGAACACAAAATGGAACCACCATTGCCTGACAGATTGTGGACATTTTGTTACTGCTGTTGTTTAATGTGTTCAGACATTCATTTTGTGAATATAATATATATATAATATAATATAATATAATATAAAGTTTTCATGTGTAGTTTTGTGTTCTTTCTTTACTAATACACTCATTCCAGTCAGTTTTGACCAGGAACACAACAGATGTTATTTCTCTACTAATACACTCATTTCCGTCAGATGTTATTTCTCTACTAATACACTCATTTCCGTCAGATGTTATTTCTCTACTAATACACTAATTTCCGTCAGATGTTATTTCTTTACTAATACACTAATTTCCGTCAGATGTTATTTCTTTACTAATACACTCATTCCAGTCAGTTTTGACCAGGAACACAACAGATGTTATTTCTCTACTAATACACTCATTTCCGTCAGATGTTATTTCTTTACTAATACACTCATTTCCGTCAGATGTTATTTCTCTACTAATACACTCATTTCCGTCAGATGTTATTTCTCTACTAATACACTCATTTCCGTCAGATGTTATTTCTTTACTAATACACTCATTTCCGTCAGATGTTATTTCTTTACTAATACACTCATTCCAGTCAGATGTTATTTCTCTACTAATACACTCATTTCCGTCAGATGTTATTCCTTTACTAATACACTCATTTCCGTCAGATGTTATTTCTCTACTAATACACTCATTTCCGTCAGATGTTATTTCTTTACTAATACACTCATTTCCGTCAGATGTTATTTCTTTACTAATACACTCATTCCAGTCAGTTTTGACCACATATGTTCTTTTGTTCCACCATTAATAAAACATTTGAAATTATTTCAAAACAAATATCCTTGTTAAACTTTGACACAAAGTAGTCTGTGATAAATAGCACAATATGTTTCATCTGAGTATTTGTTATAGTCAAAATAATTAATACATTATGCTTTTTTTTTTTTATCAAAACGAGTTGTATGAGCTCAGGTCAATGAAGCCTACAGGCCATAAATAGCAACTAGAACTTAAGTTGATAAAAAGATGTAACACAACAGTATGTGATAATATATGTATTATTATGGATTTATAATCAGCTATAAAGGGGCAGCCATTTTGGCCCGGGAACACAGAATTAATTAACATGAAACGAACACAACCAGATGGTTAAGTATATTTAAAACCAATTACTTTTAGACTTTTACTCAAGTTGTATTTTACTGGCTGACTTTTAATTTTACTTGAGTCATTTTCTATTAAGGTATCTTTACTTTAATTCAAATATGACAATTGGAAACTTTTTCCACCACTGTTCCGGGTGTGTACTGGAGACGAAGTCAAGTGCAGGAGAGCAGTTTAACAGACGTTAGAGTAGTTTAACAGGCGTACACTTTATTCCGGTCCAAACGAAAGCACATAAGTACATAAACGTGCCCAAAACACGGAACAATAACAAAAGTCTGGCGTGTGACAATACCCACATAACATAAGCCAACTTCACACAAAGACATGGAGGGGAACAGAGGACTAAATACACGCAGTGTGATTAGGGAATGGAAACCAGGTGTGTAATGGAACAAGACAAAACAAATGGAAATATGAAAAATGGAAGCTAGAAAGTCGGTGACGTTGATCTCCGAACAAGGAGAGGAGCCGATCTCGGCGAAGTCGTGTAAACCACTGGGGTGGGGTGGCTGGCATCCTTGTTTATCTTCTTTGTCATCTTTTGACACCTGGTGTCTGATCAACTGTAGGCTACTAACAACAGCAGCTGCATAGTCTAGCCGACTACCAGCTGAGGAACGCTCCGTTCTCTTATGGTGGAGTTGAGTTTTGATAACTAGTGCGATTTGCTAGCAACAACATTGAGTCACCATCAGTCAATACTTGTAAACATTATAATTCTGAAAACCACAGGAGGCTGGTGGCAACTTCATTGGGGAGGACAAGCTTGTGGTAATGTGGCTGAAGATAAATAAGTGGAATGGTATAAAATGGAAAAAAAACATGATATATGTATGTTTGATGCAATTCCATGCGCTCTGTTCCAGACGTTATTATGAGCTGTCCTCCCCTCAGCAGTCTCCTGAAAACACCTGTACCTGTTTGTACTGTGTTTCCTGTACAACTGCAGCCTTTCCTCAAGGTGCTGAAATTTATACTTTTAACAAAAACGTTTATTGAAAACAAACACTGAGTTTTTTATTAATTTGTTGTTGCTCAATTCAACGCAAATTAGCTTGTGCCAATTGAATTGTCGCTTATGTAGTAAGCTCCGGTTGGAGCGAGTGGTCGCATCTGCACTTCGCTCCCGCGGGTAGTATAACTTTTTCATTATATTTCATTATATCACAACGGTTTGATTTGTCTTATCTTAGCAATTTCTTCTCAGCTAGCTACATAGCCGTCTTTGTATCAAAGATAATTGCGTAATTATCGTATTTCGCCGTCCTAACGTAGTCTTCACTAGCCAGCTAGCTAACGTCCACTGATTAGCTGCACTGGAGAAACTATTACACTCAACTGAACGACTTGATTAGTTTAGTGTTAGCTAGCTACATAGCTGTCTTTGCTGTCTTCGTATCATCGTATCCAAGATAATTGTGTTGTTTACGTTTAGAGTGTGTAGTCTTAGAGTGATTATCTTAATTTACCGAGGTTAGCTAGCCAGCTATTTGTCGTCCTTAACGTAGGTGACTCTGCTAGCTAGCCAACGTCTTCTGTATAGAACTCAACTACCCGGTCGCATTCACAGGTAGTATCACATTTTCACTTCATTTCATTACAGTACAACGGTTTGATTTGTTTGATCGTAGCTAGCTACTTAGCTAGCTACATAGCCGTCTTTGTATCAAAGATAATTGTGTAGTCTAGAGCGATTTTCTAGGTTCGCTAGCCATCTATTGTCGTTCTTTTAACGCAACGTAACGTAAACAACACTGCTAGCTAGCCAGCTAGCCCCCGAATAGCAACACTGCAGAAACTATTACACTCAACGGAACGACTTGATTAGTGTAGTGTCAACAACGCACCCACTGCCAGCTGGCCTACTTCAGCAGTACTGTATCATTTTAATCATTTTAGTCAATAAGATTCTTGCTACGTAGCTTAACTTTCTGAACATTCGAGACGTGTAGTCCACTTGTCATTCCAATCTCCTTTGCATTAGCGTAGCCTCTTCTGTAGCCTGTCAACTATGTGTCTGTTTATCCCTGTTCTCTCCTCTCTGCACAGACCATACAAACGCTCCTCACCGCGTGGCCGCGGCCACCCTACTCTGGTGGTCCCAGTGCGCACGACCCACGTGGAGTTCCAGGTCTCCGGTAGCCTCTGGAACTGCCAATCTGCGGTCAACAAGGCAGAGTTCATCTCAGCCTATGCCTCCCTCCAGTCCCTCGACTTCTTGGCACTGACGGAAACATGGATCACCACAGACAACACTGCTACTCCTACTGCTCTCTCTTCGTCCGCCCACGTGTTCTCGCACACCCCGAGAGCGTCTGGTCAGCGGGGTGGTGGCACCGGGATCCTCATCTCTCCCAAGTGGTCATTCTCTCTTTCTCCCCTTACCCATCTGTCTATCGCCTCCTTTGAATTCCATGCTGTCACAGTTACTAGCCCTTTCAAGCTTAACATCCTTATCATTTATCGCCCTCCAGGTTCCCTCGGAGAGTTCATCAATGAGCTTGATGCCTTGATAAGCTCCTTTCCTGAGGACGGCTCACCTCTCACAGTTCTGGGCGACTTTAACCTCCCCACGTCTACCTTTGACTCTTTCCTCTCTGCCTCCTTCTTTCCACTCCTCTCCTCTTTTTGACCTCACCCTCTCACCTTCCCCCCCTACTCACAAGGCCCACGCTTGGATTGCGTCCTACCTGACAGGTCGCTCCTACCAGGTGGCGTGGCGAGAATCTGTCTCCTCACCACGCGCTCTCACCACTGGTGTCCCCCAGGGCTCTGTTCTTGGCCCTCTCCTATTCTCGCTATACACCAAGTCACTTGGCTCTGTCATAACCTCACATGGTCTCTCTTATCATTGCTATGCAGACGACACACAATTAATCTTCTCCTTTCCCCCCTTCTGATGACCAGGTGGCGAATCGCATCTCTGCATGTCTGGCAGACATATCAGTGTGGATGACGGATCACCACCTCAAGCTGAACCTCGGCAAGACGGAGCTGCTCTTCCTCCCGGGGAAGGACTGCCCGTTCCATGATCTCGCCATCACGGTTGACAACTCCATTGTGTCCTCCTCCCAGAGCGCCAAGAACCTTGGCGTGATCCTGGACAACACCCTGTCGTTCTCAACCAACATCAAGGCGGTGGCCCGTTCCTGTAGGTTCATGCTCTACAACATCCGCAGAGTACGACCCTGCCTCACACAGGAAGCGGCGCAGGTCCTAATCCAGGCACTTGTCATCTCCCGTCTGGATTACTGCAACTCGCTGTTGGCTGGGCTCCCTGCCTGTGCCATTAAACCCCTTCAACTCATCCAGAACGCCGCAGCCCGTCTGGTGTTCAACCTTCCCAAGTTCTCTCACGTCACCCCGCTCCTCCGTTCTCTCCACTGGCTTCCAGTTGAAGCTCGCATCCGCTACAAGACCATGGTGCTTGCCTACGGAGCTGTGAGGGGAACGGCACCTCAGTACCTCCAGGCTCTGATCAGGCCCTACACCCAAACAAGGGCACTGCGTTCATCCACCTCTGGCCTGCTCGCCTCCCTACCACTGAGGAAGTACAGCTCCCGCTCAGCCCAGTCAAAACTGTTCGCTGCCCTGGCCCCCAATGGTGGAACAAACTCCCTCACGACGCCAGGACAGCGGAGTCAATCACCACCTTCCGGAGACACCTGAAACCCCACCTCTTTAAGGAATACCTAGGATAGGATAAGTAATCCCTCTCACCCCACCCCCCCTAAGTTTTAGATGCACTATTGTTAAGTGACTGTCCCACTGGATGTCATAAGGTGAATGCACCAATTTGTAAGTCGCTCTGGATAAGAGCGTCTGCTAAATGACTTAAATGTAATGTAAATGTAAATGTAATGTAGTACATCAAGATGTCAATAGCTCTGAAGTCTGACCTTCTGGGTTCCGAGGTCACCTGGGATGTGTAGATTTAGGCCAGACAAGCAGAACATTTCAAAAGGTGGAGAGACTTCAGAATCAAGCACTGACTAGCCTGGGTACCAGTCGTTGGGACCAGGCTAAGCACTGACTAGCCTGGATACCAGTCTTTGGGACCAGGCTAAGCACTGACTAGCCTGTTTACCAGTCTTTGGGACCAGGCTAAGCACAGACTAGCCTGGGTACCAGTCTTTGGGACCAGTCTAAGCCTCTGACTAGCCTGGGTACCAGTCTTTGGGAAAGCTAAGCACTGACTAGCCTGGGTACCAGTCTTTGGGACTACGCTAAGCCACTGACTAGCCTGGGTACCAGTCGTTGGGACCAGGCTAAGCACTGACTAGCCTGTATACCAGTCTTTGGGACCAGGCTAAGCACTGACTAGCCTGTTTACCAGTCTTTGGGACCAGGCTAAGCACTGACTAGCCTGGGTACCAGTCTTTGGGACCAGGCTAAGCCTCTGACTAGCCTGGGTACCAGTCTTTGGGAAAGCTAAGCACTGACTAGCCTGGGTACCAGTCTTTGGGACTATGCTAAGCCACTGACTAGCCTGGGTACCAGTCGTTGGGACCAGGCTAAGCACTGACTAGCCTGGATACCAGTCTTTGGGACCAGGCTAAGCACTGACTAGCCTGGGTACCAGTCTTTGGGACCAGGCTAAGCCTCTGACTAGCCTGGGTACCAGTCTTTGGGAAAACTAAGCACTGACTAGCCTGCGTACCAGTCTTTGGGACTACGCTAAGCCACTGACTAGCCTGGGTACCAGTCTTTGGGACCAGGCTAAGCACTGACTAGGACCTGATGGAATCAAGTGGGTAGGTTTTTTATTAAACCCCTGTCAATATTCACTTTCAGGTGTCTTAAAAATATTTTCAACAATTTGGAAATGATGATCTATTGTAGCTAAATGAACATGTGTCTGGAAGTAGCGATGATGACCACTGTAACTCCTCAGAGAGAGACGAACACTGTGTCAATGTTTCTAGTTTCCCCAGAAACCCATGGCGGAGCCAGGGTTTGACCAATAAAGCTTTATAGCTTCATAAACAGAGTTCTACCTCATCTAACCGATGTATAAACACACTTCGGAGGGCTTCTGAAGGAAGGGCATCAGTCTCATGTATCGTCCCAAATGCAAATGGAAACTTGTTGCCTAATGTTCCTGGTCAAACGTAGTGCACTTCACAGGGAATAGGGTGGTATTTGGGACAGAATGCTACTCCCTCTCAGAGGAAGAGACATGTCAATTTTTTAGGTTATGGCCTTATTCTAAAAATGATTCAAAATGGTTGTAAATGTAATTTCAATCTGCACACAATAGCCCATAATAACGAAGTGAAAACAGGTTTTTAGAAATGTCTGCTAATGTAAAAATACACATATATATATATATATTTATTTACATAAGTATTAACTATGAGACTTTAAATTGTGCTCAGATGTATCCTGTTTCCATTGATCATCCTTGAGATCTAAAACTTGATTGGAGTCCACCTGTGGTAAATTCAATTGACAGGACATGATTTGTAAAGGCACACACCTGTCTATATAAGGTCCCACAGTTGACAGTGTATATCTGAGCAAAAACCAAGCCATGAGATTGAAGGAATTGTCTGAAAAGCTCATAGACAGGATGGTGTTGAGGCACAGATCTAAGGGAAGGGTACCAAAACATGTCTGCAGCATTGGAAGATCTTTACAACCACTTCCAAGAGCTGGCCGCCTGGCGAAACTGAGCAATAGGGGGAGAAGGGCCTTTGTCAGGGAGGTGAACAAGAACCTGATGGTAACTCTGACAGAGCTCCAGAGTCACTCTGGAGAGATGGGAGAACCTTCCAGAAGGACAACCATCTCTGCAGCACTCCACCAATCAGACCTTTATGGTAGTTGCCAGACGGAAGCCATTCCTCAGAAAAAAAGGCACATTAGGACATAAATGACTCTCAGAGAAACAAGATTCTCTGGTCTGATGAAACCAAGATTGAACGGAATGAATGTCCACTAATCACGGTTTATTTGTCAGCCGCGATCTCAGGCTCTGTGTTAATTTATAGCCATTTTACCTGTTGTTGTTTTAGCTGATTAGCTGTTGTTGTCTTACCGGTTGTTGTCTTAGCTCGCTCTCCCAATCAACACCTGTGATTACTTTATGCCTCGCTGTATGTCTCTCTCAAATGTCAATATGCCTTTTATACTGTTGTTTAGGTTAGTTATCATTGTTTTGGTTTACAATGGAGCCCCTAGTTCTACTCATCATACCTCTGATACCTCCTTTGTCCCACCTCCCACACATCTGGTGACCTCACCCATTATAACCAGCATGTCCAGAGATGCAACCTCTCTTATTATCACTCAGTGCCTGGGCTTACCTCCGCTGTACCCGCACCCCACCATACCCCTGTCTGCACATTATGCCCTGAATCTATTCTACCATGGGGAGGAGTTGCAATCTACTGCAGAGATAGCCTACAAAGTTCTGTCATACTTTCCAGGTCTATACCCAAACAGTTCGACCTTCTAATTTTAAAAATGAATCTCTCCAGAAATAAGTCTCTCACTGTTGCCCCCTGCTATCGACCCCCCTCAGCTCCCAGCTGTGCCCTGGACACCATATGTGATTTGACCTCACCCATCTAGCTTCAGAGTTCGTTCTGTAAAGTGACCTAAACTGGGATATGCTTAACCCGGCAGTCCTACAATCTAACCTAGATGCTCTCAATCTCACACAAATAATCAAGGAACCCACCAGGTACAACCCTAAATCCGTAAACATGGCATCCTCATAGATATTATCCTGAACAACTTGCCCTCCAAATACACCTCTGCTGTTTTCAATCAGGATCTCAGCGATCACTGCCTCATTGCCTGTATCCGCTATGGGTCCGTGGTCAAACAACCACCCCTCATCACTGTCAAACGCTCCCTAAAACACTTCTGCGAGCAGGCCTTTCTAATCAACCTGGCCCGGGTATCTTGGAAGGATATTGACCTCATCCCGTCAGTCGAGGATGCCTGGTCGTTCTTTAAAAGTAATTTCCTCACCATCTTAGATAAGCATGCCCCTTTCAAAAAATGAACGAAGAACAGATATAGCCATTGGTTCACTCCAGACTTGACTGCCCTTGACCAGCACAAAACCATCCTGTGGAGGACTGCAATAGCATCGAATAGTCCCTGCGATATGCAACTGTTTAGGGAAGTCAGGAACCAATACACGTACAGTCAGTTAGGAAAGCAAAGGCTAGCTTTTTCAAACAGAAATTTGCATCCTGTAGCTCTAACTCCAAAAGGTTTTGGGACACTGTAAAGTCCATGGAGAACAAGAGCACCTCCTCCCAGCTGCCCACTGCACTGAGGTTAGGGAACACAATCAACACGATAAATCCACGATAATCGAGAATTTCAACAAGCGTTTCTCTACAGCTGGCCATGCCTTCCTCCTGGCAACTCCAACCCCGGCCAACAGCTCTGCCCCACCCGCAGCTACTCGTCCGAGTCTCCACAGCTTCTCCTTCACCCAAATCCAGATAGCAGATGTTCTGAAAGAGCTGCAAAACCTGGACCCATACAAATCAGCTGGGCTAGACAATCTGGACCCTCTCTAAAACTATCCGCCACCATTGTTGCAACCCCTATTACCAGCCTGTTCAATCTCTCTTTCGTATCGTCTGAGATCCATAAAGATTGGAAAGCTGCCGCGGTCATCTCCCGCTTCAAAGGGGGTGAAACCCTAGACCCAAACTGTTACAGACCTATATCCATCCTTCCCTGTCTATCTAAAATTTTTGAAAGCCAAGTCAACAAACATGTCACTGACCATTTCGAATCCCACTGTACCTTCTCGGCTGTGTAATCCGGTTTCCGAGCTGATCACTGGTGCACCTCAACCATGCTCAAGGTACTAAACAATATCATAACTGCCATCGATAAAAGACAGTACTGTGCAGCCGTCTTCATCGACATGGCCAAGGCTTTCGTCTCTGTCAATCACCATATTCTTATCGGCAGATTCAACAGCCTTGGTTTCTCTAATGACTGCGTCGCCTGGTTCACCAACTACTTTGCAGACAGTTCAGAGTGTCAAATCGGAGGGCATGTTGTCCGGACCTCTGGCAGTCTACATGGGGGTACCACAGGGTTAAATTCTCGGGCCAACTCTTTTCCCTGTATATATCAATGATGTCGCTCTTGCTGCGGGCGATTCCCTGATCCACCTCTATGCAGACGACACCATTCTGTATACTTCTGGCCCCACTTTAGACACTCTATTAACTAACCTCCAAACGAGCTTCAATGCCATACAACACTCCATCCGTGGCCTCCAACTGGTCTGAAATGCTAGTAAAACCAAATGCTTGTCTTTTCAACCGTTTGCTGGCCGCACCCACCCGCCTGACTAGCATCACCAACCTGGACGGTTCCGACCAGCTGGCCCAGACCCACTGGCTTCAGGTTATGTATAAATCTATGCTAGGTAAAGCTCTGCCTTATCTCAGCTCACTGGTCACAATAACAACACCCACCCGTAGCACACGTTCCAGCAGGTATATTTCACTGATCATCCCCAATGCCAACACCTCATTTGGCCGCCTTTCCTTCCAGTTCTCTGCTGCCAGTGACTGGAACGAATTTCAAAAATCGCTGAAGATGGAGACTTTTATTTCCCTCACCAAAATTAAACATCAGCTATCTGAGCAGCTAACCGATGTTATAGGCTTGTTTATTGTTAATTGTTTACTCCATTTGTAACTGCGTTGTTGTCTGTGTCACACCGCTTTGCTTTATCTTGGCCAGATTGTAAATGAGAACTTGTTCTCAACTAGACTACCTGGTTAAATAAAGGTGTTCTCAACTAGACTACCTGGTTAAATAAAGGTGTTATCAATTAGACTAACTGGTTAAATAAAGGTGTTCTCAACTAGACTACCTGGTTAAATAAAGGTGTTCTCAACTAGACTACCTGGTTAAATAAAGGTGTTCTCAACTAGACTACCTGGTTAAATAAAGGTGTTCTCAACTAGACTAACTGGTTAAATAAAGGTGAAATAAAAAATAACAAAATGCCAAGAGTCACATCGGGAGGAAACATGACACCATTCTTATATATAACCCTGTAGTAGGTAGGTAGGTAGTATCTATAACCCTGTAGTAGGTAGGTAGTATCTATAAACCCGTAGTAGGTCGGTAGGTAGTATATATATGTAACGTAGTTCGTCTGTTGTTTGAAGAGAGTCAGACCGAAATGCAGCGTGTAGGTTACTCATGACTTTTAATGAAGATAATGCGGTACATGAAATAACTGAAAATACAAAAACAACAAACGAGTGAAACTACTTACAGCCTATCTGGTGACTAACACTAAGACAGGTACAATCACCCACGAAATACAACGCGCACTCAGGCTACCTAAATACGGTTCCCAATCCGAGACAACGAGAATCAGCTGACTCCAATTAGGAATCGCCTCAGGCAGCCAAGCCTAACTAGACACACCCCTAATAATACACAATCCCAATTAATACAAACCCCAATACGACACACAACATATAAACCCATGTCACACCCTGGCCTACCCAAACATATAACAAAAACACAAGATACAATGACCAAGGCGTGACAATATAACCCTGTAGTAGGTAGGTAGTATCTATAGCCCTGTAGTAGGTAGGTAGGTAGTATATATAACCCCGTAGTAGGTTGGTAGGTATTATATATAACCCTGTAGTTGGTAAGTAGTATCTATAACCCTGTAGTAGGTAGGTAGGTAGGTAGTATATATAACCCTGTAGTAGGTAGGTAGTATCTATAACCCTGTAGAAGGTAGGTAGTATCTATAACCCTGTAGTAGGTAGGTAGATAGTATCTATAACCCTGTAGTAGGTAGGTAGTATCTATAACCCTGTAGTATGTAGGTAGTATATATAACCCTGTAGTAGGTAGGTAGTATCTATAACCCTGTAGTAGGTAGGTTGTATCTACAACCCTGTAGTAGGTAGGTAGTATCTATAACCCTGTAGTAGTTAGGTAGTATATATAACCCTGTAGTAGGTAGGTAGTATCTATAACCCTGTAGTAGGTAGGTAGTATATATAACCCTGTAGTAGGTAGGTAGTATCTATAACCCTGTAGTAGGTAGGTAGTATCTATAACCCTGTAGTAGGTAGGTAGTATCTATAACCCTGTAGTAGGTAGGTAGGTAGTATCTATAACCCTGTAGTAGGTAGGTAGTATCTATAACCCTGTAGTAGGTAGGTAGTATCTATAACCCTGTAGTAGGTAGGTAGTATCTATAACCCTGTAGTAGGTAGGTAGTATCTATAACCCTGTAGTAGGTAGATAGTATCTATAACCCTGTAGTAGGTAGGTAGTATCTATAACCCTGTAGTAGGTAGATAGTATCTATAACCCTGTAGTATGTAGGTAGGTAGTATATATAACCCTGTAGTAGGTAGGTAGTATCTCTAACCCTGTAGTAGGTAGGTAGGTAGTATATATAGCCCTGTAGTAGGTAGGTAGTATATATAACCATGTAGTAGGTAGGTAGGTAGTATATATAACCCTGTAGTAGGTAGGTAGGTAGTATATATAACCCTGTAGTAGGTAGGTAGTATATATAACCCTGTAGTAGGTAGGTAGTATCTCTAACCCTGTAGTAGGTAGGTAGGTAGTATATATAACCCTGTAGTAGGTAGGTAGTATATATAACCCTGTAGTAGGTAGGTAGTATCTCTAACCCTGTAGTAGGTAGGTAGGTAGTATATATAACCCTGTAGTAGGTAGGTAGTATATATAACCCTGTAGTAGGTAGGTAGGTAGTATATATAACCCCGTAGTAGGTTGGTAGGTATTATATATAACCCTGTAGTAGGTAGTTAGGTAATATCTATAACCCTGTAGTAGGTAGGTAGTATCTATAACCCTGTAGAAGGTAGGTAGTATCTATAACCCTGTAGTAGGTAGGTAGTATCTATAACACTGTAGTAGGTAGGTAGGTAGTATCTCTAACCCTGTAGTAGGTAGGTAGTATCTATAACACTGTAGTAGGTAGGTAGTATCTATAACCCTGTAGTAGGTAGGTAGTATCTATAACACTGTAGTAGGTAGGTAGTATCTATAACCCTGTAGAAGGTAGGTTGGTAGTATCTATAACCCTGTAGTAGGTAGGTAGTATCTATAACCCTGTAGTAGGTAGGTCATTTATTTTCACCTACGACTGCTTGGCCAAGCATGTCTCCAACACCATCATTAAGTTTGCCGACGACACAGCGGTGGTAGGCATGCACACCGACAGCGATCTCTGTGCTCCTCCCTGTCTGATCTCATCCTCATAGGGAGGAGGTCATTGATCTGGCGGTGAGGATAACAACCTCTCCCTCAAGAAGTTGATTGTAGACTCCAGGAAAAGGAAGGTCGAGCACCTGTAACAGGTGTACAATATACTTAATGTATTTCACCGAAGAATCCCTCATATTTATTGAAATGTATTATTTTAAAAGGTTACTTTGAGATGTATAACATTACATTGCATAACTATTTCTATTGTATTTATTTTTCTAAATTGTGATAATGCTTTGATGTCATCAACTGGAGCCATGCTTTTACTCCTCAGTTTGCTCAACAATGAGCTGAGGAGTTATGTGTTATACACATGTATTTATATGGGAGTCCAGAGGGCAGCAATAATGTTTGCCTTGTGTTTGAATCCATTCCATGCAGTCATTAAAAGAGAGACAACCGGCAGAACACAACGCAGAAAGGTACCGGGACAGAGTTGGTTACACACGTACCATCATCGACCGGGGCGGAGTAGTGGAGCAGGTTGAGAGCTTCAAGTTCCTTGGTAGTGGAGCAGGTTGAGAGCTTCAAGTTCCTTGGTAGTGGAGCAGGTTGAGAGCTTCAAGTTCCTTGGTAGTGGAGCAGGTTGAGAGCTTCAAGTTCCTTGGTAGTGGAGCAGGTTGAGAGCTTCAAGTTCCTTGGTAGTGGAGCAGGTTGAGAGCTTCAAGTTCCTTGGTGTCCACATCACCAACAAACTATCATGGTCCAAACACACCAAGACAGTTGTGAAGAGGGCACGACAGAACCCTTTTCCCCCTTCAGGAGACCCGAAAAGATTCTACAGCTGCACCATCGAGAGCAACCTGACTGGTTGCATCACCGCCTCGTATGACAGCTGCTCGGCCTCCGACCGCAAGGCTCTACAGAGGGTAGTGCATACGGCCCAGTACATCACTGCGGCCAAGCTTCCTGCCATCCAGAACCTACAGTACCAGGCGGTGTCAGAGGAAGGCCATAAAAATTGTCAAAGACTCCAGCCATCCCAGTCTCTCTGCTACCCGCATGGCAAGTGGTACCGGAGCGCCAAGTCTAGGTCCAAAAGGTTCCTGAACAGCTTCTACCCCCAAGCCATAAGACTGCTGAACAGCTAATCAAATGGCTACCCAGACTATTTACATTGACCCCCCCCCTCTTTTACGTTGTTTCTACTCTCTGTTTATTATCTATGCATAGTAACTGTAATGCTACCTACATGTACATATTACCTCAATTACCTCAACTAACCTGTACCCTTCGTATATATCCTTGTTATTATTGTTACATTGTGTAACCTTTTATTTATTTTTTATTTTTTACTATACTTTATTCAGTAAATGTTTTCTGAACTCTTATTTGTCCTTATAGCTGCATTGTCAGTTCAGGGTTCAAAAGGAAGCATTTAATTTGTAAGGTTCACACCTGTTGTATTTGGCCATGAGACAAATGGAAAGTGAATTGATATGAGAAGAAGTTGCCATGTGGTAATTCTGCTATAATACCTCCCCCCACCACTGTGCAGTGTCTGTCCACTGGGCACATCACCCATTTGCCTTGCGGTACCACTCATCTCTCCGCTCCCACGGAGGAAGAGAGGGGAGATTTTAATAGAAAACCATCTGCCGTTATATCTGTGCAAGAAAAAAAAATCAGATCACACCACTAATTAAGAACTCAGCTATGTCTATCTCCTCTTAATACCCTTTCTACCGCTCTCTCTCTCTCTCTCTCTCTCTCTCTCTCTCTCTCTCTCTCTCTCTCTCTCTCTCTCTCTCTCTCTCTCTCTCTCTCTCTCTCTCTCTCTCTCTCTCTCTCTCTCTCTCTCTCTCTCTCTCTCTCTCTCTCTCTCTCTCTTCTGCAGTCTTTCTACTCTCTCTCTCTCTCTTCCCTCTCTTTCTCCCTTCAGCAGTCTTTCTACTCTCTCTCTCTTCTCTCTCTCTTTCTCCCTTCTGCAGTCTTTCTACATTCTCTCTCTCTTCTTTCTCTCTCTTTCTCCCTTCTGCAGTCTTTCGACTCACTCTATCTCACAGACAGTCTTTTGTTCCCTCCCTCCCTCCCTCTGTCTAGGTCCTTCTCACCACTCATTCTCTTGCTCTGGACAGTGGGATGTAATGGGGGAGAACAGTGGGATGTAATGGGGAGAACAGTGGGATGTAATGGGGAGAACAGTGGGATGTAATGGGGGAGGACAGTGGGATGTAATGGGGAGAACAGTGGGATGTAATGGGGGAGGACAGTGGGATGTAATGGGGGAGAACAATGGGATGTAATGGGGGAGGACAGTGGGATGTAATGGGGGAGGACAGTGGGATGTAATGGGGGAGGACAGTGGGATGTAATGGGGGAGAACAGTGGGATGTAATGGGGAGAACAGTGGGATGTAATGGGGAGGACAGTGGGATGTAATGGGGAGAACAGTGGGATGTAATGGGGGAGGACAGTGGGATGTAATGGGGGAGGAAATTAGGATGTAATGGGGAGAACAGTGGGATGTAATGGGGGAGGACAGTGTGATGTAATGGGGGAGGAAATTAGGATGTAATGGGGAGAACAGTGGGATGTAATGAAAGAGGACAGTGGGATGTAATGGGGAGAACAGTGGGATCTAATGGGAGAGGACAGTGGGATGTAATGGGAGAGGACAGTGGGATGTAATGGGGAGAACAGTGGGGTGTAATGGGGGAGGACAGTGGGATGTAATGGGGGAGGAAATTAGGATGTAATGGGGAGAACAGTGGGATGTAATGAAAGAGGACAGTGGGATGTACTGGGGAGAACAGTGGGATGTAATGGGGGAGAATAGTGGGATGTAATGGGGGAGGACAGTGGGATGTAATGGGGAGAACAGTGGGATGTAATGGGGAGGACAGTGGGATGTAATGGAGAGAACAGTGGGATGTAATGGGGGAGGACAGTGGGATGTAATGGGGGAGGAAATTAGGATGTAATGGGGAGAACAGTGGGATGTAATGAAAAAGGACAGTGGGATGTAATGGGGAGAACAGTGGGATCTAATGGGAGAGGACAGTGGGATGTAATGAAAGAGGACCGTGGGATGTAATGGGGAGAACAGTGGGATGTAATGGGGGAGAACAGTGGGATGTAATGAAAGAGGACCGTGGGATGTAATGGGGAGGACAGTGGGATGTAATGGGGAGGACAGTGGGATGTAATGGGGAGAACAGTGGGATATAATGGGGAGAACAGTGTGATGTAATGGGGAGAACAGTGGGATGTAATGTTAATGGGGGGAACAGTGGGATGCAATGTTAATGGGGAGGACAGTGGGATGTAATGTTAATGGGGAGGACAGTGGGATGTAATGTTAATGGGTAGGACAGTGGGATGTAATGTTAATGGGTAGGACAGTGGGATGTAATGTTAATGGGGAGGACAGTGGGATGTAATGTTAATGGGGAGGACAGTGGGATGTAATGTTAATGGGTAAGACAGTGGGATGTAATGTTAATTGGGAGGACAGTGGGATGTAATGTTAATTGGGAGGACAGTGGGATGTAATTTTAATGGGGAGGACAGTGGGATGTAATGTTAATTGGGGGAACAGTGGGATGTAATGTTAATGGGGAGGACAGTGGGATGTAATGTTAATGGGGAGGACAGTGGGATGTAATGTTAATGGGTAGGACAGTGGGATGTAATGTTAATGTGTAGGACAGTGGGATGTAATGTTAATGGGGAGGACAGTGGGATGTAATGTTAATTGGGAGGACAGTGGGATGTAATGTTAATTGGGAGGACAGTGGGATGTAATGTTAATGGGTAGGACAGTGGGATTTAATGTAATTTGGGAGGACAGTGGGATGTAATGTTAATGGGTAGGACAGTGGGATGTAATGGGGAGAACAGTGGGATGTAATGGGGGAGGACAGTGGGATGTAATGAGGAGAACAGTGGGATGTAATGGGGGAGAACAGTGGGATGTAATGGGGAGAACAGTGGGATGTAATGGGGAGAACAGTGGGATGTAATGGGGAGAACAGTGGGATGTAATGGGGAGGACAGTGGGATGTAATGGGGGAGAACAGTGGGATGTAATGAGGAGAACATTGGGATGTAATGGGGAGAACAGTGGGATGTAATGAAAGAGGACCGTGGGATGTAATGGGGGAGGACAGTGGGATGTAATGGGGGAGGACAGTGGGATGTAATGGGGGAGAACAGTGGGATGTAATGGGGGAGAACAGTGGGATGTAATGGGGAGAACAGTGGGATGTAATGGCGAGAACAGTAGGATGTAATGAAAGAGGACAGTGGGATGTAATGAAAGAGGACCGTGGGATGTAATGGGGGGAACAGTGGGATGCAATGTTAATGGGGAGGACAGTGGGATGTAATGTTAATGGGGAGGACAGTGGGATGTAATGTTAATGGGTAGGACAGTGGGATGTAATGTTAATGGGTAGGACAGTGGGATGTAATGTTAATGGGGAGGACAGTGGGATGTAATGTTAATGGGGAGGACAGTGGGATGTAATGTTAATGGGTAAGACAGTGGGATGTAATGTTAATTGGGAGGACAGTGGGATGTAATGTTAATTGGGAGGACAGTGGGATGTAATTTTAATGGGGAGGACAGTGGGATGTAATGTTAATTGGGGGAACAGTGGGATGTAATGTTAATGGGGAGGACAGTGGGATGTAATGTTAATGGGGAGGACAGTGGGATGTAATGTTAATGGGTAGGACAGTGGGATGTAATGTTAATGTGTAGGACAGTGGGATGTAATGTTAATGGGGAGGACAGTGGGATGTAATGTTAATTGGGAGGACAGTGGGATGTAATGTTAATTGGGAGGACAGTGGGATGTAATGTTAATGGGTAGGACAGTGGGATGTAATGTTAATGTGGGGGACAGTGGGATGTAATGTTAATGGGTAGGACAGTGGGATTTAATGTAATTTGGGAGGACAGTGGGATGTAATGTTAATGGGTAGGACAGTGGAATGTAATGGGGAGAACAGTGGGATGTAATGGGGGAGGACAGTGGGATGTAATGAGGAGAACAGTGGGATGTAATGGGGGAGAACAGTGGGATGTAATGGGGAGAACAGTGGGATGTAATGGGGAGAACAGTGGGATGTAATGGGGAGAACAGTGGGATGTAATGGGGAGGACAGTGGGATGTAATGGGGGAGAACAGTGGGATGTAATGAGGAGAACAGTGGGATGTAATGGGGAGAACAGTGGGATGTAATGAAAGAGGACCGTGGGATGTAATGGGGAGGACAGTGGGATGTAATGGGGGAGAACAGTGGGATGTAATGGGGGAGAACAGTGGGATGTAATGAAAGAGGACCGTGGGATGTAATGGGGAGAACAGTGGGATGTAATGGGGGAGGACAGTGGGATGTAATGGGGGAGGACAGTGGGATGTAATGGGGGAGGACAGTGGGATGTAATGGGGGAGAACAGTGGGATGTAATGGGGGAGAACAGTGGGATGTAATGGGGAGAACAGTGGGATGTAATGGCGAGAACAGTAGGATGTAATGAAAGAGGACAGTGGGATGTAATGAAAGAGGACCGTGGGATGTAATGGGGAGAACAGTGGGATGTAATGGGGAGAACAGTGGGATGTAATGGGGAGGACAGTGGGATGTAATGTTAATTGGGAGAACAGTGGGATGTAATGTTAATTGGGAGGACAGTGGGATGTAATGTTAATGGGTAGGACAGTGGGATGTAATGTAATTTGGGAGGACAGTGGGATGTAATGTTAATGGGTAGGACAGTGGGATGTAATGTTAATGGGGAGGACAGTGGGATGTAATGTTAATGGGGAGAACAGTGGGATGTAATGTTAATGGGTAGGACAGTGGGATGTAATGTTAATGGGTAGGACAGTGGGATGTAATGTTAATGGGGAGAACAGTGGGATGTAATGTTAATGGGTAGGACAGTGAGATGTAATGTTAATGGTGGAGGACAGTCGGATGTAATGTTAATGGGGAGGACAGTGGGATGTAATGTTAATGGGTAGGACAGTGGGATGTAATGTTAATGGGGAGGACAGTGGGATGTCATGTTAATGGGGGGAACAGTGGGATGTAATGTTAATGGGTACGACAGTGGCATGTAATGGGGAGAACAGTGGGATGTAATGTTAATGGGGAGGACAGTGGGATGTAATGTTAATGGGGAGGGCAGTGGGATGTAATGTTAATGGGGAGGACAGTGGGATGTCATGTTAATGGGGGGAACAGTGGGATGTAATGTTAATGGGTACGACAGTGGGATGTAATGGGGAGAACAGTGGGGTGTAATGTTAATGGGTAGGACAGTGGGATGTAATGTTAATGGAGAGGGCAGTGGGATGTAATGTTAATGGGGAGGACAGTGGGATGTCATGTTAATGGGGAGAACAGTGGGATGTAATGTTAATGGGGGGAACAGTGGGATGTAATGGGGGGAACAGTGTGATGTCATGGGGGAGGACAGTGGGATGTAATGTTAATGGGTACGACAGTGGGATGTAATGGGGGGAACCGTGGGATGTAATGTGAAGAACAGTGTGATGTAATGGGGGAGGACAGTGGGATGTAATGTTAATGGGGAGGACAGTGGGATGTAATGTTAATGGGGAGGGCAGTGGGATGTAATGTTAATGGGTAGGACAGTGGGATGTAATGTTAATGGGGGGAACAGTGGGATGTAATGTTAATGGGGAGGACAGTGGGATGTAATGGGGAGAACAGTGGGATGTAATGTTAATGGGGAGGACAGTGGGATGTAATGGGGAGAACAGTGGGATGTAATGTTAATGGGTAGGACAGTGGGATGTAATGGGGAGGACAGTGGGATGTAAAGTTAATGGGTACGACAGTGGGATGTAGTGGGGAGAACAGTGTGATGTAATGGGGGAGGACAGTGGGATGTAATGTTAATGGGGAGGACAGTGGGATGTAATGTTAATGAGGAGGACAGTGGGATGTAATGTTAATGAGGAGGACAGTGGGATGTAATGTTAATGGGGAGGACAGTGGGATGTAATGTTAATGGGGGGAACAGTGGGATGTAATGTCCTACCCCGGGTCCTGTGTAGCTCAGTTGGTAGAGCATGGCGCTTGTAACGCCAGGGTAGTGGGTTCTATCCCCGGGACCACCCATACGTAGAATGTATGCACACATGACTGTAAGTCGCTTTGGATAAAAGCGTCTGCTAAATGGCATATATTATATTATTACATTTACATTTACATTTAAGTCATTTAGCAGAAGCTCTTATCCAGAGCGACTTACAAATTGGCCATATATTATTATTATATTATTATTATATATTAATGTTAATGGGGAGGACAGTGGGATGTAATGGGGAGAACAGTGGGATGTAATGTTAATGGGTAGGACAGTGGGATGTAATGTTAATGGGGGAGGACAGTGGGATGTAATGTTAATGGGGAGGACAGTGGGATGTAATGTTAATGGGTAGGACAGTGGGATGTAATGTTAATGGGTAGGACAGTGGGATGTAATGGGGAGAAGAGTGGGATGTAATGTTAATGGGGAGGACAGTGGGATGTAATGTTAATGGGTAGGAACAGTGGGATGTAATGTTAATGGGGAGGACAGTGGCATGTAATGGGGAGAACAGTGGGATGTAATGTTAATGGGGAGGACAGTGGGATGTAATGTTAATGGGGAGGGCAGTGGGATGTAATGTTAATGGGGAGGACAGTGGGATGTCATGTTAATGGGGGGAACAGTGGGATGTAATGTTAATGGGTACGACAGTGGGATGTAATGGGGAGAACAGTGGGATGTAATGTTAATGGGTAGGACAGTGGGATGTAATGTTAATGGGGGAGGACAGTGGGATGTAATGTTAATGGGGAGGACAGTGGGATGTAATGTTAATGGGTAGGACAGTGGGATGTAATGTTAATGGGTAGGACAGTGGGATGTAATGGGGAGAAGAGTGGGATGTAATGTTAATGGGGAGGACAGTGGGATGTAATGTTAATGGGTAGGAACAGTGGGATGTAATGTTAATGGGGAGGACAGTGGCATGTAATGGGGAGAACAGTGGGATGTAATGTTAATGGGGAGGACAGTGGGATGTAATGTTAATGGGGAGGGCAGTGGGATGTAATGTTAATGGGTAGGACAGTGGGATGTAATGTTAATGGGGGAGGACAGTGGGATGTAATGTTAATGGGGAGGACAGTGGGATGTAATGTTAATGGGGAGGACAGTGGGATGTAATGGGGAGAACAGTGGGATGTAATGTTAATGGGTAGGACAGTGGGATGTAATGTTAATGGGGAGGACAGTGGGATGTAATGGGGAGAACAGTGGGATGCAATGTTAATGGGGAGGACAGTGGGATGTAATGTTAATGGGGAAGACAGTGGGATGTAATGTTAATGGGGAGGACAGTGGGATGTAATGGGGAGAACAGTGGGATGTAATGTTAATGGGGAGGACAGTGGGATGTCATGTTAATGGGGGGAACAGTGGGATGTAATGTTAATGGGGAGGACAGTGGGATGTAATGGGGAGAACAGTGGGATGTAATGTTAATGGGGAGGACAGTGGGATGTCATGTTAATGGGGAGAACAGTGGGATGTAATGGGGGAGGACAGTGGGATGTAATGTTAATGGGTACGACAGTGGGATGTAATGGGGGGAACAGTGGGATGTAATGTGAAGAACAGTGTGATGTAATGGGGGAGGACAGTGGGATGTAATGTTAATGGGGAGGACAGTGGGATGTAATGTTAATGGGGAGTGCAGTGGGATGTAATGTTAATGGGTAGGACAGTGGGATGTAATGTTAATGGGGGGAACAGTGGGATGTAATGTTAATGGGGAGGACAGTGGGATGTAATGGGGAGAACAGTGGGATGTAATGTTAATGGGTAGGACAGTGGGATGTAATGGGGAGAACAGTGGGATGTAATGGGGAGAACAGTGGGATGTAATGTTAATGGGGGAGGACAGTGGGATGTAATGGGGAGGACAGTGGGATGTAATGTTAATGGGTAGGACAGTGGGATGTAATGTTAACGGGGAGGACAGTGGGATGTAATGTTAATTGGGAGGACAGTGGGATGTCATGTTAATTGGGAGGACAGTGGGATGTAATGTTAATTGGGAGGACAGTGGGATGTAATGTTAATGGTTAGGACAGTGGGATGTAATGTAATTTGGGAGGACAGTGGGATGTAATGTTAATGGGGAGGACAGTGGCATGTAATGTTAATGGGGAGGACAGTGGGATGTAATGTTAATGGGGAGGACAGTGGGATGTAATGGGGAGAACAGTGGGATGTAATGTTAATGGGTAGGACAGTGAGATGTAATGTTAATGGGGGAGGACAGTGGGATGTAATGTTAATGGGGAGGACAGTGGGATGTAATGTTAATGGGGGGAACAGTGGGATGCAATGTTAATGGGGAGGACAGTGGGATGTAATGTTAATGGGGAGGACAGTGGGATGTAATGTTAATGGGTAGGACAGTGGGATGTAATGTTAATGGGTAGGACAGTGGGATGTAATGTTAATGGGGAGGACAGTGGGATGTAATGTTAATGGGGAGGACAGTGGGATGTAATGTTAATGGGTAGGACAGTGGGATGTAATGTTAATTGGGAGGACAGTGGGATGTAATGTTAATTGGGAGGACAGTGGGATGTAATGTTAATGGGGAGGACAGTGGGATGTAATGTTAATGGGTAGGACAGTGGGATGTAATGTTAATGTGTAGGACAGTGGGATGTAATGTTAATGGGGAGGACAGTGGATGTAATGGGGATGACAGTAGGATGTAATGATAATTGGGAGGACAGTGGGATGTAATGTTAATTGGGAGGACAGTGGGATGTAATGTTAATGGGTAGGACAGTGGGATGTAATGTAATTTGGGAGGACAGTGGGATGTAATGTTAATGGGTAGTACAGTGGGATGTAATGGGGAGAACAGTGGGATGTAATGTTAATGGGGAGGACAGTGGGATGTAATGTTAATGGGTAGGACAGTGGGATTTAATGTAATTTGGGAGGACAGTGGGATGTAATGTTAATGGGTAGGACAGTGGGATGTAATGGGGAGAACAGTGGGATGTAATGTTAATGGGGAGGACAGCGGGATGTAATGTTAATGGGGGAAGACAGTGGGATGTAATGTTAATGTGGAGGACAGTGGGATGTAATGTTAATGGGGAGGGCAGTGGGATGTAATGTTAATGGGTAGGACAGTGGGATGTAATGTTAATGGGGAGAACAGTGGGATGTAATGTTAATGGGTACGACAGTGGGATGTAATGTTAATGGGGAGGACAGTGGGATGTAATGTTAATGAGGAGGACAGTGGGATGTAATGTTAATGAGGAGGACAGTGGGATAAAATGTTAATGGGGAGGACAGCGGGATGTAATGTTAATGGGGGGGAACAGTGGGATGTAATGTTAATGGGGAGGACAGTGGGATGTAATGGGGAGAACAGTGGGATGTAATGTTAATGGGTAGGACAGTGGGATGTAATGTTAATGGGGGAGGACAGTGGGATGTAATGTTAATGGGGAGGACAGTGGGATGTAATGTTAATGGGTAGGACAGTGGGATGTAATGTTAATGGGTAGGGCAGTGGGATGTAATGTTAATGGGGAGGACAGTGGGATGTAATGTTAATGGGTAGGACAGTGGGATGTAATGTTAATGGGTAGGACAGTGGGATGTAATGTTAATGGGGAGGGCAGTGGGATGTAATGTTAATGGGGAGGACAGTGGATGTCATGTTAATGGGGGAACAGTGGGATGTAATGTTAATGGGTACGACAGTGGGATGGATGTTAATGGGGAGAACAGTGGGATGTAATGTTAATGGGTAGGACAGTGGGATGTCATGTTAATGGGGGAACAGTGGGATGTAATGTTAATGGGGAGGACAGTGGGATGTAATGGGGAGAACAGTGGGATGTAATGTTAATGGGGAGGACAGTGGGATGTCATGTTAATGGGGAGAACAGTGGGATGTAATGTTAATGGGGGGGAACAGTGGGATGTAATGTTAATGGGGAGGACAGTGGGATGTAATGGGGAGAACAGTGGGATGTAATGTTAATGGGTAGGACAGTGGGATGTAATGTTAATGGGGGAGGACAGTGGGATGTAATGTTAATGGGGAGGACAGTGGGATGTAATGTTAATGGGTAGGACAGTGGGATGTAATGTTAATGGGGAGGACAGTGGGATGTAATGTTAATGGGTAGGGCAGTGGGATGTAATGTTAATGGGGAGGACAGTGGGATGTAATGTTAATGGGTAGGACAGTGGGATGTAATGTTAATGGGGAGGACAGTGGGATGTAATGTTAATGGGGAGGACAGTGGGATGTCATGTTAATGGGGGGAACAGTGGGATGTAATGTTAATGGGTACGACAGTGGGATGTAATGGGGAGAACAGTGGGATGTAATGTTAATGGGGGACAGTGGGATGTAATGTTAATGGGGGAGGACAGTGGGATGTAATGTTAATGGGTAGGACAGTGGGATGTAATGTTAATGGGTAGGACAGTGGGCTGTAATGTTAATGGGTAGGACAGTGGGATGTAATGTTGATGGGGAGGGCAGTGGGATGTAATGTTAATGGGTAGGACAGTGGGATGTAATGTTAATGGGGAGGACAGTGGGATGTAATGTTAATGGGGAGGACAGTGGGATGTAATGTTAATGGGGAGGACAGTGGGATGTAATGTTAATGGGTAGGACAGTGGGATGTAATGTTAATTGGGAGGACAGTGGGATGTAATGTTAATTGGGAGGACAGTGGGATGTAATGTTAATGGGGAGGACAGTGGGGTGTAATGTTAATTGGGGGAACAGTGGGATGTAATGTTAATGGGGAGGACAGTGGGATGTAATGTTAATGGGTAGGACAGTGGGATGTAATGTTAATGGGGAGGACAGTGGGATGTAATGGGGATGACAGTGGGATGTAATGTTAATGGGTAGGACAGTGGGATGTAATGTTAATGGGGAGGACAGTGGGATGTAATGTTAATTAGGACAGTGGGGGAGGACAGTGGGATGTAATGTTAATGGGGAGGACAGTGGGATGTAATGTTAATGGGTAGGACAGTGGGATGTAATGTTAATGGGGAGGACAGTGGGATGTAATGTTAATGGGGAGGACAGTGGGATGTAATGTTAATGGGTAGGACAGTGGGATGTAATGTTAATGGGAGGACAGTGGGATGTAATGTTAATGGGGAGTGACAGTGGGATGTAATGTTAATGGGGAGGACAGTGGGATGTAATGTTAATTGGGGGAGAACAGTGGGATGTAATGTTAATGGGGAGGACAGTGGGATGTAATGGGGAGAACAGTGGGATGTAATGTTAATGGGGAGGACAGTGGGATGTAATGGGGAGAACAGTGGGATGTAATGTTAATGGGTAGGACAGTGGGATGTAATGTTAATGGGGAGGACAGTGGGATGTAATGGGGAGAACAGTGGGATGTAATGTTAATGGGAGGACAGTGGGATGTTAATGGGGAGGACAGTGGGATGTAATGTTAATGGGTAGGACAGTGGGATGTAATGTTAATGGGGGAGGACAGTGGGATGTAATGTTAATGGGGAGGACAGTGGGATGTAATGTTAATTGGGGGAGGACAGTGGGATGTAATGTTGGGGAGAACAGTGGGATGTAATGTTAATGGGAGGACAGTGGGATGTAATGTTAATGGGGAGGACAGTGGGATGTAATGTTAATGGGGAGGACAGTGGGATGTAATGTTAATGGGGAGGACAGTGGGATGTAATGTTAATGGGGAGGACAGTGGGATGTAATGTTAATGGGTAGGACAGTGGGATTAATGGGGAGGACAGTGGGATGTAATGTTAATGGGGAGGACAGTGGGGGATGTGGGATGATGTTAATTGAGGACATGGGATGTAATGGGAGGACAGTGGGATGTAATGTTAATGGGGAGGACAGTGGGATGTAATGTTAATGGGGAGGACAGTGGGATGTAATGTTAATGGGGAGGACAGTGGGATGTAATGTTAATGGGGAGGACAGTGGGATGTAATGTTAATGGGGAGGACAGTGGGATGTAATGTTAATGGGGAGGACAGTGGGATGTAATGTTAATGGGTAGGACAGTGGGATGTAATGTTAATGGGAGGACAGTGGGATGTAATGTTAATGGGGAGGACAGTGGGATTAAATGGGGAGGACAGTGGGATGTAATGTTAATGGGGAGGACAGTGGGATGTAATGTTAATGGGGAGGACAGTGGGATGTAATGTTAATGGGAGGACAGTGGGATGGATGTTAATGGGAGGACAGTGGGATGTAATGTTAATGGGTAGGACAGTGGGATGTAATGTTAATGGGAGGACAGTGGGATGTAATGTTAATGGGGAGGACAGTGGGATGTAATGTTAATGGAGGACAGTGGGATGTAATGTTAATGGGGAGGACAGTGGGATGTAATGTTAATGGGTAGGACAGTGGGATGTAATGTTAATGGGAGGACAGTGGGATGTAATGTTAATGGGGAGGACAGTGGGATGTAAATGTAGGATGTAATGTTAATTGGGAGGACAGTGGGATGTAATGTTAATGGGGAGGACAGTGGGATGTAATGTTAATGGGTAGGACAGTGGGATGTAATGTTAATTTGGGGAGGACAGTGGGATGTAATGTTAATGGGGAGTGGGACAATGGGATGATGTAATGTTAATGGGGAGGACAGTGGGATGTAATGTTAATGGGTAGCACAGTGGGATTTAATGTAATTTGGGAGGACAGTGGGATGTAATGTTAATGGGTAGGACAGTGGGATGTAATGGGGAGAACAGTGGGATGTAATGTTAATGGGAGGACAGTGGGATGTAATGTTAATGGGGAAGACAGTGGGATGTAATGTTAATGTGGAGGACAGTGGGATGTAATGTTAATGGGGAGGACAGTGGGATGTAATGTTAATGGGTAGGACAGTGGGATGTAATGTTAATGGGGAGAACAGTGGGATGTAATGTTAATGGGACGACAGTGGGATGTAATGTTAATGGGGAGGACAGTGGGATGTAATGTTAATGAGGAGGACAGTGGGATGTAATGTTAATGGGAGGACAGTGGGATAAAATGTTAATGGGGAGGACAGCGGGATGTAATGTTAATGGGGGGGAACAGTGGGATGTAATGTTAATGGGGAGGACAGTGGGATGTAATGGGGAGAACAGTGGGATGTAATGTTAATGGGTAGGACAGTGGGATGTAATGTTAATGGGGGAGGACAGTGGGATGTAATGTTAATGGGGAGGACAGTGGGATGTAATGTTAATGGGGAGGACAGTGGGATGTAATGTTAATGGGGAGGACAGTGGGATGTAATGTTAATGGGTAGGACAGTGGGATGTAATGTTAATGGGTAGGGCAGTGGGATGTAATGTTAATGGGTAGGACAGTGGGATGTAATGTTAATGGGTAGGACAGTGGGATGTAATGTTAATGGGGAGGACAGTGGGATGTAATGTTAATGGGGAGGGCAGTGGGATGTAATGTTAATGGGGAGGACAGTGGGATGTCATGTTAATGGGGGGAACAGTGGGATGTAATGTTAATGGGTACGACAGTGGGATGTAATGGGGAGAACAGTGGGATGTAATGTTAATGGGTAGGACAGTGGGATGTAATGTTAATGGGGGAGGACAGTGGGATGTAATGTTAATGGGTAGGACAGTGGGATGTAATGTTAATGGGTAGGACAGTGGGCTGTAATGTTAATGGGTAGGACAGTGGGATGTAATGTTGATGGGGAGGGCAGTGGGATGTAATGTTAATGGGTAGGACAGTGGGATGTAATGTTAATGGGGAGGACAGTGGGATGTAATGTTAATGGGGAGGACAGTGGGATGTAATGTTAATGGGGAGGACAGTGGGATGTAATGTTAATGGGTAGGACAGTGGGATGTAATGTTAATTGGGAGGACAGTGGGATGTAATGTTAATTGGGAGGACAGTGGGATGTAATGTTAATGGGGAGGACAGTGGGATGTAATGTTAATTGGGGGAACAGTGGGATGTAATGTTAATGGGGAGGACAGTGGGATGTAATGTTAATGGGTAGGACAGTGGGATGTAATGTTAATGGGGAGGACAGTGGGATGTAATGGGGATGACAGTAGGATGTAATGTTAATGGGTAGGACAGTGGGATGTAATGTTAATTGGGAGGACAGTGGATGTAATGTTAATTGGGAGGACAGCGGGATGTAATGTTAATGGGGAAGACAGTGGGATGTAATGTTAATGTGGGGGACAGTGGGATGTAATGTTAATTAGGACAGTGGGATGTAATGTTAATGGGTAGGGCAGTGGGATGTAATGTTAATGGGGAGGACAGTGGGATGTAATGTTAATGGGTAGGACAGTGGGATGTAATGTTAATGGGGAGGACAGTGGGATGTAATGTTAATGGGGAGGGCAGTGGGATGTAATGTTAATGGGGAGGACAGTGGGATGTCATGTTAATGGGGGGAACAGTGGGATGTAATGTTAATGGGTACGACAGTGGGATGTAATGGGGAGAACAGTGGGATGTAATGTTAATGGGTAGGACAGTGGATGTCATGTTAATGGGGGGGGAACAGTGGGATGTAATGTTAATGGGGAGGACAGTGGGATGTAATGGGGAGAACAGTGGGATGTAATGTTAATGGGGAGGACAGTGGGATGTCATGTTAATGGGGAGAACAGTGGGATGTAATGTTAATGGGGGGGAACAGTGGGATGTAATGTTAATGGGGAGGACAGTGGGATGTAATGGGGAGAACAGTGGGATGTAATGTTAATGGGTAGGACAGTGGGATGTAATGTTAATGGGGAGGACAGTGGGATGTAATGTTAATGGGGAGGACAGTGGGATGTAATGTTAATGGGTAGGACAGTGGGATGTAATGTTAATGGGGAGGACAGTGGGATGTAATGTTAATGGGTAGGGCAGTGGATGTAATGTTAATGGGGAGGACAGTGGGATGTAATGTTAATGGGGAGGACAGTGGGATGTAATGTTAATGGGGAGGACAGTGGGATGTAATGTTAATGGGGAGGGCAGTGGGATGTAATGTTAATGGGGAGGACAGTGGGATGTCATGTTAATGGGGGGAACAGTGGGATGTAATGTTAATGGGTACGACAGTGGGATGTAATGGGGAGAACAGTGGGATGTAATGTTAATGGGTAGGACAGTGGGATGTAATGTTAATGGGGGAGGACAGTGGGATGTAATGTTAATGGGTAGGACAGTGGGATGTAATGTTAATGGGTAGGACAGTGGGCTGTAATGTTAATGGGTAGGACAGTGGGATGTAATGTTGATGGGGAGGGCAGTGGGATGTAATGTTAATGGGTAGGACAGTGGGATGTAATGTTAATGGGGAGGACAGTGGGATGTAATGTTAATGGGGAGGACAGTGGGATGTAATGTTAATGGGGAAGACAGTGGGATGTAATGTTAATGGGTAGGACAGTGGGATGTAATGTTAATTGGGAGGACAGTGGGATGTAATGTTAATTGGGAGGACAGTGGGATGTAATGTTAATGGGGAGGACAGTGGGGTGTAATGTTAATTGGGGGAACAGTGGGATGTAATGTTAATGGGGAGGACAGTGGGATGTAATGTTAATGGGTAGGACAGTGGGATGTAATGTTAATGGGGAGGACAGTGGGATGTAATGGGGATGACAGTAGGATGTAATGTTAATGGGTAGGACAGTGGGATGTAATGTTAATTGGGAGGACAGTGGGATGTAATGTTAATTGGGAGGACAGTGGGATGTAATGTTAATGGGTAGGACAGTGGGATGTAATGTTAATGGGTAGGGCAGTGGGATGTAATGTTAATGGGGAGGACAGTGGGATGTAATGTTAATGGGTAGGACAGTGGGATGTAATGTTAATGGGGAGGACAGTGGGATGTAATGTTAATGGGGAGGGCAGTGGGATGTAATGTTAATGGGGAGGACAGTGGGATGTAATGTTAATGGGGAACAGTGGGATGTAATGTTAATAGGACAGTGGGATGTAATGGGGAGAACAGTGGGATGTAATGTTAATGGGTAGGACAGTGGGATGTCATGTTAATGGGGGGAACAGTGGGATGTAATGTTAATGGGGAGGACAGTGGGATGTAATGGGGAGAACAGTGGGATGTAATGTTAATGGGGAGGACAGTGGGATGTCATGTTAATGGGGAGAACAGTGGGATGTAATGTTAATGGGGGGAACAGTGGGATATAATGGGGGAACAGTGTGATGCAATGGGGAGGACAGTGGGATGTAATGTTAATGGGTAGGACAGTGGGATGTAATGGGGGGAACAGTGGGATGTAATGTGAAGAACAGTGTGATGTTAATGGGGGAGGACAGTGGGATGTAATGTTAATGGGGAGGACAGTGGGATGTAATGTTAATGGGAGACAGTGGGATGTAATGTTAATGGGTAGGACAGTGGGATGTAATGTTAATGGGGGAGGACAGTGGGATGTAATGTTAATGGGGAGGACAGTGGGATGTAATGTAATGGGAGAACAGTGGGATGTAATGTTAATGGGGGAGGACAGTGGGATGTAATGGGGAGAACAGTGGGATGTAATGTTAATGGGAGGACAGTGGGATGTAATGGGGAGGAATGGGGTAAGGAGAACAGTGGGATGTAATGTTAATGGGGGAGGACAGTGGGATGTAATGGGGAGGACAGTGGGATGTAATGTTAATGGGTAGGACAGTGGATGTAAGGGGAGGACAGTGGGATGTAATGTTAATGGGGAGGACAGTGGGATGTAATGTTAATTGGGAGGACAGTGGGATGTAATGTTAATGGGTTAGGACAGTGGGATGTAATGTAATTTGGGAGGACAGTGGGATGTAATGTTAATGGGGAGGACAGTGGCATGTAATGTTAATGGGGAGGACAGTGGGATGTAATGTTAATGGGGAGGACAGTGGGATAATGGGGAGAACAGTGGGATGTAATGTTAATGGGTAGGACAGTGAGATGTAATGTTAATGGGGAGGACAGTGGGATGTAATGTTAATGGGGAGGACAGTGGGATGTAATGTTAATGGGGGAACAGTGGGATGCAATGTTAATGGGGAGGACAGTGGGATGTAATGTTAATGGGGAGGACAGTGGGATGTAATGTTAATGGGTAGGACAGTGGGATGTAATGTTAATGGGTAGGACAGTGGGATGTAATGTTAATGGGTAGGACAGTGGGATGTAATGTTAATGGGGAGGACAGTGGGATGTAATGTTAATGGGTAGGACAGTGGGATGTAATGTTAATTGGGAGGACAGTGGGATGTAATGTTAATTGGGAGGACAGTGGGATGTAATGTTAATGGGGAGGACAGTGGGATGTAATGTTAATGGGTAGGACAGTGGGATGTAATGTAATTTGGGAGGACAGTGGGATGTAATGTTAATGGGTAGTACAGTGGGATGTAATGGGGAGAACAGTGGGATGTAATGTTAATGGGGAGGACAGTGGGATGTAATGTTAATGGGTAGGACAGTGGGATTTAATGTAATTTGGGAGGACAGTGGGATGTAATGTTAATGGGTAGGACAGTGGGATGTAATGGGGAGAACAGTGGGATGTAATGTTAATGGGGAGGACAGTGGGATGTAATGTTAATGGGGGAAGACAGTGGGATGTAATGTTAATGGGAGGACAGTGGGATGTAATGTTAATGGGGAGGGCAGTGGGATGTAATGTTAATGGGTAGGACAGTGGGATGTAATGTTAATGGGGAGAACAGTGGGATGTAATGTTAATGGGTAGGACAGTGGGATGTTAATGGGGAGGACAGTGGGATGTAATGTTAATGAGGAGGACAGTGGGATGTAATGTTAATGGGAGGACAGTGGGATGTAATGTTAATGGGGAGGACAGTGGGATGTTAATGGGGAGAACAGTGGGATGTAATGTTAATGGGAGGACAGTGGGATGTAATGTTAATGGGGAGGACAGTGGGATGTAATGTTAATGGGGAGGACAGTGGGATGTAATGTTAATGGGAGGACAGTGGGATGTAATGTTAATGGGTAGGACAGTGGGATGTAATGTTAATGGGGAGGACAGTGGGATGTAATGTTAATGGGGAGGACAGTGGGATGTAATGTTAATGGGGAGGACAGTGGGATGTAATGTTAATGGGGAGGACAGTGGGATGTAATGTTAATGGGGAGGACAGTGGGATGTAATGTTAATGGGAGGACAGTGGGATGTAATGTTAATGTTAATTGGGAGGACAGTGGGATGTAATGTTAATTGGGAGGACAGTGGGATGTAATGTTAATGGGGAGGACAGTGGGATGTAATGTTAATTGGGGGAACAGTGGGATGTAATGTTAATGGGGAGGACAGTGGGATGTAATGTTAATGGGTAGGACAGTGGGGGATGTAATGTTAATGGGGAGGACAGTGGGATGTAATGTTAATGGGTAGGACAGTGGGATGTAATGGGGAGGACAGTGGGATGTAATGTTAATGGGAGGACAGTGGGATGTAATGTTAATTGGGAGGACATGGGATGTAATGTTAATGGGGAAGACAGTGGGATGTAATGTTAATGTGGGGGACAGTGGGATGTAATGTTAATGGGTAGGACAGTGGGATGTAATGTTAATGGGTAGGGCAGTGGGATGTAATGTTAATGGGGAGGACAGTGGGATGTAATGTTAATGGGTAGGACAGTGGGATGTAATGTTAATGGGGAGGACAGTGGGATGTAATGTTAATGGGGAGGGCAGTGGGATGTAATGTTAATGGGGAGGACAGTGGGATGTCATGTTAATGGGGGGAACAGTGGGATGTAATGTTAATGGGTACGACAGTGGGATGTAATGGGGAGAACAGTGGGATGTAATGTTAATGGGTAGGACAGTGGGATGTAATGTTAATGGGGGAGGACAGTGGGATGTAATGTTCATGGGTAGGACAGTGGGATGTAATGTTAATGGGTAGGACAGTGGGCTGTAATGTTAATGGGTAGGACAGTGGGATGTAATGTTGATGGGGAGGGCAGTGGGATGTAATGTTAATGGGTAGGACAGTGGGATGTAATGTTAATGGGGAGGACAGTGGGATGTAATGTTAATGGGGGGGACAGTGGGATGTAATGTTAATGGGGAGGACAGTGGGATGTAATGTTAATGGGTAGGACAGTGGGATGTAATGTTAATTGGGAGGACAGTGGGATGTAATGTTAATTGGGAGGACAGTGGGATGTAATGTTAATGGGGAGGACAGTGGGATGTAATGTTAATTGGGGGAACAGTGGGATGTAATGTTAATGGGGAGGACAGTGGGATGTAATGTTAATGGGTAGGACAGTGGGATGTAATGTTAATGTGTAGGACAGTGAGATGTAATGTTAATGGGGAGGACAGTGGGATGTAATGGGGATGACAGTAGGATGTAATGTTAATGGGTAGGACAGTGGGATGTAATGTTAATTGGGGAGGACAGTGGGATGTAATGTTAATTGGGAGGACAGCGGGATGTAATGTTAATGGGGGAAGACAGTGGGATGTAATGTTAATGTGGGGGACAGTGGGATGTAATGTTAATGGGTAGGACAGTGGGATTTAATGTAATTTGGGAGGACAGTGGGATGTAATGTTAATGGGTAGGACAGTGGGATGTAATGGGGAGAACAGTGGGATGTAATGTTAATGGGGAGGACAGCGGGATGTAATGTTAATGGGGGAAGACAGTGGGATGTAATGTTAATGTGGAGGACAGTGGGATGTAATGTTAATGGGGAGGGCAGTGGGATGTAATGTTAATGGGTAGGACAGTGGGATGTAATGTTAATGGGGGGAACAGTGGGATGTAATGTTAATGGGAGGACAGTGGGATGTAATGTTAATGAGGAGGACAGTGGGATGTAATGTTAATGGGAGGACAGTGGGATGTAATGTTAGGACATGGGTAGGACAGTGGGATGTAATGGGGAGAACAGTGGGATGTAATGTTAATGGGTAGGACAGTGAGATGTAATGTTAATAGGACACTGGGATGTAATGGGGAGACAGTGGGATGTAATGTTAATGGGTAGGACAGTGGGATGTAATGTTAATGGGGAGGACAGTGGGATGTAATGTTAATGGGAGGACAGTGGGATGTAATGTGGGAGGACAGTGGGATGTAATGGGGGAACAGTGGATGTAATGTTAATGGGAGGACAGGGGATGTAATGTTAATGGGGAAGACAGTGGGATGTAATGTTAATGGGGAGGACAGTGGGATGTAATGTTAATGGGGGAGGACAGTGGGATGTAATGTTAATGGGGAGGACAGTGGGATGTAATGTTAATGGGGAGAACAGTGGGATGTAATGTTAATGGGGAGGACAGTGGGATGTAATGTTAATGGGGGACAGTGGGATGTAATGTTAATGGGGGAGAACAGTGGGATGTAATGTTAATGGGGAGGACAGTGGGATGTAATGTTAATGGGGAGAAGACAGTGGGATGTAATGTTAATGGGGAGGACAGTGGGATGTAATGTTAATGGGGGGAACAGTGGGATGTAATGTTAATGGGTACGACAGTGGGATGTAATGGGGAGAACAGTGGGATGTAATGTTAATGGGTTGGACAGTGGGATGTAATGTTAATGGGGAGGACAGTGGGATGTAATGTTAATGGGTAGGACAGTGGGATGTAATGTTAATGGGTAGGACAGTGGGATGTAATGGGGAGAAGAGTGGGATGTAATGTTAATGGGGAGGACAGTGGGATGTAATGTTAATGGGTAGGACAGTGGGATGTAATGTTGATGGGGAGGGCAGTGGGATGTAATGTTAATGGGGGGAACAGTGGGATGTAATGTTAATGGGGAGGACAGTGGCATGTAATGGGGTGAACAGTGGGATGTAATGTTAATGGGGAGGACAGTGGGATGTAATGTTAATGGGGAGGACAGTGGGATGTAATGTTAATGGGGAGAACAGTGGGATGTAATGTTAATGGGTAGGACAGTGGGATGTAATGTTGATGGGGAGGGCAGTGGGATGTAATGTTAATGGGGGGAACAGTGGGATGTAATGTTAATGGGGAGGACAGTGGGATGTAATGGGGAGAACAGTGGGATGTAACGTTAATGGGGGAGGACAGTGGGATGTAATGGGGAGAACAGTGGGATGTAATGTTAATGGGTAGGACAGTGGGATGTAATGGGGAGGACAGTGGGATGTAATGGGGAGAACAGTGGGATGTAATGTTAATGGGGGAGGACAGTGGGATGTAATGGGGAGGACAGTGGGATGTAATGTTAATGGGTAGGACAGTGGGATGTAATGTTAACTGGGAGGACAGTGGGATGTAATGTTAATGGGGAGGACAGTGGGATGTAATGGGGATGACAGTAGGATGTAATGTTAATGGGTAGGACAGTGGGATGTAATGTTAATGGGGAGGACAGTGGGATGTAATGTTAATTGGGAGGACAGTGGGATGTAATGTTAATTGGGAGGACAGTGGGATGTAATGTTAATGGGAGGACAGTGGGATGTAATGTTAATTTGGGAGGACAGTGGGATGTAATGTTAATGGGTAGTACAGTGGGATGTAATGGGGAGAACAGTGGGATGTAATGTTAATGGGGAGGACAGTGGGATGTAATGTTAATGGGGAAGACAGTGGGATGTAATGTTAATGGGGGGACAGTGGGATGTAATGTTAATGGGGGACAGTGGGATTTAATGTAATTTGGGAGGACAGTGGGATGTAATGTTAATGGGTAGGACAGTGGGATGTAATGGGGAGAACAGTGGGATGTAATGTTAATGGGGAGGACAGCGGGATGTAATGTTAATGGGGGAAGACAGTGGGATGTAATGTTAATGTGGAGGACAGTGGGATGTAATGTTAATGGGGAGGGCAGTGGGGTGTAATGTTAATGGGTAGGACAGTGGGATGTAATGTTAATGGGGGGAACAGTGGGATGTAATGTTAATGAGGAGGACAGTGGGATGTAATGTTAATGAGGAGGACAGTGGGATGTAATGTTAATGGGGAGGACAGTGGGATGTAATGTTAATGGGTAGGACAGTGGGATGTAATGGGGAGAACAGTGGGATGTAATGTTAATGGGTAGGACAGTGAGATGTAATGTTAATGGGTAGGACAGTGGGATGTAATGGGTAGGACAGTGGGATGTAATGGGGAGAACAGTGGGATGTAATGTTAATGGGGAGGACAGCGGGATGTAATGTTAATGGGGGAAGACAGTGGGATGTAATGTTAATGTGGAGGACAGTGGGATGTAATGTTAATGGGGGGAACAGTGGGATGTAATGTTAATGAGGAGGACAGTGTGATGTAATGTTAATGAGGAGGACAGTGGGATGTAATGTTAATGGGGAGGACAGTGGGATGTAATGTTAATGGGTAGGACAGTGGGATGTAATGGGGAGAACAGTGGGATGTAATGTTAATGGGTAGGACAGTGAGATGTAATGTTAATGGGTAGGACAGTGGGATGTAATGGGGAGGACAGTGGAATGTAATGTTAATGGGGAGGACAGTGGGATGTAATGTTAGTGGGTAGGACAGTGGGATGTAATGGGGAGAACAGTGGGATGTAATGTTAATGGGTAGAACAGTGGGATGTAATGGGGAGAACAGTGGGATGTAATGTTAATGGGTAGAACAGTGGGATGTAATGTTAATGGGGAGGACAGTGGGATGTAATGTTAATGGGTAGGACAGTGGGATGTAATGTTAATGGGTAGGACAGTGGGATGTAATGGGGAGAACAGTGGGATGTAATGTTAATGGGTAGAACAGTGGGATGTAATGTTAATGGGGAGGACAGTGGGATGTAATGTTAATGGGTAGGACAGTGGGATGTAATGTTAATGGGTAGGACAGTGGGATGTAATGGGGAGAACAGTGAGATGTAATGTTAATGGGGAGGACAGCGGGATGTAATGTTAATGGGGGAAGACAGTGGGATGTAATGTTAATGTGGAGGACAGTGGGATGTAATGTTAATGGGGAGGACAGTGGGATGTAATGTTAATGAGGAGGACAGTGGCATGTAATGGGGAGAACAGTGGGATGTAATGTTAATGGGGAGGACAGTGGGATGCAATGTTAATGGGGAGGACAGTGGCATGTAATGGGGAGAACAGTGGGATGTAATGTTAATGGGGAGGACAGTGGGATGTAATGTTAATGGGGAGGGCAGTGGGATGTAATGTTAATGGGGAGGACAGTGGGATGTCATGTTAATGGGGGGGAACAGTGGGATGTAATGTTAATGGGTACGACAGTGGGATGTAATGGGGAGAACAGTGGGATGTAATGTTAATGGGTAGGACAGTGGGATGTAATGTTAATGGGGAGGACAGTGGGATGTAATGTCAATGGGTAGGACAGTGGGATGTAATGTTAATGGGTAGGACAGTGGGATGTAATGGGGAGAAGAGTGGGATGTAATGTTAATGGGGAGGACAGTGGGATGTAATGTTAATGGGTAGGACAGTGGGATGTAATGTTAATGGGGAGGACAGTGGCATGTAATGGGGTGAACAGTGGGATGTATTGTTAATGGGGAGGACAGTGGGATGTAATGTTAATGGGGAGGGCAGTGGGATGTAATGTTAATGGGGAGGACAGTGGGATGTCATGTTAATGGGGGGAACAGTGGGATGTAATGTTAATGGGTACGACAGTGGGATGTAATGGGGAGGACAGTGGGATGTAATGTTAACGGGGAGGACAGTGGGATGTAATGTTAATGGGGAGGACAGTGGGATGTAATGGGGATGACAGTAGGATGTAATGTTAATGGGTAGGACAGTGGGATGTAATGTTAACGGGGAGGACAGTGGGATGTAATGTTAATTGGGAGGACAGTGGGATGTAATGTTAATTGGGAGGACAGTGGGATGTAATGTTAATGGGTAGGACAGTGGGATGTAATGTAATTTGGGTGGACAGTGGGATGTAATGTTAATGGGTAGTACAGTGGGATGTAATGGGGAGAACAGTGGGATGTAATGTTAATGGGGAGGACAGCGGGATGTAATGTTAATGGGGGAAGACAGTGGGATGTAATGTTAATGTGGGGGACAGTGGGATGTAATGTTAATGGGAGGACAGTGGGATGTAATGTTAATGGGGAGGACAGTGGGATGTAATGTTAATGGGTAGGACAGTGGGATGTAATGGGGAGAACAGTGGGATGTAATGTTAATGGGTAGGACAGTGGGATGTAATGGGTAGGACAGTGGGATGTAATGGGGAGAACAGTGGGATGTAATGTTAATGGGGAGGACAGCGGGTAATGTTAATGGGGAAGACAGTGGGATGTAATGTTAATGGGGAAGACAGTGGGATGTAATGTTAATGTGGAGGACAGTGGGATGTAATGTTAATGGGGGGACAGTGGGATGTAATGTTAATGAGGAGGACAGTGGGATGTAATGTTAATGAGGAGGACAGTGGGATGTAATGGGGAGAACAGTGGGATGTAATGTTAATGGGTAGAACAGTGGGATGTAATGTTAATGGGGAGGACAGTGGGATGTAATGTTAATGGGTAGGACAGTGGGATGTAATGTTAATGGGTAGGACAGTGGGATGTAATGGGGAGAACAGTGAGATGTAATGTTAATGGGGAGGACAGCGGGATGTAATGTTAATGGGGGAAGACAGTGGGATGTAATGTTAATGTGGAGGACAGTGGGATGTAATGTTAATGGGGAGGACAGTGGGATGTAATGTTAATGAGGAGGACAGTGGCATGTAATGGGGAGAACAGTGGGATGTAATGTTAATGGGGAGGACAGTGGGATGCAATGTTAATGGGGAGGACAGTGGCATGTAATGGGGAGAACAGTGGGATGTAATGTTAATGGGGAGGACAGTGGGATGTAATGTTAATGGGGAGGGCAGTGGGATGTAATGTTAATGGGGAGGACAGTGGGATGTCATGTTAATGGGGGGAACAGTGGGATGTAATGTTAATGGGTACGACAGTGGGATGTAATGTTAATGGGGAGGACAGTGGGATGTAATGTCAATGGGTAGGACAGTGGGATGTAATGTTAATGGGTAGGACAGTGGGATGTAATGGGGAGAAGAGTGGGATGTAATGTTAATGGGGAGGACAGTGGGATGTAATGTTAATGGGTAGGACAGTGGGATGTAATGTTAATGGGGAGGACAGTGGCATGTAATGGGGTGAACAGTGGGATGTATTGTTAATGGGGAGGACAGTGGGATGTAATGTTAATGGGGAGGGCAGTGGGATGTAATGTTAATAGGGAGGACAGTGGGATGTCATGTTAATGGGGGGAACAGTGGGATGTAATGTTAATGGGTACGACAGTGGGATGTAATGGGGAGAACAGTGGGATGTAATGTTAATGGGGGGAACAGTGGGATGTAATGTGAAGAACAGTGTGATGTAATGGGGGAGGACAGTGGGATGTAGTGTTAATGGGGAGGACAGTGGGATGTAATGTTAATGGGGAGAACAGTGGGATGTAATGTTAATGGGTAGGACAGTGGGATGTAATGTTGATGGGGAGGGCAGTGGGATGTAATGTTAATGGGGGAACAGTGGGATGTAATGTTAATGGGGAGGACAGTGGGATGTAATGTTAATGGGGAGGACAGTGGGATGTAATGGGGAGAACAGTGGGATGTAATGTTAATGGGGGAGGACAGTGGGATGTAATGGGGAGAACAGTGGGATGTAATGTTAATGGGTAGGACAGTGGGATGTAATGGGGAGGACAGTGGGATGTAATGGGGAGAACAGTGGGATGTAATGTTAATGGGGGAGGACAGTGGGATGTAATGGGTAGGACAGTGGGATGTAATGTTAATGGGTAGGACAGTGGGATGTAATGTTGGGGAGGACAGTGGGATGTAATGTTAATGGGTAGGACAGTGGGATGTAATGTTAATTGGGAGGACAGTTGGATGTAATGTTAATTGGGAGGACAGTGGGATGTAATGTTAATTGGGAGGACAGTGGGATGTAATGTTAATTGGGAGGACAGTGGGATGTAATGTTAATGGTTAGGACAGTGGGATGTAATGTAATTTGGGAGGACAGTGGGATGTAATGTTAATGGGTAGGACAGTGGGATGTAATGTTAATGGGGAGGACAGTGGCATGTAATGTTAATGGGGAGGACAGTGGGATGTAATGTTAATGGGGAGGACAGTGGGATGTAATGGGGAGAACAGTGGGATGTAATGTTAATGGGTAGGACAGTGAGATGTAATGTTAATGGGGAGGACAGTGGGATGTAATGTTAATGGGTAGGACAGTGGGATGTAATGTTAATGGGTAGGACAGTGGGATGTAATGGGGAGGACAGTGGGATGTAATGGGGAGAACAGTGGGATGTAATGTTAATGGGGGAGGACAGTGGGATGTAATGTTAATGGGGAGGACAGTGGGATGTAATGTTAATGGGTAGGACAGTGGGATGTAATGTAATTTGGGAGGACAGTGGGATGTAATGTTAATGGGTAGTACAGTGGGATGTAATGGGGAGAACAGTGGGATGTAATGTTAATGGGGAGGACAGCGGGATGTAATGTTAATGGGGGAAGACAGTGGGATGTAATGTTAATGTGGGGGACAGTGGGATGTAATGTTAATGGGTAGGACAGTGGGATTTAATGTAATTTGGGAGGACAGTGGGATGTAATATTAATGGGTAGGACAGTGGGATGTAATGGGGAGAACAGTGGGATGTAATGTTAATGGGGAGGACAGCGGGATGTAATGTTAATGGGGGAAGACAGTGGGATGTAATATTAATGTGGAGGACAGTGGGATGTAATGTTAATGGGGAGGGCAGTGGGATGTAATGTTAATGGGTAGGACAGTGGGATGTAATGTTAATGGGGGGAACAGTGGGATGTAATGTTAATGAGGAGGACAGTGGGATGTAATGTTAATGAGGAGGACAGTGGGATGTAATGTTAATGGGGAGGACAGTGGGATGTAATGTTAATGGGTAGGACAGTGGGATGTAATGGGGAGAACAGTGGGATGTAATGTTAATGGGTAGGACAGTGAGATGTAATGTTAATGGGTAGGACAGTGGGATGTAATGGGGAGAACAGTGGGATGTAATGTTAATGTGTAGAACAGTGGGATGTAATGTTAATGGGGAGGACAGTGGGATGTAATGTTAATGGGTAGGACAGTGGGATGTAATGTTAATGGGTAGGACAGTGGGATGTAATGGGGAGAACAGTGAGATGTAATGTTAATGGGGAGGACAGCGGGATGTAATGTTAATGGGGGAAGACAGTGGGATGTAATGTTAATGTGGAGGACAGTGGGATGTAATGTTAATGGGGGAGGACATTGGGATGTAATGGGGAGAACAGTGGGATGTAATGTTAATGGGTAGGACAGTGTGATGTAATGGGGAGAACAGTGGGATGTAATGTTAATGGGGTGGACAGTGGGATGTAATGTTAGTGGGTAGGACAGTGGGATGTAATGTTAATGGGGAGGACAGTGGGATGTAATGGGGAGGACAGTGGGATGTAATGTTAATGGGGAGGACAGTGGGATGTAATGTTAATGGGGAGAACCGTGGGATGTAATGTTAATGGGTAGGACAGTGGGATGTAATGGGGAGAACAGTGGGATGTAAAGTTCATGGGGAGGACAGTGGGATGTAATGTTAATGGGTAGGACAGTGGGATGTAATGTTAATGGGGAGGACAGTGGGATGTAATGTTAATGGGGGAACAGTGGGATGTAATGGGGAGAACAGTGGGATGTAATGGGGAGGACAGTGGGATGCAATGTTCATGGGGAGGACAGTGGGATGTAATGTTAATGGGTAGGAGAGTGGGATGTAATGTTAATGGGTAGGACATCGGGATGTAATGGGGAGAACAGTGGGATGTAATGTTAATGGGGGGAACAGTGGGATGTAATGTTAATGGGGGAACAGTGGGATGTAATGGGGAGGACAGTGGGATGTAATGGGGAGAACAGTGGGATGTCATGTTAAAGGGGGAACAGTGGGATGTAATGGGAGGACAGTGGCATGTAATGGGGAGGACAGTGGGATGTATAGGGGGAACAGTGGGATGTAATGGGGAGGACAGTGGGATGTAATGTTAAAAGGGAACAGTGGGATGTAATGGGGAGGACAGTGGGATGTAATGTTAAAGGGGGGGAACAGTGGGATGTAATGTTAATGGGGAGAACAGTGGGATGTAATGGGGGAGGACAGTGGGATGTAATGTTAATGGGGAGGACAGTGGGATGTAATGTTAATGGGGGGAACAGTGGGATGTAATGTTAATGAGGAGGACAGTGGGATGTAATGTTAATGAGGAGGACAGTGGGATGTAATGTTAATGAGGAGGACAGTGGGATGTAATGTTAATGGGGGAGGACAGTGGGATGTAATGTTAATGGGGAGGACAGTGGGATGTAATGTTAATGGGGAGGACAGTGGGATGTAATGTTAATGGGGGAGGACAGTGGGATGTAATGTTAATGGGGGAGGACAGTGGGATGTAATGTTAATGGGGAGGACAGTTGGATGTAATGTTAATGGGGAGGACACAGCATCATGATTCGTGCCACCATCACTAAACAGAACAAAGCATGAGAAGTAGGCCAGCTACCAACATGGGGCGGTGTGGGAGTGGTGTGTGTTTAAATGTGCGTGTTTGTGCTTCCCCGTCTCACTCGTCTCTTTTACCTGCATTTATCATAATCTAAACAATAGATTACACGAAGAAGTGACAGTCTAGGAAACAAGGGGAGTGAATAATACTGTATGTGTGGTTATTAAAAGCATCTCTTGAAGTGGAGATTGAAGAAAATGGCCAAGCTCTCTCCTATTTTACCAACATTCAGAAGCTTTTCTCACAAACTTAGAGGGATTCGTTTTTACCCCCCAGGAGAGTCAAAGGTTGGTCGGGAGATAAAAAGGTTTGGATAGTTAAAAAAAATCTCAGATACTGCTATTGGCTATTGACAACGGGGCGACACTACCATGTTGTCACAGAAACTGTCAAGCGACTGTTATTGACTTGTAGTTGACACTTCCCAGTAATCGTACAGGGAAGTCAAGTCACTGTGAACTGTGTCAGTTTAAACACAATTTGCACATTTAAAAAAAATATATGTATTATATTGACAAATGTCACCTAAGAGCAAATTGTCATAAAAAAAATGTTTCAGTTATTCAAAGTGTCGTTTCTGTTATTACTAAGAGGCTGAGGAAATTTGGCTTTTTTGAGCTAATCGGACATAACGGGTACAGTTTTTAAATGGCCGCCGATATTGTCTTTATCGGCTCAGGGGCCGTCAATTCCTGTCAATTCCTGGCCCGTTCCTGTAGGTTCATGCTCTACAACATCCGCAGAGTACGACCCTGCCTCACACAGGAAGCGGCGCAGGTCCTAATCCAGGCACTTGTCATCTCCCGTCTGGATTACTGCAACTTGCTATTGGCTGGGCTCCCTGCCTGTGCCATTTAAACCCCTACAACTCATCCAGAATGCCGCAGAACCCCGCTCCTCCGCTCTCTCCACTGGCTTCCAGTTGAAGCTCGCATCCGCTACAAGACCATGGTGCTTGCCTACGGAGCTGTGAGGGGAACGGCACCTCAGTACCTCCAGGCTCTGATCAGGCCCTACACCCAAACAAGGGCACTGCGTTCATCCACCTCTGGCCTGCTCGCCTCCCTACCACTGAGGAAGTACAGTTCCCGCTCAGCCCAGTCAAAACTGTTCGCTGCTCTGGCCCCCAATGGTGGAACAAACGCCCTCACGACGCCAGGACAGCGGAGTCAATCACCACCTTCCGGAGACACCTGAAACCCCACCTCTTTAAGGAATACCTAGGATAGGATAAGTAATCCCTCTCACCCCCCCCCTTTAAGATTTAGATGCACTATTGTAAAGTGACTGTTCCACTGGATGTCATAAGGTGAATGCACCAATTTGTAAGTCGCTCTGGATAAGAGCGTCTGCTAAATGACTTAAATGTAATGTAAATGTAAATTATTTTAGCCTAAACCTTGGAACACTATGGGATGTCAACTCAGATCCAACTGCATCTGAAAGATGAGACTCGGTACACAGACATTGACTGGAAGCTAAATACAGCAAGTATTTACATTTCTGGGACCTAATCTGGGGGGGGGGGGGGGTTCCATATCTATATCTAACCTGGGGGGGGTTCCATATCTATATCTAACCTGGGGGGGGGGTTCCATATCTATATCTAACCTGGGGGGGTTCCATATCTATATCTAACCTGGGGGGGGGGTTCCATATCTATATCTAACCTGGGGGGGGTTCCATATCTATATCTAACCTGGGGGGGGGTTCCATATCTATATCTAACCTGGGGGGGTTCCATATCTATATCTAACCTGGGGGGGGGGGGTTCCATATCTATATCTAACCTGGGGGGGTTCCATATCTATATCTAACCTGGGGGGGGGGTTCCATATCTATATCTAACCTGGGGGGGGGTTCCATATCTATATCTAACCTGGGGGGGGGTTCCATATCTATATCTAACCTGGGGGGGGGGTTCCATATCTATATCTAACCTGGGGGGGTTCCATATCTATATCTAACCTGGGGGGGTCCATATCTATATCTAACCTGGGGGGTTCCATATCTATATCTAACCTGGGGGGGGTTCCATATCTATATCTAACCTGGGGGGTTCCATATCTATATCTAACCTGGGGGGGGTTCCATATCTATATCTAACCTGGGGGGTTCCATAACTATATCTAACCTGGGGGGGTTCCATATCTATATCTAATCTGGGGGGGGGTTCCATATCTATATCTAACCTGGGGGGGGTTCCATATCTATATCTAACCTGGGGGGTTCCATAACTATATCTAACCTGGGGGGGTTCCATATCTATATCTAATCTGGGGGGGGTTCCATATCTATATCTAACCTGGGGGGGTTCCATATCTATATCTAATCTGTGGGGGGGATTCCATTTCTATATCTAATCTGGGGGGATTCCATTTCTATATCTAATCTGGGGAGGTGTTCCATATCTATATCTAATCTGGGGGGATTCCATATCTATATCTAATCTGGGGGGGATTCCATTTCTATATCTAATCTGGGGGTTTCCATTTCTATATCTAATCTGGGGGGTTACATTTCTATATCTAATCTGGGGGGGTCCATATCTATATCTAATCTGGGGGTTTCCATTTCTATATCTAATCTGGGGGGTTCCATATCTATATCTAATCTGGGGGGGGGGGGTGGTTCCATATCTATATCTAATCTGGGGGGTTCCATTTCTATATCTAATCTGGGGGGTTTCCATATCTATATCTAATCTGGGGGTGGGGTGGGGGTTCCATATCTATATCTAATCTGTGGGAGGGGGTTCCATATCTATATCTAATCTGTGGGAGGGGGTCCATATCTATATCTAATCTGTGGGGGAGGGGCGGGGGTCCGTATCTATATCTAATCTGTGGGGGTTCCATATCTATATCTAATCTGTGGGGGGGTCCATATCTATATCTAACCTGTGGGGGGGTGGGGGGGTCCATATCTATATCTAATCTGGGGGGTTCCATATCTATATCTAATCTGTGGGGGGGTCCATATCTATATCTAATCTGTGGGAGGGTGGGATCAGTATCTATATCTAATCTGTGGGAGGGGGGGGTCCGTTTCTATAACTAATCTGTGGGGGGGGGGTCCATATCTATATATTTTCAGGGTACAAACCATCGGGTCAGATGTGATTGACAACCTTGATAAAGATAAGCAATAATGGTTGTCTAAAAATAAATAACTCAAACACTCAGCTGTATGCAAAATAAAATCATAAATTATATTACTTTATGCTAATACAGAGGCTCAGAGAAAGAGCTTTTTGCGTAACAACAATTCTGAAAAAGGTAGTGGACAAAATTATGGATTCTTATAAATGAAGTACTCAAAAGTGTAGTATTTGGTCCTATATTACTCGCACGCATTTGCAGCTCGTTTTGGTTGTGTTTCATATTTTCCTGTTCCCAATAGAAATTATTGATACATATTGCATTGTGTCATTTTTTGATTCTCTTTCTGTTTTAAAAAGGAATATAATATGTTTCTAAACATTCCTCCAATAACGTGGATGCTGCCATGATTATAGATAATCCTGAGGTATAGTTACATATGCAGAAATATCATAACCCCCACCTCGCCCCCTCCCCCGCCTCCGCCTCCCTCCCTCCGTCTCTACATCAGAAGCCTTATCTCTGTGTACTTGCCTGAAGGAGGAGAGCTGGTGTGTTGTGATGCTTAAACATGAGAATGTGGCCCAACACGCTGGTTTGCTCTGCTGTGCAATGTTTGCTTTCTCTCTCTCTGTGTGTCTCTGTGTCTGTGTGGCCCCGAGCCATGCAGATAGCGGACCCATGAAGTGAGGGGAATCAAAAGGTTGCTGGTAAGCAATGATCCACATTCTCATTACCCTTTCCTCCCTTCCCTCCACTCATCCATCCCCTCACTCACCTCAAACCTTCCCTCTAGCCTCTCTCTCTTTCTCTCCCTCTTGATCCATCCCTCCCTCCAGCCATCCATCTGTCCTTCTCTATTATGTTTGTATCTAATGTACTCTCTCTCTCTCTCTCTGACTGTCTCTCTCTCTCTCTCTGACTCTCTCTCTCTGACTCTCTCTCTCTGACTCTCTCTCTCTGACTCTCTGTCTCTGTCTCTGTCTCTGTCTTTGTCTCTGTCTCTCTCTCTCTCTCTCTCTCTCTCTCTCTCTCTCTCTCTCTCTCTCTCTCTCTCTCTCTCTCTCTCTCTCTCTGACTGTCTCTCTCTCTCTCTCTGACTCTCTCTCTCTCTCTGACTATCTCTCTCTGACTCTCTCTCTCTGACTCTCTGTCTTTGTCTCTGTCTCTCTCTCTCTCTCTCTCTCTCTCTCTCTTTTCTCTCTCTGACTGTGTCTCTCTCTCTGACTGTCTCTCTCTCTCTGACTGTCTCTCTCTCTCTCTGACTGTCTCTTTCTCTCTCTCTGTCTCTCTGTCTCTCTATCTCTCTCTGTCTCTCTATGTCTCTCTGTCTCTCTGTCTCTCTGTCTCTCTGTCTCTCTGTCTCTCTGTCTCTCTCTGTCTCTCTCTCTGTCTCTCTCTCTGTCTCACACTCTCTGTCTCTCTCTCTGTCTCTCTCTCTCTCTCTCTCTGTCTCTCTCTCTCTCTCCCTCTCGCTCTCTGTCTCTCTCTCTCTCCCTCTCTCTCGCTCTCTGTCTCTCTCTGTCTCTCTGTCTCTCTGTCTCTCTGTCTCTCTGTCTCTCTCTCTCTCTCTCTCTCTCTCTCTCTCTCTCTCTCTCTCTCTCTCTCTCTCTCTCTCTCTCTCTCTCTCTCTCTCTCTCTCTCTCTCTCTCTCTCTCTCTCTCTCTCTCTCTCTCTGTCTCTCTCTCTCTCTCATTCTCCCACCAGCTGTCCTTTGACTGTTGTGTCTACAAAAGAAGCCTTCTGCTTGTCTTATCTTTGTGACTCAGTTCTCGAGAGCATTGAAGAGCGTCCGGGGTCTCCTGTGTAGTGTCCCTGAGAACGTGAGTCATTAGGCAGAAGATCTCCTGTAAAACGAAATACACCGTAACGCGCATCAATACGTCATGTCAATGTAGCACCATGGAACAATGGAGCTGTAGTTACGTAATGTATATTTATAATGGGTGGCTCGTGCAGCAACAGAGTCATGTGAAAACAACAGCTATTGGGGAGAAGTCCCTCTAAAATTACTATCAGCATAACAAGCCATTAGTTAGGTCAATAGCTTAAGAAAGATGAGGGTTTCCATCATATTGACAGAGGAGGGTTATCCTGTAAGTTTCCATCAGGTTGACAGAGGAGGGTTATCCTGTAAGTTTCCATCAGGTTGACAGAGGAGGGTTATCCTGTAAATTTCCATCAGGTTGACAGAGGAGGGTTATCCTGTAAGTTTCCATCATGTTGACAGAGGAGGGTTATCCTGTAAGTTTCCATCATATTGACAGAGGAGGGTTTTCAACTGAGCTTCCATCATGTTGACAGAGGAGGGTTATTAACTGAGCTTCCATCATGTTGACAGAGGAGGGTTTTCAACTGAGCTTCCATCATGTTGACAGAGGAGGGTTATCCTGTAAGTTTCCATCAGGTTGACAGAGGAGGGTTTTCAACTGAGCTTCCATCATGTTGACAGAGGAGGGTTATGAACTAAGTTTCCATCATGTTGACAGAGGAGGGTTATCCAGTAAGTTTCCATCATGTTGACAGAGGAGGGTTATCCTGTAAGTTTCCATCAGGTTGACAGAGGAGGGTTATTAACTGAGCTTCCATCATGTTGACAGAGGAGGGTTTTCAACTGAGCTTCCATCATGTTGACAGAGGAGGGTTATCCTGTAAGTTTCCATCATGTTGACAGAGGAGGGTTATGAACTGAGCTTCCATCATATTGACAGAGGAGGGTTATGAACTAAGTTTCCATCATGTTGACAGAGGAGGGTTATCCTGTAAGTTTCCATCATATTGACAGAGGAGGGTTTTCCTGTAAGTTTCCATCATGTTGACAGAGGATGGTTATCCTGTAAGTTTCCATCATATCGACAGAGGAGGGCTATGAACTAAGTTTCCATCATATCGACAGAAGAGGGTTATGAACTAAGTTTCCATCATATCGACAGAGGAGGGTTATGAACTAAGTTTCCATCATATCGACAGAGGAGGGTTATGAACTAAGTTTCCATCATATCGACAGAGGAGGGTTATGAACTAAGTTTCCATCATATCGACAGAGGAGGGTTATGAACTAAGTTTCCATCATATCGACAGAGGAGGGTTATTCAGTAGAATGTCTTACATCATTTAGGTCAGTGTAGACTGACTACAGCAGATGAGGGGAAGGAGAAGGAGAAGAGGTTTATATGAAGCATTGAGATTCACTTTCTCTCACTCTCCTTCTGTCTCTCTCTCACTCTCCTTCTGTCTCTCTCTCACTCTTTCTCACCTATCTCACTAATTCCTTCTCTCTCTCTCACTCTCCTTCTGTCTCTCTCTCACTCTTTCTCAACTATCTCACTATTTCCTTGTCTCTCTCTCACTCTCCTTCTGTCTCTCTCTCACTCTCCTTCTGTGTATCTCTCACTCTTCCTCACCCATCTCTGTCTGTCTGTCTGTCTGTCTGTCTGTCTGTCTGTCTGTCTGTCTGTCTGTCTGTCTGTCTGTCTGTCTGTCTGTCTGTCTGTCTGTCTGTCTGTCTGTCTGTCTGTCTGTCTGTCTGTCTGTCTGTCTGTCTGTCTGTCTGTCTGTCTGTCTGTATGTCCTTTCCCTCTCCCACCTTTCTCTCTCTCTCTCTCTCTCTCTCTCTCTCTCTCTCCTTTCCCTATCTCTCTCTCATTTCCATCTCTCTCTCTTTCTCTCTCTCTCTCTCCTTTCCCTCTCTCTCTCCTTTCCCTCCCTCTCGCTCCTTTCCCTCTCCCACCTTTCTCTCTCTCTCTCCTTTCCCTCCCTCTCGCTCCTTTCCCTCTCTCGCTCCTTTCCCTCTCTCTGTCTGAATCTCTCTCTCTCTCTCCTTTCCCTCTCTGTCTCCTTTCCCTCTCTCTCTCCTTTCCCTCTCTGTCTCCTTTCCCTCTCTCTCTCCTTTCCCTCTCTGTCTCCTTTCCCTCTCTCGCTCCTTTCCCTCTCTGTCTCCTTTCCCTCTCTCGCTCCTTTCCCTCTCTGTCTCCTTTCCCTCTCTCGCTCCTTTCCCTCTCTGTCTCCTTTCCCTCTCTGTCTCCTTTCCTTCTCTCTCTCCTTTCCCTCTCTGTCTCCTTTCCCTCTCTCGCTCCTTTCCCTCTCTCTCTCCTTTCCCTCTCTGTCTCCTTTCCCTCTCTCTCTCCTTTCCCTCTCTCGCTCCTTTCCCTCTCTCTCTCCTTTCCCTCTCTGTCTCCTTTCCCTCTCTCTCTCCTTTCCCTCTCTGTCTCCTTTCCCTCTCTCGCTCCTTTCCCTCTCTCTGTCTGAATCTCTCTCTCTCTCTCCTTTCCCTCTCTCTCTCTCCTTTCCCTCCCTCTCTCTCCTTTCCCTCTCTGTCTCCTTTCCCTCTCTCGCTCCTTTCCCTCTCTCTCTCTCCTTTCCCTCCCTCTCTCTCCTTTCCCTCTCTGTCTCCTTTCCCTCTCTCTGTCTGAATCTCTCTCTCTCTCTCCTTTCCCTCTCTGTCTCCTTTCCCTCTCTCTGTCTGAATCTCTCTCTCTCTCTCCTTTCCCTCTCTGTCTCCTTTCCCTCTCTCTCTCCTTTCCCTCTCTGTCTCCTTTCCCCTCTCTCTCTCCTTTCCCTCTCTGTCTCCTTTTCCTCTCTCTCTCCTTTCCCTCTCTGTCTCCTTTCCCTCTCTCGCTCCTTTCCCTCTCTCGCTCCTTTCCCTCTCTCTCTCCTTTCCCTCTCTGTCTCCTTTCCCTCTCTCTCTCCTTTCCCTCTCTGTCTCCTTTCCCTCTCTCTCTCCTTTCCCTCCCTCTCTCTCCTTTCCCTCTCTGTCTCCTTTCCCTCTCTCGCTCCTTTCCCTCTCTCTCTCCTTTCCCTCTCTGTCTCCTTTCCCTCTCTCTCTCCTTTCCCTCTCTCTCTCTCCTTTCCCTCCTCTCTCTCCTTTCCCTCTCTGTCTCCTTTCCCTCTCTCGCTCCTTTCCCTCTCTCTCTCTCCTTTCCCTCCCTCTCTCTCCTTTCCCTCTCTCTCTCCTTTCCCTCTCTCTCTCTCCTTTCCCTCCCTCTCTCTCCTTTCCCTCTCTCGCTCCTTTCCCTCTCTCTCTCCTTTCCCTCCCTCTCTCTCCTTTCCCTCTCTGTCTCCTTTCCCTCTCTCGCTCCTTTCCCTCTCTCTGTCTGAATCTCTCTCTCTCTCTCCTTTCCCTCCCTCTCTCTCCTTTCCCTCTCTCGCTCCTTTCCCTCTCTCTCTCTCCTTTCCCTCCCTCTCTCTCCTTTCCCTCTCTGTCTCCTTTCCCTCTCTCTCTCCTTTCCCTCTCTCTCTCCTTTCCCTCCCTCTCTCTCCTTTCCCTCTCTGTCTCCTTTCCCTCTCTCGCTCCTTTCCCTCTCTCTCTCTCCTTTCCCTCCCTCTCTCTCCTTTCCCTCTCTGTCTCCTTTCCCTCTCTCTCTCCTTTCCCTCCCTCTCTCTCCTTTCCCTCTCTCGCTCCTTTCCCTCTCTCTCTCTCCTTTCCCTCCCTCTCTCTCCTTTCCCTCTCTCTGTCTGAATCTCTCTCTCTCCTTTCCCTCCCTCTCTCTCCTTTCCCTCTCTCGCTCCTTTCCCTCTCTCTCTCTCCTTTCCCTCCCTCTCTCTCCTTTCCCTCTCTGTCTCCTTTCCCTCTCTCGCTCCTTTCCCTCTCTCTGTCTGAATCTCTCTCTCTCTCTCTCCTTTCCCTCCCTCTCTCTCCTTTCCCTCTCTCGCTCCTTTCCCTCTCTCTCTCTCCTTTCCCTCCCTCTCTCTCCTTTCCCTCTCTCTCTCTCCTTTCCCTCCCTCTCTCTCCTTTCCCTCCCTCTCTCTCCTTTCCCTCTCTCTCTCCTTTCCCTCCCTCTCTCTCCTTTCCCTCCCTCTCTCTCCTTTCCCTCTCTCTCTCCTTTCCCTCTCTCTCTCTCCTTTCCCTCCCTCTCTCTCCTTTCCCTCTCTCTCTCTCCTTTCCCTCCCTCTCTCTCCTTTCCCTCCCTCTCTCTCCTTTCCCTCTCTCTCCTTTCCCTCTCTCTCTCTCCTTTCCCTCTCTCTCTGTCTGAATCTCTCTCTCTCCTTTCCCTCCCTCTCTCTCCTTTCCCTCTCTGTCTCCTTTCCCTCTCTCGCTCCTTTCCCTCTCTCTCTGTCTGAATCTCTCTCTCTCTCTATTTATCTCTCTTTCCCTCGGATGTTTACAGACTGAGTGAAATTGCAGAGTTCAATTCCTATATGCAGCTGGGAAAGTGTGAACAGTGCCATCTAGCGAGGATGGTTGGAGGCCTGACACCACCACACCACACTACAGCTGCATCTCAAACAGATACAACATGTAATGGTCCAACTGCTTCTGGACTGGCAGCCAGGCAGTGTGGACTGCGTCCCTGTATAGAACACCCATAGAGATCTGGTCAAAAGTATTGCACTGTATACGGGGACAGGGAACCATATTAGAGGCAGCCTGTCCCTGGTAATCTAATCTCCCTTTGTCCTACTTCCTTTATACCCTTTCACTGTGTCCAATGGGGTAGTTATAATGACCCCCCCCCCTGCACGGCATCCCTAATCCAGTTTAGCCACTGATGTTCATGCCTGACTCCTGACCCCTTGACTGATTGGATGACCTGTCTGAGACCTCTGTGAGGAGAAGGGAAGTCGTTAATGAAGACGCCTGGATGTGTTTGAGACTGTGTGAACCTAGCATTAGGAGCTGTGTCCTGGTTAGCTGCCTAATTACATGTTTTACAAAGACATTCAAATTATTACATTTAGAACGCAACCATTAGATCATTCATTAAAATGTGATTATAGGGATTTACCTGTTCCGACATACACTACACTTTTACAAAAAGGGTTCCACAAAAGGGTTCTTTGGCTGTCCCCATAGGATAACTGTTTTTGGATCCATGTAGAACCCTTTTTGGTTCCAGGTAGAACTCTTTGTGTAAATAATTCTACATGGAACTCAAAAGGGTTCTTTGGCTGTCCCCATAGGATAACTGTTTTTGGTTCCATGTAGAACCCTTTTTGGTTCCAGGTAGAACTCTTTGTGTAAATAATTCTACATGGAACTCAAAAGGGTTCTACCTGGAACCAAAAAGGTTCTTTATTAAAGTGTTCTCCTACGGGGACAGCCAAATAACTCTTTTAGGTTCTAGAGAGCATATTTTGTTCTTCTAAGAGTTTAGAAGGAAAAGCATTGACCCAACAAAGGATAGTGTGTAACAGGCTGGGAGACCTGGGGTGTGAAACATCCATTCCCCTTTTGACCTGCCTGCCGACCAGGCTGTGGATAATGGTAGAGAGAGAAGAGTCAGGAGCCATTTAACTTGTCCACATCCAGTTCATTTAAGACGTTCATTTAGATTTGGTCTTTTGGGGGCTCTTGGGTAATTATCGTTTAATTGAAATGGACCATGTCAAATTGGAGCCTCATTACCATCTTTAACAAATCATATCTATTTCTGTACTGATGCCAGCCGATGGGCATCTCCTACGGGGATCTTAGGAGTGGCATGTTCAGGGACTGAACACATTTAATTAAACAAACACGTAACACAAGCAGCCGAACCGACATGAAACAGGAAACAGAAACAATGACGCCTGGGGAAGAAACCAAAGGGAGAGACACATAAAGGGCAGGTCATCAAGGAGGTGATGGAGTCCAGGTGAGTGTCATTATGCGCGTAACGCTGGTGACAGGTGTGTGCCCTAACGAGCAGCCTGGTGACCTAGAGGACGGATCGGGAGCACACGTGACAGTATGTCAGAAGTGGAGTTGTCAGTTGTCAAATGTTTTGTCATTGTAATTATTCTACAAAAGAAAAGCTTTTTTTGTTGTCCAATTTCAGAAAAGAAAACACAAACCCCTTCTTCTGTACGTTCACGTGACATGAACACGTGACACAGGTGCTTCTACACCTGCATTGCTTGCTGTTTGGGGTTTTAGGCTGGGTTTCTGTACAGCACTTTGAGATATCAGCTGATGTACGAAGGGCTATATAAATAAATTTGACTTGATTTGATTTTGAAACACGGTTCCATGATCGACATTTCCTCTGTTCTACTATTGGTATTGTCATTGTGTCTTTTCTTAGAGGGCATTGAACGTTCAGGAAAAGTCATACCATTCAAATCAGATGTAGACGAAGAGATAGTTAGGGCAGAAATGGCAGAGATAAACCATGGGGCATGGTAGCATATCTGAATATACCCAGACTCCAGTGTAGTGCCGATGCGACCGCTCGCTCCAACCCGGAAGTCAATAATATACTCAGACTCCAGTGTAGTGCTGATGTGAGCTCCAGAGACAAGACGTTTGTGCCATTGAAAACCAACAGGGAAATTACAATGGAGGGATTGACGTCTCTTGTAGAAACAATAGTACACACTATTAATAATAATATTTTCTACCAAAAATAATATCTACTTCCAATAACAATATATACTACCAATAACAAGATATACTATCAATATTAATATCTCCTATCAATATTAATATCTCCTATCAATAATAATATCTACTATCAATAATAATTTCAACAATCCAAAAAAAAGACCTACAACTAATAATAATATATAGTGCCAATAATAATAATATCTACTATCTATAATAATATCTACTATATATAATAATATCTACTATATATAATAATATCTAATATGAATAATAATATATACTATCTATAATAATATCTACTATCTATAATAATATCTACTATATATAATAATATCTAATATGAATAATAATATATACTATCTATAATAATATCTACTATCTATAATAATATCTACTATCTATAATAATATATACTATATATAATAATATCTACTATATATAATAATATCTACTATATATAATAATATCTACTATATATAATAATATCTAATATGAATAATAATATATACTATCTATAATAATATCTACTATCTATAATAATATCTACTATCTATAATAATATATACTATCTATAATAATATCTACTATGTATAATAATATGATCTATTATCTATAATAATATGATATACTATCTATAATAATATCTACTATCTATAATAATATCTACTATATATAATAATAATATCTACTATATATAATAATATCTAATATGAATAATAATATATACTATATATAATAATAATATCTACTACATATTATAATAATATCTACTATATATAATAATATCTAATATGAATAATAATATCTACTATATAATAATAATATCTACTATATATAATAATATCTAATATGAATAATAATATCTACTATATATAATAATAATATCTACAATATATATTAATATCTAATATGAATAATAATATCTACTATATATAATAATATCTACTATCTATAATAATATGATATACTATCTATAATAATATCTACTATCTATAATAATATGATATACTATATATAATAATATCTACTATCTATAATAATATCTACTATCTATAATAATATATATTATCTATAATAATATCTACTATCTATAATAATATATACTATCTATAATAATATATACTTTCTATAATAATATCTACTATCTATGATAATATGATATACTATCTATAATAATATGATATACTATCTATAATAATATCTACTATCTATAATAATATCTACTATCTATAATAATATATACTTTCTATAATAATATCTACTATCTATAATAATATGATATACTATCTATAATAATATGATATACTATCTATAATAATATGATATACTATCTATAATAATATCTACTATCTATAATAATATATACTATCTATAATAATATATACTATCTATAATAATATGATATACTATCTATAATAATATATACTTTCTATAATAATATATACTATCTATAATAATATATACTATCTATAATAATATGATATACTATTTATAATAATATATACTTTCTATAATAATATCTACTATCTATAATAATATCTACTATCTATAATAATATATACGATCTATAATAATATCTACTATCTATAATAATATGATATACTATCTATAATAATATGATATAATTTCTATAATAATATTATATACTATCTATAATAATATGATATACTATCTATAATAATATGATATACTATCTATAATAATATCTACTATCTATAATAATATCTACTATCTATAATAATATATACTATCTATAATAATATGATATACTATCTATAATAATATGATATACTATCTATAATAATATCTACTATCTATAATAATATGATATACTATCTATAATAATATCTACTATCTATAATAATATGATATACTATCTATAATAATATCTACTATCTATAATAATATGATATACTATCTATAATAATATCTACTATCTATAATAATATGATATACTATCTATAATAATATCTACTATCTATAATAATATGATATACTATCTATAATAATATAATATACTATCTATAATAATATCTACTATCTATAATAATTTATACTATCTATAATAATATGATATACTATCTATAATAATATCTACTATCTATAATAATATCTACTATCTATAATAATATCTACTATCTATAATAATATATACTATATATAATAATATCTAATATGAATAATAATATATACTATCTATAATAATATATACTATCTATAATAATATATACTTTCTATAATAATATCTACTATCTATAATAATATATACTATCTATAATAATATATACTTTCTATAATAATATCTACTATCTATGATAATATGATATACTATCTATAATAATATGATATACTATCTATAATAATATCTACTATCTATAATAATATCTACTATCTATAATAATATCTACTATCTATAATAATATATACGATCTATAATAATATCTACTATCTATAATAATATGATATACTATCTATAATAATATGATATAATTTCTATAATAATATTATATACTATCTATAATAATATGATATAATTTCTATAATAATATTATATACTATCTATAATAATATGATATAATATCTATAATAATATGATATACTATCTATAATAATATCTACTATCTATAATAATATCTACTATCTATAATAATATATACTATCTATAATAATATCTACTATCTATAATAATATCTACTATCTATAATAATATATACTATCTATAATAATATCTACTATCTATAATAATATATACTATCTATAATAATATCTACTATCTATAATAATATCTACTATCTATAATAATATCTACTATCTATAATAATATGATATACTATCTATAATAATATCTACTATCTATAATAATATATACTATCTATAATAATATGATATACTATCTATAATAATATCTACTATCTATAATAATATGATATACTATCTATAATAATATCTACTATCTATAATAATATCTACTATCTATAATAATATCTACTATCTATAATAATATGATATACTATCTATAATAATATCTACTATCTATAATAATATCTACTATCTATAATAATATCTACTATCTATAATAATATCTACTATCTATAATAATATGATATACTATCTATAATAATATCTACTATCTATAATAATATATACTATCTATAATAATATGATATACTATCTATAATAATATCTACTATCTATAATAATATGATATACTATCTATAATAATATCTACTATCTATAATAATATGATATACTATCTATAATAATATCTACTATCTATAATAATATGATATACTATCTATAATAATATCTACTATCTATAATAATATATACTATCTATAATAATATGATCTATTATCTATAATAATATGACATACTATCTATAATAATATCTACTATCTATAATAATATCTACTATATATAATAATAATATCTACTATATATAATATTAATATCTACTATATATAATAATATCTAATATGAATAATAATATCTACTATATATAATAATAATATCTACTATATATAATAATAATATCTACTATATATAATAATATCTAATATGAATAATAATATATACTATATAATAATAATATCTACTATATATAATATCTAATATGAATAATAATATCTACTATATATAATAATAATATCTACAATATATATTAATATCTAATATGAATAATAATATCAACTATCTATAATAATATCTACTATCTATAATAATATATACTATCTATAATAATATCTACTATCTATAATAATATATACTATCTATAATAATATCTACTATCTATAATAATATGATATACTATCTATAATAATATCTACTATCTATAATAATATGATATACTATCTATAATACTATCTACTATCTATAATAATATGATCTATTATCTATAATAATATGATATACTATCAATAATAATATGATATACTATCTATAATAATATGATATACTATCTATAATAATATCTACTATCTATAATAATATGATCTATTATCTATAATAATATGATATACTATCTATAATAATATCTACTATCTATAATAATATGATATACTATATATAATAATATCTACTATCTATAATAATATATACTATCTATAATAATATTTACTTTCTATAATACTATCTACTATCTATAATAATATGATCTATTATCTATAATAATATGATATACTATCAATAATAATATGATATACTATCTATAATAATATGATATACTATCTATAATAATATCTACTATCTATAATAATATGATCTATTATCTATAATAATATGATATACTATCTATAATAATATCTACTATCTATAATAATATGATATACTATATATAATAATATCTACTATCTATAATAATATATACTATCTATAATAATATTTACTTTCTATAATAATATCTACTATCTATAATAATATAATATACTATAATATAATATATATAATAATATGATATACTATCTATAATAATATATACTATCTATAATAATATCTACTATCTATAATAATATCTACTATATATAATAATATCTACTATCTATAATAATATCTACTATCTATAATAATATATACTATCTATAATAATATCTACTATCTATAATAATATGATATACTATCTATAATAATATGATATAATTTCTATAATAATATTATATACTATCTATAATAATATATACTATCTATAATAATATCTACTATCTATAATAATATCTACTATCTATAATAATATTATATACTATCTATAATAATATATACTATCTATAATAATATCTACTATCTATAATAATATCTACTATCTATAATAATATCTACTATCTATAATAATATCTACTATCTATAATAATATCTACTATCTATAATAATATTATATACTATCTATAATAATATCTACTATCTATAATAATATGATATACTATCTATAATAATATATACTATCTATAATAATATCTACTATCTATAATAATATCTACTATCTATAATAATATCTACTATCTATAATAATATCTACTATCTATAATATTATATACTATCTATAATAATATATACTATCTATAATAATATCTACTATCTATAATAATATCTACTATCTATAATAATATCTACTATCTATAATAATATCTACTATCTATAATAATATTATATACTATCTATAATAATATCTACTATCTATAATAATATATACTATCTATAATAATATCTACTATCTATAATAATATGATATACTATCTATAATAATATGATATAATTTCTATAATAATATTATATACTATCTATAATAATATGATATACTATCTATAATAATATGATATACTATCTATAATAATATCTACTATCTATAATAATATGATATACTATCTATAATAATATGATATACTATCTATAATAATATCTACTATCTATAATAATATCTACTATCTATAATAATATCTACTATCTATAATAATATGATATACTATCTATAATAATAATATCTACTATCTATAATAATATCTACTATCTATAATAATATGATATACTATCTATAATAATATTTACTATCTATAATAATATTATATACTATCTATAATAATATCTACTATCTATAATAATATGATATACTATCTATAATAATATCTACTATCTATAATAATATGATATACTATCTATAATAATATCTACTATCTATAATAATATGATATACTATCTATAATAATATAATATACTATCTATAATAATATCTACTATCTATAATAATATCTACTATCTATAATAATATCTACTATCTATAATAATATATACTATCTATAATAATATCTACTATATATAATAATATCTACTATCTATAATAATATATGCTATCTATAATAATATCTACTATCTATAATAATATCTACTATCTATAATAATATGATATACTATCTATAATAATATCTACTATCTATAATAATATATACTATCTATAATAATATGATATACTATCTATAATAATATCTACTATCTATAATAATATGATATACTATCTATAATAATATCTACTATCTATAATAATATGATATACTATCTATAATAATATCTACTATCTATAATAATATGATATACTATCTATAATAATATCTACTATCTATAATAATATATACTATCTATAATAATATGATCTATTATCTATAATAATATGACATACTATCTATAATAATATCTACTATCTATAATAATATCTACTATATATAATAATAATATCTACTATATATAATATTAATATCTACTATATATAATAATATCTAATATGAATAATAATATCTACTATATATAATAATAATATCTACTATATATAATAATAATATCTACTATATATAATAATATCTAATATGAATAATAATATATACTATATAATAATAATATCTACTATATATAATATCTAATATGAATAATAATATCTACTATATATAATAATAATATCTACAATATATATTAATATCTAATATGAATAATAATATCAACTATCTATAATAATATCTACTATCTATAATAATATATACTATCTATAATAATATCTACTATCTATAATAATATATACTATCTATAATAATATCTACTATCTATAATAATATGATATACTATCTATAATAATATCTACTATCTATAATAATATGATATACTATCTATAATACTATCTACTATCTATAATAATATGATATATTATCTATAATAATATGATATACTATCAATAATAATATGATATACTATCTATAATAATATGATATACTATCTATAATAATATCTACTATCTATAATAATATGATCTATTATCTATAATAATATGATATACTATCTATAATAATATCTACTATCTATAATAATATGATATACTATATATAATAATATCTACTATCTATAATAATATATACTATCTATAATAATATTTACTTTCTATAATACTATCTACTATCTATAATAATATGATCTATTATCTATAATAATATGATATACTATCAATAATAATATGATATACTATCTATAATAATATGATATAGCTCAGTTGGTAGAGCATGGCGCTTGTAACGCCAGGGTAGTGGGTTCGATCCCCGGGACCACCCATACGTAGAATGTATGCACACATGACTGTAAGTCGCTTTGGATAAAAGCGTCTGCTAAATGGCATATATTACAATATATTATATACTATCTATAATAATATCTACTATCTATAATAATATGATCTATTATCTATAATAATATGATATACTATCTATAATAATATCTACTATCTATAATAATATGATATACTATATATAATAATATCTACTATCTATAATAATATATACTATCTATAATAATATTTACTTTCTATAATAATATCTACTATCTATAATAATATAATATACTATAATATAATATATATAATAATATGATATACTATCTATAATAATATATACTATCTATAATAATATCTACTATCTATAATAATATCTACTATATATAATAATATCTACTATCTATAATAATATCTACTATCTATAATAATATATACTATCTATAATAATATCTACTATCTATAATAATATGATATACTATCTATAATAATATGATATAATTTCTATAATAATATTATATACTATCTATAATAATATATACTATCTATAATAATATCTACTATCTATAATAATATCTACTATCTATAATAATATTATATACTATCTATAATAATATATACTATCTATAATAATATCTACTATCTATAATAATATCTACTATCTATAATAATATCTACTATCTATAATAATATCTACTATCTATAATAATATCTACTATCTATAATAATATTATATACTATCTATAATAATATCTACTATCTATAATAATATGATATACTATCTATAATAATATATACTATCTATAATAATATCTACTATCTATAATAATATCTACTATCTATAATAATATCTACTATCTATAATAATATCTACTATCTATAATATTATATACTATCTATAATAATATATACTATCTATAATAATATCTACTATCTATAATAATATCTACTATCTATAATAATATCTACTATCTATAATAATATCTACTATCTATAATAATATTATATACTATCTATAATAATATCTACTATCTATAATAATATATACTATCTATAATAATATCTACTATCTATAATAATATGATATACTATCTATAATAATATGATATAATTTCTATAATAATATTATATACTATCTATAATAATATGATATACTATCTATAATAATATGATATACTATCTATAATAATATCTACTATCTATAATAATATGATATACTATCTATAATAATATGATATACTATCTATAATAATATCTACTATCTATAATAATATCTACTATCTATAATAATATCTACTATCTATAATAATATGATATACTATCTATAATAATAATATCTACTATCTATAATAATATCTACTATCTATAATAATATGATATACTATCTATAATAATATTTACTATCTATAATAATATTATATACTATCTATAATAATATCTACTATCTATAATAATATGATATACTATCTATAATAATATCTACTATCTATAATAATATGATATACTATCTATAATACTATCTACTATCTATAATAATATGATATACTATCTATAATAATATAATATACTATCTATAATAATATCTACTATCTATAATAATATCTACTATCTATAATAATATCTACTATCTATAATAATATATACTATCTATAATAATATCTACTATATATAATAATATCTACTATCTATAATAATATATGCTATCTATAATAATATCTACTATCTATAATAATATGATATACTATCTATAATAATATGATATAATTTCTATAATAATATTATATACTATCTATAATAATATGATATACTATCTATAATAATATGATATACTATCTGTAATAATATCTACTATCTATAATAATATGATATACTATCTATAATAATATTATATACTATCTATAATAATATGATATACTATCTATAATAATATCTACTATCTATAATAATATGATATACTATCTATAATAATATGATATACTATCTATAATAATATGATATACTATCTATAATAATATGATATACTATCTATAATAATATCTACTATCTATAATAATATCTACTATCTATAATAATATGATATACTATCAATAATAATATGATATACTATCTATAATAATATGATATACTATCTATAATAATATTATATACTATCTATAATAATATCTACTATCTATAATAATATCTACTATCTATAATAATATGATATACTATCTATAATACTATCTACTATCTATAATAATATGATATACTATCTGTAATAATATCTACTATCTATAATAATATCTACTATCTATAATAATATCTACTATCTATAATAATATCTACTATCTATAATAATATATACTATCTATAATAATATCTACTATCTATAATAATATGATATACTATCTATAATAATATGATATACTATCTATAATAATATGATATACTATCTATAATAATATGATATACTATCTATAATAATATGATATACTATCTATAATAATATCTACTATCTATAATAATATCTACTATCTATAATAATATGATATACTATCTATAATAATATTATATACTATCTATAATAATATTATATACTATCTATAATAATATCTACTATCTATAATAATATCTACTATCTATAATAATATGATATACTATCTATAATACTATCTACTATCTATAATAATATGATATACTATCTGTAATAATATCTACTATCTATAATAATATCTACTATCTATAATAATATCTACTATCTATAATAATATCTACTATCTATAATAATATATACTATCTATAATAATATCTACTATCTATAATAATATGATATACTATCTATAATAATATGATATACTATCTATAATAATATGATATACTATCTATAATAATATGATATACTATCTATAATAATATCTACTATCTATAATAATATCTACTATCTATAATAATATGATATACTATCAATAATAATATGATATACTATCTATAATAATATGATATACTATCTATAATAATATTATATACTATCTATAATAATATCTACTATCTATAATAATATCTACTATCTATAATAATATGATATACTATCTATAATACTATCTACTATCTATAATAATATCTACTATCTATAATAATATGATATACTATCTATAATAATATGATATACTATCTATAATAATATGATATACTATCTGTAATAATATCTACTATCTATAATAATATCTACTATCTATAATAATATCTACTATCTATAATAATATCTACTATCTATAATAATATATACTATCTATAATAATATCTACTATCTATAATAATATGATATACTATCTATAATAATATGATATACTATCTATAATAATATGATATACTATCTATAATAATATGATATACTATCTATAATAATATGATATACTATCTATAATAATATCTACTATCTATAATAATATCTACTATCTATAATAATATGATATACTATCTATAATAATATTATATACTATCTATAATAATATTATATACTATCTATAATAATATCTACTATCTATAATAATATCTACTATCTATAATAATATGATATACTATCTATAATACTATCTACTATCTATAATAATATGATATACTATCTGTAATAATATCTACTATCTATAATAATATCTACTATCTATAATAATATCTACTATCTATAATAATATCTACTATCTATAATAATATATACTATCTATAATAATATCTACTATCTATAATAATATGATATACTATCTATAATAATATGATATACTATCTATAATAATATGATATACTATCTATAATAATATGATATACTATCTATAATAATATCTACTATCTATAATAATATCTACTATCTATAATAATATGATATACTATCAATAATAATATGATATACTATCTATAATAATATGATATACTATCTATAATAATATTATATACTATCTATAATAATATCTACTATCTATAATAATATCTACTATCTATAATAATATGATATACTATCTATAATACTATCTACTATCTATAATAATATGATATACTATCTATAATAATATAATATACTATCTATAATAATATGATATACTATCTATAATAATATCTACTATCTATAATAATGTATACTATCTATAATAATATGATATACTATCTATAATAATATGATATACTATCTATAATAATATGATATACTATCTATAATAATATATACTATCTATAATAATATCTACTATCTATAATAATATCTACTATCTATAATAATATCTACTATCTATAATAATATCTACTATCTATAATTGTCATGTTTGTCATTTATTATCATGTCTTGTCCCTGTGCTCCCCATTCTATTCGTTTCCCTCTGCTGGTCTTATTAGGTTCTTTCCCTCTTTCTATCCCTCTCTCTCCCCCTCCCTCTCTCACTCTCTCGCTCTCTCTTCTCTCTATCGTTCCGTTCCTGCTCCCAGCTGTTCCTATTCCCCTAATCAATCATTTAGTCTTCCCACACCTGTTCCCGATCCTTTCCCCTGATTAGAGTCCCTATTTCTTCCTTTGTGTTCCGTTCCTGTCCTGTCGGTTCCTTGTTTAGAATTCACCGTGCTGTGATTGTGTATCGCCCTGTCGTGTCGTGTTTTCCTCAGATGCTGCGTGGTGAGCAGGTGTCTGAGTCTGTCTGGTTCGAGTGCCTTCCCGAGGCAACCTGCTGTTCACCTGCTGTTCAAGATCGAGTCTCCAGTTTGTCCTCGTCATTTCGAGTGAAAGTTGTGTTTTTTTGTTTGTATTCACTTTACTGGATTAAAGACTCTGTTTTCGCCAAGTCGCTTTTGGGTCCTCTTTCACCTGCATGACAATAATAATATCTACTATCTATAATAATATATACTATCTATAATAATATCTACTATCTATAATAATATCTACTATCTATAATAATATCTACTATCTATAATAATATGATATACTATCTATAATACTATCTACTATCTATAATAATATGATCTATTATCTATAATAATATGATATACTATCAATAATAATATGATATACTATCTATAATAATATGATATACTATCTATAATAATATATACTATCTATAATAATATATACTATCTATAATAATATGATCTATTATCTATAATAATATGATATACTATCTATAATAATATCTACTATCTATAATAATATGATATACTATATATAATAATATCTACTATCTATAATAATATATACTATCTATAATAATATCTACTATCTATAATAATATCTACTATCTATAATAATATCTACTATCTATAATAATATCTACTATCTATAATATTATATACTATCTATAATAATATATACTATCTATAATAATATCTACTATCTATAATAATATCTACTATCTATAATAATATCTACTATCTATAATAATATTATATACTATCTATAATAATATCTACTATCTATAATAATATATACTATCTATAATAATATCTACTATCTATAATAATATGATATACTATCTATAATAATATGATATAATTTCTATAATAATATTATATACTATCTATAATAATATGATATACTATCTATAATAATATGATATACTATCTATAATAATATCTACTATCTATAATAATATGATATACTATCTATAATAATATTATATACTATCTATAATAATATGATATACTATCTATAATAATATCTACTATCTATAATAATATCTACTATCTATAATAATATGATATACTATCTATAATAATAATATCTACTATCTATAATAATATCTACTATCTATAATAATATGATATACTATCTATAATAATATTTACTATCTATAATAATATTATATACTATCTATAATAATATCTACTATCTATAATAATATGATATACTATCTATAATAATATCTACTATCTATAATAATATGATATACTATCTATAATACTATCTACTATCTATAATAATATGATATACTATCTATAATAATATAATATACTATCTATAATAATATCTACTATCTATAATAATATCTACTATCTATAATAATATCTACTATCTATAATAATATATACTATCTATAATAATATCTACTATATATAATAATATCTACTATCTATAATATATATGCTATCTATAATAATATCTACTATCTATAATAATATGATATACTATCTATAATAATATGATATAATTTCTATAATAATATTATATACTATCTATAATAATATGATATACTATCTATAATAATATGATATACTATCTATAATAATATCTACTATCTATAATAATATGATATACTATCTATAATAATATGATATACTATCTATAATAATATGATATACTATCTATAATAATATCTACTATCTATAATAATATCTACTATCTATAATAATATGATATACTATCAATAATAATATGATATACTATCTATAATAATATGATATACTATCTATAATAATATTATATACTATCTATAATAATATCTACTATCTATAATAATATGATATACTATCTATAATAATATCTACTATCTATAATAATATGATATACTATCTATAATACTATCTACTATCTATAATAATATGATATACTATCTATAATAATATAATATACTATCTATAATAATATGATATACTATCTATAATAATATCTACTATCTATAATAATGTATACTATCTATAATAATATGATATACTATCTATAATAATATGATATACTATCTATAATAATATGATATACTATCTATAATAATATGATATACTATCTATAATAATATCTACTATCTATAATAATGTATACTATCTATAATAATATGATATACTATCTATAATAATATGATATACTATCTATAATAATATCTACTATCTATAATAATATGATATACTATCTATAATACTATCTACTATCTATAATAATATGATCTATTATCTATAATAATATGATATACTATCAATAATAATATGATATACTATCTATAATAATATGATATACTATCTATAATAATATATACTATCTATAATAATATATACTATCTATAATAATATGATCTATTATCTATAATAATATGATATACTATCTATAATAATATCTACTATCTATAATAATATGATATACTATATATAATAATATCTACTATCTATAATAATATCTACTATCTATAATAATATATACTATCTATAATAATATATACTATCTATAATAATATCTACTATATATAATAATATCTACTATCTATAATAATATCTACTATCTATAATAATATCTACTATCTATAATAATATATACTATCTATAATAATATCTACTATCTATAATAATATGATATACTATCTATAATAATATGATATAATTTCTATAATAATATTATATACTATCTATAATAATATATACTATCTATAATAATATCTACTATCTATAATAATATCTACTATCTATAATAATATTATATACTATCTATAATAATATATACTATCTATAATAATATCTACTATCTATAATAATATCTACTATCTATAATAATATCTACTATCTATAATAATATCTACTATCTATAATAATATGATATACTATCTATAATAATATCTACTATCTATAATAATATGATATACTATCTATAATAATATATACTATCTATAATAATATCTACTATCTATAATAATATCTACTATCTATAATAATATCTACTATCTATAATATTATATACTATCTATAATAATATATACTATCTATAATAATATATACTATCTATAATAATATCTACTATCTATAATAATATCTACTATCTATAATAATATCTACTATCTATAATAATATCTACTATCTATAATAATATTATATACTATCTATAATAATATCTACTATCTATAATAATATATACTATCTATAATAATATCTACTATCTATAATAATATGATATACTATCTATAATAATATGATATAATTTCTATAATAATATTATATACTATCTATAATAATATGATATACTATCTATAATAATATGATATACTATCTATAATAATATCTACTATCTATAATAATATGATATACTATCTATAATAATATGATATACTATCTATAATAATATGATATACTATCTATAATAATATCTACTATCTATAATAATATCTACTATCTATAATAATAATATCTACTATCTATAATAATAATATCTACTATCTATAATAATATCTACTATCTATAATAATATGATATACTATCTATAATAATATTTACTATCTATAATAATATTATATACTATCTATAATAATATCTACTATCTATAATAATATGATATACTATCTATAATAATATCTACTATCTATAATAATATGATATACTATCTATAATACTATCTACTATCTATAATAATATGATATACTATCTATAATAATATAATATACTATCTATAATAATATCTACTATCTATAATAATATCTACTATCTATAATAATATATACTATCTATAATAATATCTACTATATATAATAATATCTACTATCTATAATAATATATACTATCTATAATAATATCTACTATCTATAATAATATGATATACTATCTATAATAATATGATATAATTTCTATAATAATATGATATACTATCTATAATAATATGATATACTATCTATAATAATATGATATACTATCTATAATAATATCTACTATCTATAATAATATGATATACTATCTATAATAATATGATATACTATCTATAATAATATCTACTATCTATAATAATATCTACTATCTATAATAATATGATATACTATCAATAATAATATGATATACTATCAATAATAATATGATATACTATCAATAATAATATGATATACTATCTATAATAATATATACTATCTATAATAATATATACTATCTATAATAATATGATCTATTATCTATAATAATATGATATACTATCTATAATAATATCTACTATCTATAATAATATGATATACTATATATAATAATATCTACTATCTATAATAATATCTACTATCTATAATAATATCTACTATCTATAATAATATCTACTATCTATAATAATATCTACTATCTATAATATTATATACTATCTATAATAATATATACTATCTATAATAATATCTACTATCTATAATAATATCTACTATCTATAATAATATCTACTATCTATAATAATATCTACTATCTATAATAATATTATATACTATCTATAATAATATCTACTATCTATAATAATATATACTATCTATAATAATATCTACTATCTATAATAATATGATATACTATCTATAATAATATGATATAATTTCTATAATAATATTATATACTATCTATAATAATATGATATACTATCTATAATAATATGATATACTATCTATAATAATATCTACTATCTATAATAATATGATATACTATCTATAATACTATCTACTATCTATAATAATATGATATACTATCTATAATAATATAATATACTATCTATAATAATATCTACTATATATAATAATATCTACTATCTATAATAATATATGCTATCTATAATAATATCTACTATCTATAATAATATGATATACTATCTATAATAATATGATATAATTTCTATAATAATATTATATACTATCTATAATAATATGATATACTATCTATAATAATATGATATACTATCTATAATAATATCTACTATCTATAATAATATGATATACTATCTATAATAATATGATATACTATCTATAATAATATGATATACTATCTATAATAATATCTACTATCTATAATAATATCTACTATCTATAATAATATGATATACTATCAATAATAATATGATATACTATCTATAATAATATGATATACTATCTATAATAATATGATATACTATCTATAATAATATCTACTATCTATAATAATATGATATACTATCTATAATAATATCTACTATCTATAATAATATGATATACTATCTATAATACTATCTACTATCTATAATAATATGATATACTATCTATAATAATATAATATACTATCTATAATAATATGATATACTATCTATAATAATATCTACTATCTATAATAATATATACTATCTATAATAATATGATATACTATCTATAATAATATGATATACTATCTATAATAATATGATATACTATCTATAATAATATGATATACTATCTATAATAATATCTACTATCTATAATAATGTATACTATCTATAATAATATGATATACTATCTATAATAATATGATATACTATCTATAATAATATCTACTATCTATAATAATATCTACTATCTATAATAATATGATATACTATCTATAATACTATCTACTATCTATAATAATATGATCTATTATCTATAATAATATGATATACTATCAATAATAATATGATATACTATCTATAATAATATGATATACTATCTATAATAATATATACTATCTATAATAATATATACTATCTATAATAATATGATCTATTATCTATAATAATATGATATACTATCTATAATAATATCTACTATCTATAATAATATGATATACTATATATAATAATATCTACTATCTATAATAATATCTACTATCTATAATAATATATACTATCTATAATAATATATACTATCTATAATAATATCTACTATATATAATAATATCTACTATCTATAATAATATCTACTATCTATAATAATATCTACTATCTATAATAATATATACTATCTATAATAATATCTACTATCTATAATAATATGATATACTATCTATAATAATATGATATAATTTCTATAATAATATTATATACTATCTATAATAATATATACTATCTATAATAATATCTACTATCTATAATAATATCTACTATCTATAATAATATTATATACTATCTATAATAATATATACTATCTATAATAATATCTACTATCTATAATAATATCTACTATCTATAATAATATCTACTATCTATAATAATATCTACTATCTATAATAATATGATATACTATCTATAATAATATCTACTATCTATAATAATATGATATACTATCTATAATAATATATACTATCTATAATAATATCTACTATCTATAATAATATCTACTATCTATAATAATATCTACTATCTATAATAATATCTACTATCTATAATATTATATACTATCTATAATAATATATACTATCTATAATAATATATACTATCTATAATAATATCTACTATCTATAATAATATCTACTATCTATAATAATATCTACTATCTATAATAATATCTACTATCTATAATAATATTATATACTATCTATAATAATATCTACTATCTATAATAATATATACTATCTATAATAATATCTACTATCTATAATAATATGATATACTATCTATAATAATATGATATAATTTCTATAATAATATTATATACTATCTATAATAATATGATATACTATCTATAATAATATGATATACTATCTATAATAATATCTACTATCTATAATAATATGATATACTATCTATAATAATATGATATACTATCTATAATAATATGATATACTATCTATAATAATATCTACTATCTATAATAATATCTACTATCTATAATAATAATATCTACTATCTATAATAATAATATCTACTATCTATAATAATATCTACTATCTATAATAATATGATATACTATCTATAATAATATTTACTATCTATAATAATATTATATACTATCTATAATAATATCTACTATCTATAATAATATGATATACTATCTATAATAATATCTACTATCTATAATAATATGATATACTATCTATAATACTATCTACTATCTATAATAATATGATATACTATCTATAATAATATAATATACTATCTATAATAATATCTACTATCTATAATAATATCTACTATCTATAATAATATATACTATCTATAATAATATCTACTATATATAATAATATCTACTATCTATAATAATATGATATACTATCTATAATAATATGATATAATTTCTATAATAATATTATATACTATCTATAATAATATGATATACTATCTATAATAATATGATATACTATCTATAATAATATCTACTATCTATAATAATATGATATACTATCTATAATAATATGATATACTATCTATAATAATATGATATACTATCTATAATAATATCTACTATCTATAATAATATCTACTATCTATAATAATATGATATACAATCAATAATAATATGATATACTATCAATAATAATATGATATACTATCAATAATAATATGATATACTATCTATAATAATATCTACTATCTATAATAATATGATATACTATCTATAATAATATTATATACTATAATAATATAATAATATAATATACTATCTATAATATAATATAATATAATAATAATATCTACTATCTATAATCTAATAATAATAATATGATATACTATCTATAATAATATCTACTATCTATAATAATATGATATACTATCTATAATACTATCTACTATCTATAATAATATGATATACTATCTATAATAATATAATATACTATCTATAATAATATCTACTATCTATAATAATGTATACTATCTATAATAATATGATATACTATCTATAATAATATGATATACTATCTATAATAATATCTACTATCTATAATAATATCTACTATCTATAATAATATCTACTATGTTACGGTAAATGAGTGAAGAGGTGTGGAGTCAGGCGCAGAGAGCAAAAGATGTGGGAAAAACAACACGCTTTAATGTCCCGGAAACATAACATGTACAAAAGTGAAACACAAATGAACAGAAATATAAACGGACAGCGTGAAACCCAAATGCCAACAAAAATACACTCAAACAACAAAACAGATTAACAAGCCCGGACGAAACAGAAGCGGGCTGAACAGACTATATATAACCCTATCCTAACAACCAAACTAGAAACAGGTGCTACCAATTAGACAAAACTAAACAAACACAGAACAACGGATCGGCGATAGCTAGTAGACCAGCGACGACGACCGCCGAGCGCCACCCGAACAAGAAGGGGAGTCACCTTCGGTAATATTCGTGACATACTATCTATAATAATATCTACTATATATAATAACATATACTATCTATAATAATATCTACTATCTATAATAATATCTACTATATATAATAACATATACTATCTATAATAATATCTACTATATATAATAATATCTACTATCTATAATAATATCTACTATCTATAATAATATCTACTATATATAATAATATCTACTATCTATAATATTATATACTATCTATAATAATATCTACTATCTATAATAATATCTACTATTTATAATAATATCTACTATCTATAATAATATATACTATCTATAATAATATATACTATCTATAATAATATGATCTATTATCTATAATAATATGATATACTATCTATAATAATATCTACTATCTATAATAATATGATATACTATATATAATAATATCTACTATCTATAATAATATCTACTATCTATAATAATATATACTATCTATAATAATATCTACTATCTATAATAATATCTACTATATATAATAATATCTACTATCTATAATAATATCTACTATCTATAATAATATCTACTATCTATAATAATATCTACTATCTATAATAATATATACTATCTATAATAATATCTACTATCTATAATAATATGATATACTATCTATAATAATATGATATAATTTCTATAATAATATTATATACTATCTATAATAATATATACTATCTATAATAATATCTACTATCTATAATAATATTATATACTATCTATAATAATATTATATACTATCTATAATAATATCTACTATCTATAATAATATCTACTATCTATAATAATATGATATACTATCTATAATAATATCTACTATCTATAATAATATGATATACTATCTATAATAATATATACTATCTATAATAATATATACTATCTATAATAATATCTACTATCTATAATAATATGATATACTATCTATAATAATATCTACTATCTATAATAATATGATATACTATCTATAATACTATCTACTATCTATAATAATATGATATACTATCTATAATAATATAATATACTATCTATAATAATATCTACTATCTATAATAATATCTACTATCTATAATAATATCTACTATCTATAATAATATATACTATCTATAATAATATCTACTATATATAATAATATCTACTATCTATAATAATATATGCTATCTATAATAATATCTACTATCTATAATAATATGATATACTATCTATAATAATATGATATAATTTCTATAATAATATTATATACTATCTATAATAATATGATATACTATCTATAATAATATGATATACTATCTATAATAATATCTACTATCTATAATAATATGATATACTATCTATAATAATATGATATACTATCTATAATAATATGATATACTATCTATAATAATATCTACTATCTATAATAATATCTACTATCTATAATAATATGATATACTATCAATAATAATATGATATACTATCTATAATAATATGATATACTATCTATAATAATATTATATACTATCTATAATAATATCTACTATCTATAATAATATGATATACTATCTATAATAATATCTACTATCTATAATAATATGATATACTATCTATAATACTATCTACTATCTATAATAATATGATATACTATCTATAATAATATAATATACTATCTATAATAATATGATATACTATCTATAATAATATCTACTATCTATAATAATGTATACTATCTATAATAATATGATATACTATCTATAATAATATGATATACTATCTATAATAATATGATATACTATCTATAATAATATGATATACTATCTATAATAATATCTACTATCTATAATAATGTATACTATCTATAATAATATGATATACTATCTATAATAATATGATATACTATCTATAATAATATCTACTATCTATAATAATATCTACTATCTATAATAATATGATATACTATCTATAATACTATCTACTATCTATAATAATATGATCTATTATCTATAATAATATGATATACTATCAATAATAATATGATATACTATCTATAATAATATGATATACTATCTATAATAATATATACTATCTATAATAATATATACTATCTATAATAATATGATCTATTATCTATAATAATATGATATACTATCTATAATAATATCTACTATCTATAATAATATGATATACTATATATAATAATATCTACTATCTATAATAATATCTACTATCTATAATAATATATACTATCTATAATAATATATACTATCTATAATAATATCTACTATATATAATAATATCTACTATCTATAATAATATCTACTATCTATAATAATATCTACTATCTATAATAATATATACTATCTATAATAATATCTACTATCTATAATAATATGATATACTATCTATAATAATATGATATAATTTCTATAATAATATTATATACTATCTATAATAATATATACTATCTATAATAATATCTACTATCTATAATAATATCTACTATCTATAATAATATTATATACTATCTATAATAATATATACTATCTATAATAATATCTACTATCTATAATAATATCTACTATCTATAATAATATCTACTATCTATAATAATATCTACTATCTATAATAATATGATATACTATCTATAATAATATCTACTATCTATAATAATATGATATACTATCTATAATAATATATACTATCTATAATAATATCTACTATCTATAATAATATCTACTATCTATAATAATATCTACTATCTATAATAATATCTACTATCTATAATATTATATACTATCTATAATAATATATACTATCTATAATAATATATACTATCTATAATAATATCTACTATCTATAATAATATCTACTATCTATAATAATATCTACTATCTATAATAATATCTACTATCTATAATAATATTATATACTATCTATAATAATATCTACTATCTATAATAATATATACTATCTATAATAATATCTACTATCTATAATAATATGATATACTATCTATAATAATATGATATAATTTCTATAATAATATTATATACTATCTATAATAATATGATATACTATCTATAATAATATGATATACTATCTATAATAATATCTACTATCTATAATAATATGATATACTATCTATAATAATATGATATACTATCTATAATAATATGATATACTATCTATAATAATATCTACTATCTATAATAATATCTACTATCTATAATAATAATATCTACTATCTATAATAATAATATCTACTATCTATAATAATATCTACTATCTATAATAATATGATATACTATCTATAATAATATTTACTATCTATAATAATATTATATACTATCTATAATAATATCTACTATCTATAATAATATGATATACTATCTATAATAATATCTACTATCTATCTATAATAATATTATATACTATCTATAATAATATCTACTATCTATAATAATATGATATACTATCTATAATAATATCTACTATCTATAATAATATGATATACTATCTATAATAATATATACTATCTATAATAATATCTACTATCTATAATAATAATATCTACTATCTATAATAATATCTACTATCTATAATAATATGATATAATATCTATAATAATATATATACTATCTATAATAATATGATATACTATCTATAATAAATATATACTATCTATAATATATGATATACTATCTATAATAATATGATATACTATCTATAATAATATGATATACTATCTATAATAATATGATATACTATCTATAATAATATCTACTATCTATAATAATATCTACTATCTATAATAATATGATATACTATCAATAATAATATGATATACTATCAATAAAATATGATATACTATCAATAATAATATGATATACTATCTATAATAATATCTACTATCTATAATAATATGATATACTATCTATAATAAATGATATACTATCTATAATAATATTATAAATCTATAAAATATCTACTATCTATAATAATATGATATACTATCTATAATAATATCCTATCTATAAAATATGATATACTATCTATAATTATCTACAAAACTATAATAATACAGATATACTATCTATAATAATATAATATACTATCTATAATAATATCTACTATCTATAATAATGTATACTATCTATAATAATATGATATACTATCTATAATAATATGATATACTATATATAATAATATCTACTATCTATAATAATATCTACTATCTATAATAATATCTACTATGTATAATAAATATACTAACTATAATAATATCACTATATATAATAATATCTACTATCTATAATAATATCTACTATCTATAATAATATCTACTAAATAATAATATCAAATGATCTATAATATATATACTATCTATAATAATATCCTATCTATAATAATATCAAACTATTTATAATAATATCTACTATCTATAATAATATATACTATCTATAATAATATTAATACAATCTATAAAAGGTGCTACCTATCTATAAAAATGATATACTATCTATAATAATATCTACTATCTATAATAATATTATATACTATCGAATAATAATATCACTATCTATAATAATACTGACATACTATCTATAATAATATCTACTATCTATAATAATGATATACTATCTATAATAATATCTACTATCTATAATAATATATACTATCTATAATAATATATACTATCTATAATAATATCTACTATCTATAATAATATCTACTATCTATAATAATATCTACTATCTATAATAATATATACTATATATAATAATATCTACTATCTATAATAATATCTACTATATATAATAACATATACTATCTATAATAATATCTACTATATATAATAATATCTACTATCTATAATAATATCTACTATCTATAATAATATCTACTATATATAATAATATCTACTATCTATAATATTATATACTATCTATAATAATATCTACTATCTATAATACTATGATATACTATCTATAATAATATCTACTATCTATAATACTATGATATACTATCTATAATAATATCTACTATCTATAATAATATCTACTATCTATAATAATATCTACTATATATAATAATAATATATACTATATATAATAATATATACTATATATAATAATATATACTAGCTATAATAATATTATACACTATATATAATAATATCTGCTATATATAATAATAAGAAATACTGCCAGTCAGTCAGTCAGCCAGCCAGTCAGCCAACCAGTCAATCAGACAATTAGCCAGTCAGCCATCCAACCAGTCAGCCAACCAGCCAGCCAGCCAACCAGTCAGCAAACCAGCCAACCAGCCAACCAGCCAACTGGAGAACAAGTGTATTACTCACTGTTGTGTAGCAGACAGCTGCACCCCTGGTTACCTTCTAATTCTCACGTAGCTATCCTCTTCTCAACACCTCTCATGTCTCAGTCAAACTGACGGTGTTGATGTGAGTAATTCCTACTAAGTTTCAGTTTCAGTTTCATTAGTTGTATTAACAAGATAGGAACGGTGTACATAAATCCCACCAAACGCTTACTTCCATGTTCCTTCTCAACAATACAACAATAAATAATAAAATATAAGAACAGGAACAGAAAGTAAACGGATCAGTAGATCATAGTAAACATTTTATCTCAATGACAGGCTAGTCGCAGGAAAAAAAAAACTATTGGCCTAACAGGAAATGACCACTCGACAACTCCTCAAAATAGATGAAGTGGTCCGCCCGTGGGAGCGAATCGGATGCCAGACGAGAGGTAGAAAGGGAATTCAGCTGAAATAAATTAAATAGTAAAAGTGTCCGCAACACAAATGGCACCCTGTCCCCTTCGTAGTGCACTACTTTTAACCAGGGCCCATTGGGCACTAAATAGGTTATAGGGTTCCATTGAAGTCCCTGTGGGCATGTCTGGGCATGGTGCTACACATTAATGGCCTTGATCTTTCGGTTGTTCTACTCTGTGACACTATGTTCTCAATGGGGAGAGATCACAAAGAAAATGTATACATTACATCCCAATTGGCACACGATTCTTAAAAGGGCCCTGGTGAAAAAAACTAGTGTCGTTTATAGGGATTAGTGTGTCATGTGGGATGAGATGAAGAAAAAAAAAAGAGCTTAGTAAACCTCTAAAGGGGGAGTCCCTGGTCCAATGGAAGGAGGTGAGGGGTGCTCAGATTACAGACTCTCCATTAGGATGAGTTGCACCACATCACAAAATGGTCCATGCATGTGCGAGGCGATAGTACTCTATTTTCAGGCATAATGACATTACAGGGAGCGTTGAATGTGATTACCTGATCTTAATCGCCTGTGATTCACACCTCATCTCTCTCCTTAAGCAACATACTTAGTTCGGCAGAGATACTGGGAGGTGCTGCAGTGTGGCAGAGATACTGGGAGGTGCTGCAGTGTGGCAGAGATACTGGGAGGTGCTGCATTGTGGCAGAGATACTGGGAGGTGCTGCAGTGTGACAGAGATACTGGGAGGTGCTGCAGTGTGGCAGAGATACTGGGAGGTGCTGCATTGTGGCAGAGATACTGGGAGGTGCTGCAATGTGACAGAGATACTGGGAGGTGCTGCAGTGTGGCAGAGATACTGGGAGGTGCTGCAGTGTGGCAGAGATACTGGGAGGTGCTGCAGTGTGGCAGAGATACTGGGAGGTGCTGCAGTGTGGCAGAGATACTGGGAGGTGCTGCAGTGTGACAGAGATACTGGGAGGTGCTGCAGTGTGACAGAGATACTGGGAGGTGCTGCAGTGTGACAGAGATACTGGGAGGTGCTGCAGTGTGACAGAGATACTGGGAGGTGCTGCAGTGTGACAGAGATACTGGGAGGTGCTGCAGTGTGGCAGAGATACTGGGAGGTGCTGCATTGTGGCAGAGATACTGGGAGGTGCTGCATTGTGGCAGAGATACTGGGAGGTGCTGCATTGTGGCAGAGATACTGGGAGGTGCTGCAGTGTGGCAGAGATACTGGGAGGTGCTGCAGTGTGGCAGAGATACTGGGAGGTGCTGCATTGTGGCAGAGATACTGGGAGGTGCTGCATTGTGGCAGAGATACTGGGAGGTGCTGCAGTGTGGCAGAGATACTGGGAGGTGCTGCAGTGTGACAGAGATACTGGGAGGTGCTGCAGTGTGGCAGAGATACTGGGAGGTGCTGCAGTGTGACAGAGATACTGGGAGGTGCTGCATTGTGGCAGAGATACTGGGAGGTGCTGCAGTGTGGCAGAGATACTGGGAGGTGCTGCAGTGTGGCAGAGATACTGGGAGGTGCTGCAGTGTGGCAGAGATACTGGGAGGTGCTTCGGTGTGGCCGTGCCAGTTAGATACAGCCCATGGAAGTTGATACTTCTTATTTACTGAGACAATGGGGATGGGAGCGCATGGAGCTAATGGAGAAAACACTATCTGGCCAGGTTCATTTGGGGTTTATTGAATTACCCTGCCTGATGTCGTAAATAACGACCAGGGGTTGGTGCAATAAAGAAATTAAATATTTTTTAGCCAGCCCGGCTATAGGGTGGGGTTATCTGGACCAGTCCGGCTATAGGATGGGGTTATCTGGACCAGTCCGGCTATAGGATGGG